>NW_011888929.1:3497465-3620838 GCF_000151845.1 Pteropus vampyrus
CCAGTCGTATGGGTGCTCCCTTCTAAATAACTAACTGCTTTTGTCTTGCTGCTTTTAAGATTCTCTCTTTGTGTCTACGACCATGCTCCCCTGAATGTGACCAATCTCATCTGATCTTGGAAGCTAAGCAGGGTCAGACCCGGTTAGTACTTGGATGGAAAACCACCTAGGAAGACCAAGTGCTGTAGGTGTTAAAAAAAAAAAAAAAGATTCTCTCTTTGTATTTAACATTTGGCATTTTAATTATGATGTGTCTTGGTGCTGGTCTCTTCGGGTTCCTGGTTTGGGGGACTCTCTGAGCATCCTGGGGTTTTATATCTATTTCCTTCACCAGGTTAGGGAAGTTTTCCATCACTATAGCTGTTCAACATCTTGTTTTCCTTCAGGTATCCCAATGACACAGATATTTTTACTTTTAATAGAGTCTCATAGGCTCCTTAAATTATTATTATATTCTTGTCTTCTTTTTTCTTACTGTTCTGATTGACTGTCCCCTATATAGGTCATTTGATCCTCTTCTTTATTCCTTTGTTTATTCCATTTACTATGCTGCTCATCTCAGATAAAGTATTCTTTTCTGACTGGTTCTCTGTTATAATTTTCATTTGCATTTTTATTTTTTTTATCTCTTTGTTTAAGTTCTCACTTAATTCATTTACACTTCCCATTAGTTCATTGAGCATCTTTATAACCAGTGTTTTGAACTCTGCATTTGTTAGATTGCTTGACTCCATTATTTCTGGATCTCTGTTCTGTTCTCTCATATGGTTTCTGCTTCTTTGTCTTCCCATTCTGGCTGCCTTTCCGGGTCTGTTTCTTTGTACTAAGCAGAGCTCCTAAGTCTCCCAGTCTCATTAGTGTGGATTTGTGAAGTAGGTGTCCAGTGGCACAGTCCTGAGAGGGGTTCAGCTGCAGGCCAAATTTAGCCCAAGCCTCCGCCCCTCCGGGGCCACCTGTTAAGATTCAACAAGCAATCCACAGATGCTGTGCTTATAGCTGCCTATAAAGGCCACACCAGAAACCAAGGCCAGCTGCCACTAGTGAGAGTCCTGGCGCTTCTCAGCAAGGAGCACCTGACTCACCAAGGATACACCTGGATGTGGCTTATGGGGCCACAAGTTGGAGGAGGCATTGTTTCAGAGAATCCTCTGGAGCAACCTCTATTATCCAGTTTGATGAAGTCTCAGCTATGGCAGTGCTGAGTCCGTGCACTGGGAGTGGGGAGTTCAACAGAAGAACAATGGATACCGCCAGCACTTCTGCAGAGGATAGAGCCTCACCGCAGCCCTTACTCTGACAGTGTCAGTGTCCCCCTGTAAATATCTGTGCAGCCAAACTGGCTCAGAGCAAGCAGGTCCATCACTGCAGAAGTCTGCTAGTGGATGTGGCCCCATTAAGAGGCAACTACAGCTGCTGGCTGCAGCTGCTGCTGCCACAACCTCTGTCCCACTGAGCCTCTCAGAACCAGGAAGCCTCAAAATCTCGCCCCATCCTACCTTCTGCCATTGCAGGGTGATTTCTTAGATTTCTCCCCAGTTGTATTTCTTGTTTATCTAGATCCCAAGTGATTTTTCCTTGCTGTTTCCTCCTTGTTTCTGTCACAACTTTGATTTGGTTGCCAGAGGGATGAAGAGAGCCTCTATCATCTACGCCATTTTCTCCCCTCCTCCTCCATTGGAAATTCTTAAACAGAGGAATGAAAATATCTTTTAACAAGATCATGCAGTGGCTATGAGAATGTATTTTAATGAAGAAAGTAGAATCAGAGAGATCAATGAGGAAATTATTTATAATCCAAGTGAGTTATAATGGAGACTTGTTCTGGTGTGGGAATGGAAGAGAGGAAGAGAAATTTACAGGTTTGGGATATGTTCTAGAAGTAGAATTGATAATGTCTAACCACTATGCTGTACATCTGAACTTAATATAATATTGAATGTCAACAGTAAATAAATATAAAAATAAATTTAAAAATTTTTTTAAAGAGTTGATAGAAGCTGCTGGTAGACTAACAGTGGAAGATAAGAGAAAGATGAGGAATTTAGGGTAATTCTTATATTTGGGACATAAACTACAAAGAAGATGGAGGTGCTGTTGACTAGAATGGAAAAAAACTAGAAAGTGGTAGAAGAAGCAGGAGTGTTTGGCCATGTTAAATGTAGGTGCTTATTCAACATGAGTGTCAGATATTAAGAAAGCATTTGGAGATACAAGTCCAGAATTTCAGAGAGAGGTCAGAGCCAGGGATTTTTTTTTTAATTGTTATGTAGATGGTATTTAAATCTAAGATAACTTGTTACATATGAAATTATGCATCCTTCCTCCAAAATTCATAGGTTAAAGTATTAACCTCCCATGTTATTGTATGTGGAGATAGAGCCCTCGAGAAAGTAATTAAGGTTAAATGAGGTCATAAACATGGGGCTCTAATCCAAAAGAACTGGTGTTCTTATAAGGAGAGGAAGAGACACCTGGAGTACAAAACTCCTAAAAGGTCAAAAAAGAGGAACATAAAAAAGAATAAGATTTGGAAACATTGGAGTTCACTAACCACCTTAACAAGCGTTATCTCAGTGGATTGGTGCAGATAGAAGTTTGACTGTAGCAGATGGTGGAGAAATTGTGATATCAGACAGTGACTACAGACAACTCTTCAAGATGTTTTGTTGTGAAGGAGAGCTAAAAAATGGGGTAGCAACCAGAAACGGATATGGAGTCCAAAGAAGTTTATATGGGTTTGTTTTTGTTTTTTTTGTTTTTAGGATGGGAAGTAATAGTACACGCTTGTGTAAATGATCAAGTAAAAAAGATTAAGTAGTGAATCAAGTAGAGAGAAAAACCTAATGCAAGAGAGAGGGAAATAAATGCAGAAGCTAAGTCCTTGAGGAAGTGGAGATGGAATCTAAGTAAAGAGTTTGATGTTTGATGGAGGACAGGGCAAGACTTCATGTATGTTGTCAGAGTTGATGGTGTGAAAATGAGGGAATTCTCTCTGATTTCTTCTATTTTTCTCGTTCAAATAGGAAGCAAGGTCACCAGCTAAAGTGGGAATGAGAATGCAGAATTTAGAGGCTATAGTAGAAGGTGTGGTATAGTTGTTTTAGAAAGTGGGCAAGTAAATGCACTATAGAGAAAACTCATAGGATTGCCCAGCAATATTGACAGTCCAGGGAGTAAAGTCTTCCTAAAAGATTTCCAACTGACTTGGCCTTCTATTTCGACAGCCTACATGGGCTTCAGGTTCACCCCAAATGGGGGACTGGAAATACCTTCACTGAGAACATCGAACCTATACACAATCTGTGATTCTGTTAGCAGGGAAGGAGGCTGGGTAGGAAACCAGCAATATCTCTAATACTTTGCCAAGTTAATAAATGAAGAAAAAAGATCTCATTGTTTTGATTTGTACTTATTTCTTTCATTATTGGAAATTTTGGTGGTTTTTTTTTTTTTTTCATTTTGGTTGGTTATTTAATATTTTTCTTTTTGTAAATTGGTTGTTCACATACTTTACCCAACTTTCTATTTTTAAATTGATCTTTATGAGCCTTTTATGTATTCGAGATAGCAATTAATCTATTTTATTCATTTCAGAATACATTTCCAGTTATCATTTGGCTTTGTTGTCTGGTTATGGTATTTTCCATGTGCAGATATTTCTAATTTTTCATTTAAATCTGTCAATCTTTTTCTTTCTTGAGCATCATGCTTAGAAGTAAGATTAACTCCTGTGGTATCATGCCTTGAAGGAAAACCCTAAGGTAACTCCTGTGGTATCATGCCTTGAAGGAAAACCCTAAGATTTTGTAAATATTTACATATTTTTATAGTAATTTTATGGTTTGATTATATGTATGTCTTTAATCTACCTGGAAATAGTTGTACAGTGTGAGGTGGAGATTTGATTTTTTTCTTGTAGGCCTGGACATTTACCTGAATGCAGCTCTGATCTTGTTAACCCTTTAACTGAATACTATCAGTATTTTCCCTCCCTTCTAACCTTACCTTCAAAATAATATCCAGATTTCCTGTCCTGGCATTTAAAGCACTCAATGGCTCAGCTTATTTTATTTCCTTTCCCATTTCATGGACTCTGATTTCCTTCTGGCTTTCAAACTATATTCAGATGAGAATCACAGTTATGTTTTCTGATTGTGTATAGGTTCGATGTTCTCAGTGAAGGTATTTCCAGTCCCCCATTTGGGGTGAACCTGAGGCCCATGTAGGCTGTAAAGCCCTCTGAGAGTCATCTTGGCATGGAATAAGGGAGCCAAACAGTTAAGAACCCAGCCCTTACTCTTGCTTCAAGGTCAGAAACTCTCCTTTCATCTGATTTACATGTTATGCTTCCAGACAAGAATTTCATTGGAGATTCAAATGCTTTAAGAGGAAAAAAAATCTTACTTCTATACACAAATTGATCCTCCTGTGCAAATCTCATAATGTCTACTTATCATAAATTAAGTTCCACAGGAAATAGACTTTGAGGTACAGATCTATCCATGAGAGGTTTATTGAGGCATGCTCCCTTATAAAGAAGTAAAGGAAGTAGGACTAAACCAAGAAAGATGTTGAAAGTATGAAGCAGTTACACAGAAATCTCAGTCAATCCTAGAAGGAATTCTGAAGCTTGGATAAGATATCTCTAATTGAGGTAAGGAACAGTGTTGTCCAATCATTGGATTGTGGCTGCCCTAACAAATAGTGTAAACTTGGATAAAAGAGTTTTCTTCTGTGTGGGCAATTGCTGGAGAGCGACTCAGAGCTGTAAACCATCCACGGACCACAATTCCATCAATTGGGGGAATGAGTGCCTCGGTTAGGCCACACACACAGCATCTACACCATTTATATGCATTGACACAGACTATTTTTTCACCACCTCCAAATCCTACCCATCCATTAAGCCTAGCTCAAATACTATATATATCCTCCATTAAATATTCCCTGATTGTTGTAAGTTATATTTTTCTCCTCTAAATTTCGAGCACTCTATATTCCTCTTATGGTACTATGGCATTTATCTTGTTCTACCTTCCACTAGAACTATTTTTCACTTTAATAAATTGAGAACTTTCAATGATCCAGGCTATAAACTATATAGAGAGATATAGAGTGAACAAAACAGTGATGATCCTCTTCATACTTCAAACAAATATTAGAAATTTAAGAGTTCACTATAGTAAAATAGTATGTAGGACAGAATTTAATTCAAACAAGGATGTCAGGGAATGACTCTCTACAGAAGTGCTATTAAATGCAAAAGGATAAGTAGAGAGTAGCTCAGTGAAAGGAGGTGGTAGGGATAAGGAGTGGGCTGTATTCAAGTAAGAGAGGGCTGCAAATGGTAACGTTGATATTTATTCAATATTGATCCCTTCCTGAGTGCCAAATCATCTTAGGTGCTGGAGTTCCATCACTAAACTAAACAGAAAAAAATTCCTTCCTCATCTCCACCATTAAGCTTACATTCTAAGAAATGAAAGAATCCAGTATACCTGGCATTTAGAGAACAAAGGAAAAGGTAGTGCAAGATGGTGAAGATGGGGCTGTAGAGTCACACGTAGAGGCAGACCGACCACTAGTCGCCAGGTAAGAATTTGAAGATTTTAATACTGTAGAACCTGATCAGATAGTTTTTTAAACAATCACTCTGGCTGTAGTATCTTGTCCTGCCTCCCCTACTATATTATAAGCTTTTTAGAATATTGCTCTGTGACTAATAAGCACATAACCCCCCTTTGTAAACAATGGGCACCCAATAAAGAATAACAGCAGCTAACATCTGATTTCCTTCTATGTGCAGGAAGCTGTTCTAAGCACGTTTCGTGTATTAAATCATTAATCCTCACAACCTATCACCTCTGGCTGAATGAGAGGAGGTGTGCTTATTCATATGGAGCATTAGAACCTAGACACACCTGAGAATCTACAATTACTCTCTATGTACGGTAAGGGGAGAGAGAAGGAGCCACATGAACAGTTCCATATGCCTTTCCTATTCATATCTTATTCAAACCAAATTATTCTAATTCGCAGTGAATTACAAAGATAAGAAATACCTAGACATGAAAACGGTGTGATCTTTTAGTTGAGAAAGCCTGGCATACACATTTGCACATCTCTATGACCTTCATCGTATCATCTATATTAAGAATTACTCAAGTGTATTTTTAAAGAAGATGATGAGCTAATGTAACAAAATCATTGTGCTTTCTGAGGAGCTTTTTTATACAAATCATAACAATCCCATAAGTATCAGTAATTGTCCATTCTGGCAGGGCAGGAGGGTGAGGCGGAAGTGGGGAGATTTTTAAATCTCAAGAATTCATCACCTAGGATCTGTAGAGAGACCTGCCTAATTGGGAGACCGCCCCCTGCTGGCCCCTCCCTCATAGCACCCTGACATTGCCATGCACGAATGAGAGATCCCCTGTGGAAAGAGGGACTGTGCCTGCATAACTGAGAAGCAAGTGTGAAATGGCTTAGTGGTCCTTTCCTTCAAGCAATCCCAAACAGTCAGCTCTTGGATTAAGTGTAGGTTTATCTACAGGTTTACCCATTAAGAAAAACGTATAAATAATAATCAAGAGCCACACCCTCCCCAACTTGAGCTTTAGAGCTTTATTTCCTCACATCAGTTTCTCTAAGATTTGATGCCCTGCTGTCTCTAGCATTTTCCTCCATTGCAAGTAATAGTTAAGGCCATTCCCTGGGCATTAGCTCCCTTTCAGCGCTGAAGGCGTATTAGATTGATCCAAGTAGGAAATTAAGGTACCTTGCTTTATAATGTTTTCATCAACTTTGTTTAAATAAGTGTAACCAGGATCTTGCTATAAAAAAGTATTTTTATAGAAACTAAACAAGACTAACCTGAGTTGTACCCAGCCATTAGGAAGGCAAAAGGACTGCTTTTCTTGACAGCCCTAAGAAGCTTTAAATTAATGTCAAAGACAGGAGTTCTGTCACATTCCAGCCCTTACTTGTTTATATCTTCCTGGGGCCATAACTCCACCCCACCCCATCTCTCCCTCTGCCCCACCCCCACAGGAGATGTCTTCCAGAAACAAAAGGTGGTCAGATTTAACCCTTCCCTTTGCCACAAGGCCTTTTAACTGCCAGCAGCTACATGACATGATAAACAAGAGTCTAATGCTGTACAAAACGCAGTCAAAGTTAATAAGCAAATAATAAGAAGTTCATTTAGTTAGCACAAACCAGGCACTGTGATAAACACATATATATATTTCCTCAATAAATTCTTGCAACAACCCAGATGAGGAAAGTGAGGCTTAGAGAAAGTAATTTGCCGAGATACCTTCATAAAATTAGTAAGTGGCAAAGTGTTGAGCAGATTGGCTTGACTCTAAAATCCATGCTTTAACCACGATACTACCAATAAATTAAATTAACAAAATGTTATCTTTAAATAGGCTTCTTAATCATTAAGAGCTCAAATTGTCTTAAATATACCCAGACAACAGTGTACCTGTGAATAAATTTAATGCTTACAACAAAAATATAACTGGTCAACCTAATCAAATTATTCGTCTTTTTCATACCCAATATAGAATATAGGTCAGTAAAATCATAATAGTTGATTTATTTACTCAAATTTTTTGGAATTTCTTCCTGTATGCTAGTCACCAAGAACACAATGTTAAACAGAATGTTAAATAGAGGTCTCTGACCTCTTGAATTTACTGGCTATTGAGAGAAACAAATATTAACTAGAGAAGCATACAGATATTTAAATAACTGCGCATTGGTATAAGCACTGTGAGAGACAAGTATGTGTTATGAGAGAATAACCAGAAAAACCAATATTGATTGGGCTCTCAGGAAGGTTTCTAATCTGCAACTTGAAGGATGCACAATAAGTAGTTAGGCTAAAAGTAAAGAGGAGGAGGTGTTCCAGGCAGAGGACAGACTTATCACCAAGGCTCTGGGCAAGAAAAGAGTTTGGCTCTTTCTAGACCAGTGACCCCCGAGTAGGGAACCCAGGAAGGAAATAGGAAATGAAGCTGGAAAAGAAAAATATACACTATCAGAAGTTTGGATTTTACCTTACGTGCAATAGAAACCCATTAAAGGATTCTCAAAGGTATAGTTTTAGAATCTGATTTACCATTTTTAAAAGCTCATTCTGGCTGCTGTGTACAGAATGAATGTTAGGAGGACAAGAATGGAAGAGGGAGACCAATTAGGAAGTTTTACTAGTCATCCAAGCAAAAAAATGGCAGTGACTAGGCCTAACGTGGCAGCAGTGGGACCTGGAGAGATGTGGATAGGATACACATTTAGATAGTATACACATTTAGATTATTAGATTTCTGATGAATTTAATCTGGGAGAGGATGGGGAAGGTGTGGGACAAGGTGGGATCAAAGTCCTAGGTTTCTGAATTGAGTAACTGGGCAGATGGAGGTGTAGAATAACATGAATATAAGAGTAAAAGAGGAAAGAAGTGAATGGATATTATCTAGAGCAGCGCTTCTCATTTATGTGTATGTGAATCACCTGATGAATCTTGTTAACATGCAGATTCTGATTCAGTAGATCTGAGGAGGGGCCAGAGACATTGCATTTCTAGGAGCTCACAAATAATAATGCTGTTGGTCCACAGATCACATTTTGAGTAGCAAGGCTTTACTCTAGCAACTTTATTTTATACACACAAAGTTATAACCTTCAGCCAGATTTTTCTTTTTCTTTTTTTTTAATTTATTAGTTTTTAGGTGAGGCAACCCTTGTTTGACCTCACAGACTGCATGGACCTAGTCAGCTTACAATCTCTTATTTTTTAATTTTTTATGCCTACAGCACCTGGTCTTCCTAGGTGGTCTCCTATCCAAGTACTAACTAGGCCTGACCCTGCTTAGCTTCCGAGATCAGATGGGATCGGGCTTGTTCAGGGTAGCATGGCCGTAGACTCAGATTTCTTTTTAAAAACCTTTTTTCTTTAATCAGCCTGATTTCCTAAAGAAAGGATATTTTAATTACAAAAAAAAAAAAATGAGCATAATTTAAAAATAAATTTCTGTAATAGGAAGAGATTTAATTTTAGAAAAAGTACTTCACCCTTAGTTTGTTCATTTGGCCAAAGATGAAGTGAAATATTTATTATGAACTGACTTTGAATAGCCACTGATCTAAACAAAATAACTTATTGATGAATATTTTTCGTTTAAACTAGTTGTCATCACCGCCACTATTTCATACTTTAAAAAAGTCAAAAATCAATCATTATTTATCATGAACATCCAGCCACTAGAATCAAACTAATATTGTTCTTGACGTCTAAGTACTTTCAGTATATCTTCTTCAAATCATTAGAATCATAGCAAATTTACACCAAGTAGAACTACAGAAAGAAAATAAGTGCTGTTTTGGCACATTTATATAAGTTGATGTAAAAATTAGCTCCCTCTTCATTTTATTGAATGTTTTTGATGAGATTTACTTTAGGTCAGATATAAGTGTATTCTAAATTATCAGAGAAAAGCTAGTATCTTGGCAACTTTAAACACTGACTAAAGAGCAAGTAAATGGTCAGTGAGAAAAGTAGTACTGAATTTTAGAAGGAGGAGAAGAAGAGAGTATAATTTAAATACATGAAATAGCAAGGTGACAAAAATTGTTCAATAAATTCCAACTAATTTGTAAGGGCTTTACGGGCAGGATCGATATGTTATGCATTTGGAATTCTCATAATGCCTAGCAATATGCAGGGTATGCAATAATTAGAAGAAATGAATATAAAACCTGAAAGAATAATAACAGCTAATTACAAAATGATGTTTCACTTGGTAAAATTTCAGTTAAGTGAAGGGCATGGGAGCCAGCAGTAATAATTAACACATTTCTCTTGTAGAGTCAATTTACAATTTAATGAGGTAGTCAATATTAGTGTCTATGTTTTAAGGATGCAAAACTAAGCTTCATAGAAACTAAGTGATGAAAAACTAGAAACAGCTAACGAAGAAGAAAAACAATCATTTCTAATCCAATTAGTCTCTAAAGAATAGCCATAAATTGAGATATGTCAAGTCAAACCTATATATATAATGAGATTCTGTTCTTAGAAGCCCATATGAATATAGCTATTAATATTAATGACTACCATACAGTAGAATTTTAAGTGTCAGTCATTGTGATGAGCACCTCATTCAAATTAACTAATTTAATCTTCATTATCATGGGATAAAAAAATTTTATCTTCAATTTACAGATGAGGAAACCTAGGCACTAGAGCTGGAATTGGATTTCTGATGTGACTTCTGACGTGTCTATGCTATACTGTGAAAATACAAAAGTGATCATAAAATCAATAAAGATAAAACAAACCACAAATGTGTAACACTAAAGACAATATGAGAACTGCTTTGTAAATATGGAAGGTTTTTTCCATGTAAACACTGAATTTTAAGACTATATACTTAAAGTATAATCACTGATTATAAAGTTAAAAAAAGATGAATTTCATCAACACATTAAAAATAATTTACTTTTGAATAATGAAAAAAATAAGCAAAGAAATTCTTAAACTTAAATTAGCATCTTAAACCCAAAATGAATATCACATATACCAAACCACATCACATTGCACACTTTAAATATGTGCAGTTTATTGTATGTCAGTTATATCTCCATAAAGCTGGAAAAAAACAGGAAAAAATTACCATTTGGTTAGGTCCTGTGGAAAATGTTTTTATAAAATATTAAGCAGAAACAGTGACCTGATTTTTTTTAAGTACCACTGTAATTCAGTGGGTTAGAAATGGTCTTATCAATGTATAGAGCTAGGTCAAATAGAAAACCGTAGAGAAAAAATAAAACAAGATTAAAAAAATTATTTGTACCTGGACTATGGACAAAATGTGAAAATATCTCCACGACTCTGTGTAGGCAAAAAATAAACATAGCCCATAAAAGAAAATTAATTGGACTTCATTAAAATTAAGAATTTCTGAGATTCAAATCTACATGCAAGTGACAGACTAAAAAGAAAATATTTGCAATACATGTGTCTGGCAACGGACTCATATCCAGACTATATAAAAACTTCCTACAAATAAGAAAATGACTGATAAACGTTCTTGGACAAAACACTTTAATAGGCACTTCACTGAAGAAGATATTCAGACAGCCAATAAGCAGGTAAAAAATTGTTCGACAACATTAATTATCAAGGAAATGCAAATTAACAATCACGACGAAAAATTAATACAACCTCACCAGAACAGCTAAAATTTAAACAGATGAAAATACTGTGTGTTTGCAAAAATGTAGAACTGAAAATGTCACACATTGCTGACTGGGGTGTAAATTGATCTACTTTAGAAAACTTTTTGGCAGTATTTAATAAAACCAGTATGCCCTATGACTAATTCTAACCTTACATATATTTCTTTTGGAACGAGTACATAAGTCTGTCAAAAGACATGCGCCCAAATGTTCATAGCTGTTTTCCGAATACCCTCGAACTGTAAACCACCCCAAAACATAAACTGTAGTATAGTAATGCAATGGAGTACTAATCAACGATGAAAGTTAGTAGTGTGTGTGAGTGTTTCCCTTTCTCCTGCTGCTGCTGCTCAGGAATAATCAAGATCAGTTTTTTAAGACTAGGGGGAAAGGAAAGGGAATTAGCAGAGAGATGGAAAAGAACGCTGCATTCTGAAGCCAGACACGCTGCAATTAGACAAAACAACAAAAATTATAGACACAAAAGATAATTTTCAACAGAAAATGAGAAATATGTTTCTATTAAACAATATATTGTACTATAGTGTATATAGAAAAACTGTTTTAGCCTTGGGATGTTAACCTTTTTAAAAAAGCAGCAGATAATAAGAGAATAGTTTCCCAAGTAGTCACATAGACATTTGTCTTCCAAAGTAGATAAATCTAATTAATTCAGAATAATTTTTCTTCAGAAATGTTTGAGTCATCAAACTTAGATAACTATAAATCCAAGATTACAGCGTTTGAAACCAGGAAATTAACCAGGCTGAATAATTATTATTAAGAGTTAATTTCTACAAGTATGTACTGGCAATTTTCCTTTATCTCGGACCCCTAGTTTCCATAACTGCCAGGCCAAGGGTGGAGGAGTGGGCGTGCTGGGACGAGATAGGAGCGGTGGTACCAGTACCAAGGAGAGCCGACGCCGATTTCCCTCTCTAGGAGCCCCTGCCCCGCCCTGAGGTGAGGCAGGTCTTCGGGTTCGAGTGGACGCGTGGACGCGTAGCCCCGCCCCGTCCCGTTTCGCCCCGCCCCCACAACGGCGGGCCGCCGCGTCTCTATGGAAACGGCCACACTAATGCGCAGCCAGTACCACGATGGCAGCCGGGGAGCCGGGGAATTTGGGCGGCTACTACTTCAGATTCCTGCCTCAGAAAACCTTCCAATCTTTGAGCACGCGGGAGACAACCAGCCGGCTCCGCCAGTGGTGAGAGGCCGAGGGGCAAGGAGAGAAGAGCCCCTTGGCCTTGGCGGCTGTGGAGACGTGGGTCAGGCGTCGAGGCCTCGCGGTTTGGATCGGCCCCATCCTGAGTGAAACCCTGAGGCCGCAATAACACCTGCCCAGGGGTGGACTGGGTGGGTGGGACTGGCAGAATGTGTGTTCTCAGAGGGTGCCTGCCCACAGCTGACTTTCGTTTCTTCCTTTGCTCTAGGTCCATGCTGGGCAGAATCCAGGCGCAGGCATTCGGGTTTGACCAGAAGTTTCAGGCCTATCGGAAGGATGATTTCGTTATGGTTGGTATGGGGGTTGGAGAGTTCTGTGGACCTCCACTGATTTAAAAATTTTTTTCCCACTTCGGCATGTTGTATTAGGAACACTCCATTACTTAGTGACGTCGTTTTCTTGGAGTTTGAGAATAACGAAAGGTGCAAATGATAAATTTTAAAAGCTACTTTTACATTTCCCATCATCATACATTAACTCATCTTCAGTATCCTGCCATAGAGATCTTTTTCAATTTTGGAAAGTCAGTCTCTATTTTTAGTAGGCACACCTCATTTTTGTGTATTATTGCCTGGCTTTATTTACTAGGCTTACCTTCAAATTAATTTTGGTTTCTCGAAATCAAATCTACACTTGTAAGAACGTGCTCTTAACAGCAGTTCCAAATGAGGAATTCCAAAAGGAATAAGTCTTTCTTTAGCCACTAGAAGTGAGTGCTTTGAAAAGGGAAAAACTGGTGCATTCATTATAATTCAGTCACGTTATTTTAAATCCTGGGTTTTTTTCTCCTCAATCAAATGGAAAATACTGCTATGGTCTGTGATACTATCTTTGCCATCCTTGTCGTTAAGGCATTGACTTTAGTGTATAGTTGGCATAGTTTATTCACTTATTCACCAACACTTCCTGAGGGCCTACCATGTGCTAGGAACTCTGTCAGAATGTGCTGGGGATACAAGACGGAACAAGATAGACAGGAGCCTGGCTTTCAGGGATCTTAAAGGCCTGTGGCAAGACTGCCAATAAACAAAAAAGTCAGATCGTCTCATAGAGTGATAGATGCAGTGAAAGAAATAATAATCTAATTAATACACCAAAATATTTACCATGAGTGTATATTAGTTTCCTGGGGCTGCTGTGGTAAAGTATTGCAAACTGGGTGGCTTAAAACAACATAAATGTATTATCTCACAGTTTTGGAAGCTAGAAGTCCAAAATCAAGGTGTAGGCAGAATTATGCTCCCTCTGAAATCTGTAGCTTCTACTGGTTGCCTTGGCATTCCTTGGGTTGCAGCTGCAGAACTTTAATCTCTTTCCCTGTCACTTAGCCCTCTCCCTTCATGTGTCTCTGTCTGTGTCTCCTCTTTTTATAAGAACACTGGTCATATTGAATTAAGGGCCCACCCTACTCCAATAGAACATCATATTAACTAATTACATCTGCAGTAACTCCGTTTCCAACTAAGGTCACTTTCTGAGGTTCCAGGAAGGACATGAATTTTGATGGGCACACTGTTTGGCCCTTAAGGAAGGGTAAATTGGTTAAATGTCTATTTCCCTTTCCCTAAGATAGTGTTATAACATTAATATAATGCTATTACGCTACCTATGATGACATTAATAACATTTCTCAAATATTCCTGGTTAGATTTTTATATTTTTTATATTAGTACTGGCTCTCAGTAATGTTTTTAAAAAAGGTTTAGGATTTAATTCGCCAAATTTTAGACTGCTGTAAAATTTTTAACATAAGTCACTCAAATATTTGTTGAATACTTACTATGTTCCTGCTGAGGCATGTTTAAAAGATAAAATGCTCTAATCCCAGCTTGCAAGGCATATACAGTGTTAGAAGTTAGAAATATAAAAAGTTCTCTACGACACAAAATAATTACTATAGTGGAGGATATATCAGGTGCCCTAGGCACAGAGAAAAATATCACCAATGGAGGGGCATTGGTGTCTAGACAGATTTCATAGGGGAGGGTGTAGAATTTATTTAGATTGTTGAATAGACACAGAATTCTTCATTATAGTCAAGAGTCATCCATAAAGTACAACAGGTTTCCTTAATACCAGCAATTTTTTTTCTAATTTTCAAAATATTCATTTTATTTATCCTAATTTTTTTCCCTTGAGGTAGACAGTGTTATTCCCATATTTCAGGTCAAAGAAATGTACCCTTACAATCTTTGTTTTTCCCCACATAACTAATTTGAGGGAAATAAAGCATTGTGGCTAAGAGCATATCCTAGAAGGAGGTTTACGTTGAAGATGATGAGTCTTTATAGGACTCCTCACTGGCTCAAGCTCCTCACTTGCAAAAACCACTTCAAGGAACTCTGAGAGATTCTAGCAGTATGGTATGATGGCCATATGTTTTTTGAAAATTTCCAAAAATAGATGTTTTTGTTTTCTTAGTACCACTACAATTATATAAGCTTAAGGCCCTATAAAACCTGAATCCTCCCCTGATTTGTCCTCTCATTAGCTATGTGTTCAAATTCCAACTCTGCTACTTACAAACTGCATGACATGGGGCAAAGTACTTAACCTTCCTCAGCCTCTGTTTGCTCTTCTGCAGAAGGATCATGTGCTTAACACATAACTTTTTGAATATGAAAATAATGCTGAATATATGATGCAATTGTTATGACAATTAACAGGAATTATATATATATAAAATATTTCACAATATGACTGGCTCACATAAGTTCTATTGTAAACATTTTTATACTATTTTTCAAAGTGCTTTTCTATAGCAATAGTGGCTTAAGTGTGCCACATTTAGCTTTCATCACTTTTTATACATTTGTCACTTATCTTTACAGCAATCTGATAAGTTTGGTATTGACCCCCATATTATAGCTAGGTAAACTGAAGCTGAGAATGGTTTAATAATTTATGCAAGAATTCAAAGCAAATAGTGGAATCCAGGCCTTCTGATTTAACTTCCATGTCATTTCTACTACAGAAACTCATAACCGAACAAAGGATATTGTTTAAACTAGAATTCCAGATTTTGGGTTTCCCTTTCAATTTAAAAACAAATTATGTTCCGACGTTCATTTGTGTGGTAGTAAATGGATGGAAAGAAGGAAGGGAACATTCATCCGACAAACTTCTTTAGTTCCTAGGTCTGTACGGATGAACAAGACACAGTTAAGAAAAAGGAAAGACACCAAAAATTTCATTGTAGAGTGAGAAACTATACATAACATGTGCAAGCTACTGTGGTGGCACAAAAGAGAAAGTAATTTGTTTTTGACTGAGGCAATCAGATGAAGGTTTATAAAAAAAGTCACTTGCACTAGGCCTTGAAAGATGAGAAGTTTATCAGGTAGACAAAATAGGTAGATAATGTTAGATGAGTAGAATGATACTTTAGAAGGCCTTCTGTGCCATGCAAAGGAGTTTGAGCTTTGTCTAGCTAATGGGGACTCACTGAAAGCTTTTCAGCTGGATAATAAAATATAAAATCAGTGTGGCAGAAGTGTGGAGAGTGGATTGTTAGCACTGAGTCTAGAAGCAGTAAGACCAAATTGGAAACTTGTTCTCGAAACAGTATATGGTGATTTCCTGGATTAAGACAGTAGCAGCAGAATGGCCTGAAGAGATGTTTAGGAGAAAGGCAATACTCTAGGACTGATAAGATATTGAGAGTAAAACAAGAGGGGAATATGTAGGATAACCAAGTTTCTGATGTGGTTGACTAGAGTGACATGATGCTGTCAAATGCATAGAAAATGCAAATGAACAAATTAAATGAGTTCAATTTTAGGCATGTTAAATTTGAGGTGTGTCCAAGCGGCAATATCCTACATAGTTGAATAAAAGATCTCACTTTGAGTCTCAAGAGAGAGCTCTGGGCTCAGTATATAATGTTGGCATCCTCATCTTGGGACTAGGGATAATGAAGGGAATCTGCCACATAAACTATAAGGAAACATCTTAATTTGCAGAGGTCTAACAACACTTCTAATTACATTTCACGACCAGACTGGTTATATCTCATGGCCACATACCACAGAGACTGGAAAGTGCAGACTTTTAGCTGAGCATATTGCTGTCCCAAATAAAATTGGGATCCCTTAAAGGAGAGAATTGATATTGGATCAGAAGTGAGCAGTGTGCCATATAGATGATATAGTCAAATACCTACTTATATTTCATATGTGTGGCATATAGTAGATATACATTAAAAATTATATATAAAAAGTATATTAATTTAGAAATGCTTAAAAAAAGAGAAATACTTTTCCACTCTCACATTTTATGAAACAAGTTTATTCAAATCTCCACATGCATTTTGACATCAGTATCTTTGTTATCACTGTAATTAGTTTATGAATCATTAATGTTTTTCCAGAGCATATTAACTTAGTTATTTGAGATAACAGGGAAACCCTTCTATGCCTCACTGGAAATTCTATAACAAACCCCAAATACTATTTGCATTAGAGTAGGGTTTTTTCCTTTCTAATTCATTCTTGAGGTGTATAATTGTAATGTTGATAACAGCTATCATATTGCTTTATTTAAGGGCCTCTATGAAGACATTTTCACTGGCTCCAGGTCAGCTCACTGCAGGCCACTTAGCCTACTTCCATTTATAATGACATCTAAATGTAATTATAAATTGATATCACCCAGAAATAATTACTAAATCTGAATTAAATTTCCCCTTTCACTGATTCATTCAGAAGACCTCTAAAAAGCATTCAAAACAAGTATTGACTGAGGTTAATTCCAGCTCATATTTTTTTTCACCCCTCAAAATGTATATTACATAAACTAAAATAGTTGCACAAACACTAGTTTAAAAGACTTTGTAAAGTTATAAGGTAACTTCCTTTTTTCCTGAGGAATAATTTGAGGAAAAGCTACTTTTTTGTAATTGAGTTTGTATGAACCTCTAACATGTTTACCTTTATCCTCCACCACTAGAATGTAAACTCCATGGGAACAGGGATTTTGTCCTGCTTGGCATAGTGTAGACATTCACAAATACTTGTTGAATGTATTATCTTTATATCATACACCTCGTCTTCTTCCCAGCCGCCCCACCTGCCTTCCCACCCACCTCCCTGCACCACAGCAGCTGTCAAGCGAGCCAAACTTCTGTATTTGCAGCTGCTCCCCAACACTAGCATCACCTCCTCAGCTCCAGCTCAGATCATCAGACACTAGCTTCTCATAGGATCACCGGTCTCTAGTGCCAAAAAGGTTGAAGACTGTACTAAATGATATTCATTCTTCCTGGTTTTTCATGCAAAAATGCTAGGAGTCATCTTTGATTCCTTCTTCTCCCTTTGTCCCTTCCACCTAAATATTAACTGAAATCCATCCACCTTCCTACCTCCCTACTTTCTATCAGCTTGACTGATGTGAATAGCAGATCATCTTGCATTATAACAGCCCCACTCCCTCCTAACCAGTCTATATAGCCTTTCAACTCATTCTCTACACCTAAGCTAAAATGAACCTTTAAAAATATGACTCTAACCACTTTTCCTCCATTTAAATCCTTTCAGTGTCTTCTCACTGCCCTTAGGTCAAAATACTGATCAATCTAGAGCGATCTTAGATCAAGATTAAAATTTTTGACTTAACCTACAAGGTCTAGTTTAACTCCCCAACCTCATCTGACCATTGTTGAACCTCTTTATTTTTCTTGATTAGGATGCCCCATCTTTTCTTACCTTACAGACCTTAAACTTGCTATTTTCTCCTCAAATAATAGTCTTTCCAGTGTTATGCAAGAATAGGATAGCATGTTGGCTAAATTTTCAGGAATCTTTGTTTGCTGGTTTCTAAACTATTGGCAGCTTAAAAATCTACCATGGAAATCAGTTGCTACAAATGAGCACTTTTTTGGGAGGGAGGGCTATCAGTTGTTAAACATTTACCAGTATATACTCATTTTACATATCTAAACTAAATGTTCTTTCTGCATTAACTTCTCAACACCATTATGTTAGGTCTGCCTACTATGTACTTCTATAGCACCCTATACTTTATAATTCTCACGGCATGTTAGTTAATATCTCCCCTTTTAGAGAGGGAGACTGAAAACTCCATGAAGTTAGAGACTGTCTTTTTGATTTTGGAATTAGGAAGTGAAGTGTACTTTTAGTTGAGGGATGGGAGCCTGAGCCAGATACAGAATAACTAGTAGACAGAGAAGTGAAAACGATTCCTCTTTCACGAAGCTGTTTAGGAAAAGAGTGATAGCTTAAAGGGAATGTTGAAATACGAGAATACTTATTGTAACAGTCTAAACAACACATAACACTTCATAGAATTGACAATCTTTCTCTATCCCAACGCTACTCCCTACCTTCTCCACCCGCTCTTCTCACAAGCCTACAGCTACCACTTCTGAGGTAACTGGTTTTTTTGTTTTAATGGTTTGGTATATATTCTTCCATATTTTTCTTTATATAAATAGAGGCTTTATTTTGCTTTGTTTTATCATACATATTACTCTTACTATTTTTCCACTCAAAATGCTTATGGTTTTCTTTCAAAGTCAGTACAGCAGATGTTTACTGAGTAACTGCTGTATGCCAGACCCTGTTCTAGGCCCTGGATATATAGCAATTAGGAAGAAAAACAAGGCCTCTACTCCTGTGGAGTCTACATTCTATTCTAATATGGACTTTCTTTTCAATAACTGCATACTACTAATGGAGATATACTGCATTTTATTCAACCTTTCTTCCACTGATGGACAGTGAAGTTGTTTCTGGGTTTTGACACTACAAACAATATTATAAAAAATATCCTTATATGTAAATCTACTGGTGATTTCATTTCTGCAGGAGACATACCCAAAAGTGGAATTTGTTGGATCATAAGATATGCATGTCTTTAATGTTCAAGATAATATCCAATTACTTCACAAAGGTTATAAAGATCCACATTTCCACCAGTGTGAGAGTGCATATTTTCCAGTATTTTTACCAAAAGTTACTAGCCTTTAAATCTTGCCAATGTAATGGGTGGGTAAAAGTGATATCTTCTAGTTTTTATTTTCATTTCTCTCACTGCTCTTGAAGTTGAGTATCTTTTCATAAGTTTATTGGCTATTCTTTTTATGTGACATTTTATATCATTTGACCATTTTTAAATCATGTTTTATCTTAATTATTGGGGATGTCAGCCCTCCTTTTTAATAAAAAAAATTATATTTGTTGCAAATATTTCCTCCTAATCTATTGGTTTTTTTATTGCTCATTATTATCATTATTATTATTTTGACTGCCTGGCACCTTTTGAACATATATGTGATTTGGGGTAATTTTATATTTAGGAAGTTCAAAGTGGAACCCAAAACACTTGCCTCTTGTGCACTAGAAGCACAAACCTGAGATCTAGGATTACTAATCAGACATATCAGTGCAAGACTGAGATTTCAAAGCAAGCAACTTAAGAAAAGAGGTGTACAGAGAATCTATTTCACTGGCAAGGTGGTGCAGAGGTGTCCAGCTTTCAGGGAGGGCAGTCCTGTCGCAGCAGTAGCCGTGGTGAGGAAAAGATAACGGTAGCTTTCTTTGGTGTTTGATGATGTTTGGTGTTTGAGGCTATTTCCTCATCAGGGCAGTTCTTCATATTATTTTGGGTTGTTCACAGAGCCCAGCCGTTAGCCCGATTCTCTCCACCTCTTGGAAACTATGTGGACTGCCGAGATACTTTTAATAAATTTCCCTTCTGATCTTTTGAGTCAGAGTAGCGGCTTGTGCTTGGGACTAAAACTCTTGACTACTTTATTTTGCCATAGAGAAAATTTTCATTCTTAGGAAGTCAGATCTATTGCTTTTCTATGGTGCTCCTTGGATAGAATTAAATTGGTGATTACTTTTAGATTTAGATCTTGTTGGGGGTGGGGGTGGGAATAGTGATTACTAAGACAATTGGGAAAACAAGATTGAAGGAAAACAAAATTTTCAAACATTATATAAACTACTTTTCACTGTAAATCATTATATTTATTAAATTGTCAAAGATATGTGTACTTTAACAAACAGTGTTGTTAATACTGTTCCATCTTGAAGGTAACAAAACGTCATATCTTTATAAAGCATTCATGTCTTAGATATAGTACCAATTTAAAATTGTCCTACTCCAATTGAGTGAAATGAGATTTTACTATAGTTTTTTTTAGAAGTTAATTCTTATTGTTTGTAATAAAGTATCTAACTTACTCCCCTCGAATTTATATTTTAGGCTTTTTTCAAAGACCCAAATGTTATTCCCAATTTGAAGTTAATTTCAGATTCTTCTGGACAGTGGATTACATTAGGTAAATAAAATTTATTTTTATCTTTTTAGATGACTATTTTACTATTATAACAAAATTTTGCCTCAGGAATTTTTATTAAAATACAGATTATGAATAATGACTCATTTGTTTGATAACATCAAGGTCAAGTATGATCAGCTGTGCCAGGGAATCTTTCTCCCAGGAGTCTACTTCTACTAACCTAGCTTAGCACAAAAATGTAATTTTTCTCTCTTTTCATTAATTTGGAAAGTGTTTATTGTGTACCTTCCATGGACTCTGCCAGATGCAGGGGAACATTAAAGTGAATAAGAGAAAACCTGAACTCAAGGAACTTTATATATATATTATATATATAATTTTATATATATCTAAATATATAGATATATATAGATATCTTATATATATAATTTTATATATATATTTATATATAGATATATAAAATTTTATATATATTTTATATTATATATATAATTTTTTTTTTAGCGTGCAATAATGTATCATAGGTGCTACCATAGCAGTGGGAGCCAGAGGAGGGGAGTGGTAAATCTGCCCGGGGGGAAGAGGTCAGGTAAGATTCTACAGATCTCAGGATACTTGGGCAAAATTTCAGTTGGGGCAGGGTAGTGGATTTCTGACAGGATGTAGCCATCATGGGACATTCTTTAAAATTAATAATACCTGTCACCCCAATAAATGTAAATTTTAAGAAAATAATATGTTAAATCTTGGAGAAGAGAGTCTTAAATTCTCAAAGGGAGAACTTTAGATAATATTTTCATAGTGCACTGAAACACAGTTAGAAATCTTTAAAGAAAATTATCCAGACAATAACACTTAGATCTCTTAAATAAGAGATCTCAAGTCAGAGAATAAATCATAGATGTCATAGAGGACTACTTTGAAAACCAAAAAAATGAACCATATATTTTTTAATTTTTATTTATTTATAATTTAATTCTTATATTTTCAATTATAGTTGACATACAATATTATATTTGTTTTAGGTGTACAACATAGTGATTAGACATTTATATAACTTACAAAGTAATCACCCAGATAAGTCCAGTACCCATCTGATACCATACATAGTTATTATAATATTATTGACTATATTCCCTGTGCTATACTTTACATCCCCATGATTTTTCATAACTGGCAATTTATACTTCTTTATCCCTTCACCTTTTTCATCCACCTGCCCCCAATCTGGCAACCATTTGTATATGAACACTATATTTTAAATTTTAGATTGAGGCCTTTAAAAATAGAACAATCATTTCATTTACAAGGAAAATCTGATTGGTAATGTGAATTTGAACCCAAGAAAAAGCAAGTTGATTTTAAATTGGATGGGGTTGTTTTGGTGGATTATTATATTGCATTTTTATGAAATTCTAGTAAACTTACACAAAAATAACTATTCTTAGTGTTAGTTAAAAACAAGATTACAAGCAGTACATGATATTAGACTTAGTAGGTCAGATTTTATTGCTTTTGGCTTAAGGACTACTGCAAAATTTATAGAGTACTTACAAAGTTAAATGGAGTGAGCAAATACATTTACCAATTCAAACATCTTCAAAGAAAACAATCAGAGCCATGTATCACAGTATTTGTAAAGCATGTTTACAGTAACTTCAGTCAATTCATTTATAAAAAATAAGATTCATTGAAAAAAGTGTTCAATCTTCCTCCCGTATTGGTACATACTTCACAAAACAGCACTTACTTTTTTCTAGTTTTTGGAAAAGGCATTGCTAAAAGAGAGGTTCTAAAATTCCACATGTGCCTGACAGACTTAATAAGAAGTACTCTGAAAAATAGGGCAGAAGAAGCAGCACTCATTTCAAAAGCAGAAGTTTCTAGTAGATTGCATGTACTCTTTTCATTAGCTTGTTTTTTCCTCCTATTTGCTTTTCTGAAATATTGGCCATCTTCTCTCTAATTTTCCTCTGGGGGCCTAGATAAGCGAAGAAACAGCTTTTTAAAATGAGAGAAAAGACATTTTTCTAGCAAGTGTACCAATTTTAAAGTAAGATGGAACCTACTTCACTACTGGCTGCACTGCCTTGATTGCCAGTTGTTGGTGCTGAGCCATCCTCTCAGCTAGCTGCAATAGCCCCTTCACGTTTTGTCCTTTTTTGACTAACATATAACATATAATGGGTGCTTTCCATGTGCTCAGCTAAGAGCATTATACACATTACCTCCTTTAATTCTCAGAACAACTCTGAGGAAGGTATTACATAATCCCTATTTCAGAAATGAGGAGTCAGAGGCATGAGCTAAGTAATTTGCATAGTTTTACACAGCTGTCTAGGTAGAGTTGAGATTCAAATGCAGGCTTAAGAATTTGAGACCTTGACCACTACACCATCCTGTCTTTGCCACTTCCATATTAGTGGGATAGGCAGAAAAGCACCAACTTGGACACCAAATAAAAATGAGACAACCAGTGTATTATAATGTTAGCATGAAGGGGGAAAAGTAATACATTTTTAACTTTCTGCGTGATCATGGTTATGCAATAATGTCTTATAAATACTGGAGACATAATTTAACCAAATTCCTGCATAACAGATAACATGCACTATGGACTGATTTGTGTCTCTCCAAAATTCTTATATTGTAGCCCTTAACCTTCAGTGTGATGGTATTTGGGGATGAGGCCTTTGGGAGATAATTAGGTTTATATGAGGTCTTTAGGGACCCTCAGTCATGAGATTAGTGCCTTTATAAGAAGAGGAGGCTTTACCAGAGCTCTCTGCAATGTAAAGACACAGCTAGAAGGTAGCCATCTGCAAACCAAGAAAAGAGTCTTCACCAGAAACCGAATCAGCCAGCACCTTGATCTTGGACTTCCCGGTCTCCAGAACTGTGAGAAATAAATGTTGTTTAAACCACCCAATCTATAGTATTTTGCGATAGCAGCCCAAGCTGACTCATACAAATTTTGGAAGTGGAGTGATCCTGTAAAAAAATATCTAAAAATGTAGAAGTGACTTTGAAACTGTGGTGATGGGTATTGGCTGGACAAGTTTTGAGGTGCATGCTAGAAATGTGTTAGATGTTAGGACTGACTGTGGTGACGTTTCAGATGGAAATGAGGAATGTGTTATTGGAAACTGCAGGAAAGGCAGTCCTCATCAGAAAATGGCAGAGAACTTGCTGAACTGTGTTTTTAGAGCAGCGGTCCCCAACCTTTTTGGCACCAGGGACTGGTGCTCCTATGAGAATCTAATGCCTGATGATCTGAGGTTAGCCTGGGGAATAGATGCAGATACAGGTGAAGCTTCACTTGCTTGCCAGTCGCTCACCACCTGCTGTGCAGCCCGGTTCCTAACAGGCCACAGACCAGTACCAGTCCGCAGCCCAGGGGTTGGGGACCCCTGTTTCGAGTGTTTCGTGGAAGGTAGAACTTAACAAGTGATAAGACTTCTAAGCAAAGTGTTAAAGGAGTGCTTACAATATGAAGAGAAAGATGAATTGAAGAAGGAATTGTTAAGCAAACAGGAACCTGAACTTGATGATTTGGAAAATTCTCAGCCTATCCATATAGCAAAAAATGAAAAACCTTATTCTTTTTTTATTTATTATTGTTAGTTATGCTTACAGTACCTGGTCTTCCTAGGTAGTCTCCCATCCAAGTACTAACCAGGCCTGACCCTCCTTAGCTTCCGAGATCAGACATTGGGCTTGTTCAGGGTGGCATGGCCATAGACTATGGACTGTGGTTCTGCTGGGGCACGAATCCAGGACCTTCTGCGTGTAAAGCAGATGTGCTAACCACTACACTACGGAACCATGTCCGAGAGAAACCTTATTCTGAAGGGAACACTAATAGTGTGGCTGAGCTACCAGATGCTAAAGAGATCACAGGTGCAATTCATGGACTTAATCAGCCATCTCAACAGAAGCCAGGAACAGAGATGGGATTGTACCAGCAAAGACACTGCTAGTTTGAACTAAAGGGGACAGAAAAAATGAGATGAAATGAACGCTGTCAGATTTCTTAGACCCTACAGGACCGTACGATAGAGCCATTTGGCTGCAAACATGATCTATTTTTCAAGAAAAGAGAAGGACGGAGAAGGCAATTCAGAGATTATCAGAGCCACCCCCTCAGTTTCAACACACTTTGCCTTGGTGGGGAGAATCTCAGAGGTGGGGGCACTCCCCAGGGGGTCTGGAAGGCAGCACATTGAACCAAGGAGGATTATTCTTGAGGATTAAAATCTAATGGAATTTGCCTGGATGAATTTTAGGCTTGCTTAGGACCATCATTCCTTCCTGTTCCCCCCTTTCGGAATGGAAATGTCTATCTTCTGCCTGTCTCACTGTTGCATTTTGGAAGCACAGAACTTGTCTGGTTTCACAGATTTGTAGCTGGGGAGGAATTCTTGCCTCATGATGAATCATACCTCTAGTCTCATGAATATTTGATTTAGATGAGATTTAGATGAGACTTTGGACTTTAGAGTTGATGCTGAAATGAGTTAAGATTTGGTGCTTTGGAGATAGAATAAAGGTATTTTGCATATGAGAAGGACATGAATTTTGGGGACCTAAAGGCAGAATGCTATGGACTTAATTGTGTCCCTTCAAAATTCATATGTTGAAGACTTAACCTCACCCATGACCTTATCTAACCCGAATCACTTCCCAAAGGCCCCTTGTCCAAATGCCATTACATTGAGGGTTAGGGCTTCAACATATGGATTTTAGAGAGACAATTCAGTCCTTAGCAAATGCTATTTCTGTGCCTCAGATTAAGTAGTTTTAATTTAATTACCTTCTCTCACCATCCAAACCTTCCTGTCACTCCTCAAATCAGAGCTAGGATAGACTTATTAAAATGGCAATGTTGCCCAATATCAGTCCCTTATTCTGTGGCCGCCAACCCATCTTTAGAGACTGTCTGGCTCTTCACTGCTCTTGTTCTTTTGTCTTCTAATATTGCTCCATCATTTTCTGTGGTCTTTTCCTTTTAATCCTGTAGAGAATTTTACCTCTGATAAAAAGCTTTCCGTACCAGCATTGCTTTTGAAATTACTGAGGCATACACAGTTCCTGGCTCTAGGCATCCTTGCCTTTACACTAGCCTAGATCAAGTCATAACAGGACTCTAGGTGGACAGCCAGAGGGAGAAGTATAAACAGTCTCCAACATTACTCTTAAACTCAAGCTACTTCTCAGGCCAAAGATATAGCAGATATATTGGGAGAGGACACACCAAGGGCCACCACATCTAAGTTTATAAGCTCCCTAGAACTTTGAAAAAAGAACACCACCCCTCTATATTTGAGTGAGTGCATTTGTATATATGGGTGCATAAAAGCAAGAAATTGAGTGATTCACTGAGGCAATAATAAAAATATTCACTTTAATCTTTATGTCTTTCTGTAACTTAACAGAACTTCTAGTAACAGAAAATCCATTCCCGAAAGACATGGTCAGGAAATAAGTGTGGGATGGGGAAGGGGTGGAAAGGAGAAGAACTAGAACTACAAGAGAAAAATAGACAAAACACCATGATTTCAAATTTCCCTAATTCTAAACTTGTAATGATTAGGGTCTGGTTTGAAATTTGCCTTAAAAAGGAAGACCTTTTTTTTGTAATAAACACTAACTGAGATTACAAGGGAGAAATTTAAAAGGATAGGAACATTTTCAAGACACCCTCAAGGATTTTAGAAGTAGCCATTATGATGTTAATTAAAATCTTTGTAATGTGAATTATATAGCATTAAGCATAATAAAAATCCAAAGTCATATAAAGTAATTCCTGTGCTTTTATAGGCAATTCTAATATGTATATTAAAACTGATCTAAGGACCCCATACTACACAAAAAATCTATTTCATTTTAAAGCATTTTCTAATTTATATATCTATTATCTAGGCCTGAATGGTGAAATTTTGTTATAAACTAATGATTAATAAAAATGAAAAAGCTTGCAAAATACAAATTTAATAAAATCTCTAAACTAATGTGTCTTTTAAATGTATCAAAACATGTCAGACTTCATTACTTTGAACCTCTGCATAGTGGTATTTGTTTTGGAAATAATTGAGAATTCTAAATTAAGTTTTATTTGTCTTTATAAATTATCTTTTTTCAGGAACTGAAGTGAAAAAAATTGAAGCTATAAACGTTCCTTGCACACAGCTTTCAATGTCATTTTTTAATCGGTTATACGATGAAAACATTGTACGAGAC
Source organism: Pteropus vampyrus (assembly GCF_000151845.1). NCBI lineage: Eukaryota > Metazoa > Chordata > Mammalia > Chiroptera > Pteropodidae > Pteropus > Pteropus vampyrus. The sequence continues at coordinate 3,524,444 of NW_011888929.1, forward strand.
AGTGGACATATTGTTAAATGTTTAGATTCTTTTTGTGATCCCTTTCTTATTTCTGATGAGTTACGAAAAGTAAGTACAGAATTTTTAAATTTCACAATAGAATTTTATTTCAAGAAATGCTTAATGTCAAAATCTTTTGCCTGTCTAAAACCCATTAAATACCTCTTATCCATGAATAATGTAATAATCATTACATTGGTAGATTTCTTCTTGGATGAGACTTTTGTTGTCAACTTAATTATTTGTGTATCTCAGTAGTTCTCACCTGGGCGCTACCGGTATTTAATGGGTTGAGGCCAGGGATGCTGCTAAACATCATATAATGCACAGGACAGCCCCTCATAACAGTTATCTGGCCCAAAATGTAAGTAATGCTAAAGTAGAGAAATCCTGACCTATTTAATTGATGGCTATTTTTCTTCAATGTGGAGCTCTTAACATACCAAATGAAAACATCCCTGAAGTAAAAGAATCTTTCATCTTATCACTGAGATCAAAAAAGCTATTTGATTAAGTTAATTTTTGTTTTAGTGAGAGATGTGCTGACCTAGGAATCAAAACATGGATTATTTACCTAATTTCTGAGTTACTTGTTTTACAAGATAATGATGCTCTTAGGCAAATCAATATCTTGCACCTCAAGATCTTACCTCTACTACAAGATTAAAATGTCCATTCTATCCTCTTCCTGAAATTGTTGAGAAAATGAGTGGAGGAAGCATTTAAATGAACTTTTTAAAAAGTCTGAAATGCTGTTAAAATGAAATATATTATCATTATTTTAATTATTGAGAAAGAGTATTTACAAAGTGGTTATAAATTAGGGCTTTGGTATAATAGGTTCAAATCCAGGCTTTGCCTCTTAATAACTGTGAGACTTAATCTCTCTAAGCTTCAGTTTCTTTATAAAATAGGAATAGTATAAGAATCATATGAGATAATGCATTTAAAGTAGTTAACACAATGCCTGGCACTTAGTAAGCTTTTGATAATATTAACGACTACTGCTCATTGCTATTACCATTCTACATTAAGAGAGAAAGAGATGTCTAATGTATTGCAAATACAGATGGAAATGAACTAGTGAAGCTACTGATGCACCATTCTGGACACAAGAATCTTGTCTGTAAGAGACCAGGAGGCATCTGGCCAGTCTGTACATTGCTCTACACTAGTACAATACCTTAGAGAACTCTTAGTTTAAGAAAATAAAATGAACCGATGGAGAATAACCAAACACACAATTGAATGAGACTATATATAAGTTGATCTTTAGTTAAATGAAGTATATTTATGTATAACAATACTTTCATTCAGAAAGTATCTGGTCTAGTGTGGGTTTCTCTCCTTTTGGGTATGACTAAGCTCTTCTGTCACTGATCTGTGTTGGCATACTTTATTAACCTTTTTGTCTCAAGGCTCTTACCCCTAATTTTGGAGAGTTCACCAACACTTCTTCAGAGAGCGCCTCAGCAATAGACTTCTTTTAAAGGAGGATTTGCTTTCCAATAGAGTACTCTTTAACACTGCTTGCTGCTGCCTGTCTTATTTATGTCATGAATAGTACCTCTATTCAGGAAGTGCTAGGACCCATGTTTTTCTGCTAGTTGCCTGTATGTTTTCCTCTGTGTTCTTTGCTACTCTGTGGCAACAGGGAAAGTTTTAACTTGATTGCTTTCTGGCTGAAAAGTAAATAAATACCAGATTTAGCCTGAACTAAAAAGGGCCCCCCATTGTGCAGCAACACAGATTCTATTGGCACATTGTGTAACGTAAGTACTGGTAATAACCTTCCTGACTGTGGCTCAGAAGTTTCATTCATTAACCATAGCATACCAACTCTCTGAGGGCTACAAAACTAAATAGACCTGTATGTGGATGGAGAGAGAGATCAACCATAGAATGTTATTGTTTTAACATTCATTCCAAAATTTTTTTAATTATTGTAATTTTTAGTTGCACAGCCTAATCAATTCAATATCTGAGAGCGCTTGTAAAGAATGTGTTAACTATTCATTCTAAAGGGGTTTAGTCACCCTTGTATTAAGCCAGATCTTTAAGTAGCTACAAACTTGGGCTTCAGTATCGCGTTATTCCTTACAGAGGGGGAAGGAAGGAAAGAAGGGAGAAATGCAAGTGGCACCCCCAGAGAGCAGTAAACAATGACCACTTCCCTTTACCTTTATTTTACTATGTATAATTTTGGCTTTCATCAGGTCATTACAAGTAAACCGTATATAAGTAACACCATAGAGTTTATTTTTTAAAATGTCTCTTATATAATGATCTTGTGATGGATTTTTGAGATTGGTATAAATAAAATGTTGAGCTTATCAATTTTCCTAATTAAGGGTATTTCTTGCTATTAGTGATTATCGTATAACTCGTATTTCCTTCTTTTATCTGTATGGTACTATTAAGTGTTACATGCAGTTTTTATAGCTTTTCTCCATTTTGAGTTCTTCATGTGTGTTTGTTTTTCATCCCACTTTATTTCTTGGTTAGAGTTTTCTGTCTTTTATTATTTTTTCTCATTTTATCTATATTTTATTGTTAGCTATTTCACATTCTTTTTAAAAGTAGGTGGAGTATAAATAATCCAATAAAATAAATATATGTCACAGCATATACTCATCACCTCATTCATGTCCACCACAGTCAACAAATTAATCAATTGTAATGCCCAATGGTATAAGAAAATCCCCAACATCAGACCTAGTCAAACTGTTTTCTGAAAGAAGTAGCAAGGTCTCAAGAGAGCAAGAGTCAATGTAGATTAGTGATGTGTAAGGTGGTATTATTAGAGGAGAGCAGGAAAAGGACAGATGGTTATGAGGCTTCAGTTACCTGAATAGTTCAAAGTGGAGTAACTGTGGGGGTAAGGAAAGTAGTGATCTAAACACTTTAAAGTGAGAGGACTTAGAATGACCATTGTGTTTAGCCTTGATAGAAGCAAAGACTATGGACCTTATGGGATGGAGAAGTTCCTCCATTTATAGGTGCTCCTATTGGTTCCCAATAAGATTTAAGGTGACTCAGTACTAAAACTGAAATACTTCAATTACTGAAGATACAAACTTGAACAAAGAAATAAAGTAGAAGAGAAGACTTAGCTTTAGGTTTATTCCTTTCATTGAACTTCAGTGCCTGATGATAAAATGGGTGGAAACAGTACTGCAGGTCTCACAGATCACTCTCTCCAGTTACCTTAGGATTGGTTCTTAAAATAGGATGAAGATTATTTTTAAATATATAAATTGAAATTTTCAAAAACATAAAAATTAGAACCTCAAATTATGTTACTTTAAAATGAATTTTATCAACATAGGTTTTGTTAGTGGAAGACTCAGAAAAATATGAAGTATTCAGCCAACCAGATAGAGAAGAGTTCCTGTTTTGTCTTTTCAAACATCTTTGCCTTGGTGGAGCGCTTTGTCAATATGAAGATGTGCTTAATCCATATCTGGAAACAACAAAGCTTATCTATAAGGATCTAGTGAGGTAATGTTGCTAGATTACAATATGTAAATCTCTGGTTAATAGAGTAAATTATCTGTTCAACTATGGTGGGATTACCCAGCATCTATTGTTTGTGGTCCTGTTAACAACCAAAGTATGTAAAAATGGCACCACCCTGACCCCCTTCTCATAGCCTCCTCTTCTTCCAAGCTAAAAAATTTCTGGATTTCTCTGACCCTCTTCTAGTGCTCAGTCTCCTCATTCTTTATCTGCCTCTTATTATTTCCTCATTCAGACCTGTTACCTGCTCCACCTCTTATTAGCAACTGCCATCTTCCAAATCTCCTTTTTTTCACCCAGACCCCCTTTTAAAAATCTCAAGGGATATTTGATACTTGATTTTGCTGGACTAACAGTCAAAAAATGATTGCCTTTGTTCTAAAGAGGCAGGAAAGTTTTCATCTAGATGTAATCTTTACTTTTTCAAACTAATCCCAAATCCCAGGCTGTTTTAGATATTCCACTAGGGTTATTTTTTTCTTTTTTGAAGATTAAATAAGGATAAAAACTTTATAAATCTTAGTTATACTTTAGTTTTAAATGAAGTAAACACTTTTTGGTTGAGATTTTCAGTGATGAAGATATTGGATCATCTTTATAGGCAAAGGGGATAGGAACAAGTGAAAGCAAAGGGTCACAGAGTTTAGTTATAAAAATTACTTTAACAGGAAAACAGCAGAATTAGCTTCTCATTGAATTCTTGATTGTTACTTATACTCAACACTCCAATTCTCATATCCATTCCATGTGTCATATAGTTATACAACAAACTGAAGGATTTACCTATTTTATTTAGTTTATTACTGACATGGTTTTAAAAACAAATATTTCTATAAGCTGTCTCTGATTTTTATGAAAAAGTTATTAAAGATTATTGGAAGAGTTATATTAGAAACAGAATTTCAGAAAAAGCATACACGTACCTACATCAAACATATTCTGTCTTTATCATTTGCAGCTAATGAAAACTTACAAGACTACTCCTAGCACTCCCTGTAGATACCCCTCATTATACCCTAGACACATACACACAAACACACACACACACAGCACTGCCACCATAGTATGTTGTCCCTCATCAGCCACATGAACCCGTAAAATTCCTCACTACCATGCGCTGTAGAGGAGGAAATTCTATTAGAGATATTTGAAATAGAAATAACTTTAGAACCTAAACATTTAAGAAACTGCTGTTTTTTTCCTAACATTCCCTTTCCTGGATTCTTACCTGTGATTCTCCTCTATACTCTTTGGGTGCTAAGAAAAAGCATGCCTCAAAGAATAATGGCCACTTGTTAAATGAGTAGCCAAAATTCATAACATCTTACAGAGAAATAGGAATTGTGTCCATGGAATCACTTAATTAGGCAACCAGCAAGTGTTAATATTGTAAACAGAACTGCCAAGCTCTAAAGAGACCACAAAAGGAGCATCAGACAATCCTTAACCTTAAGGAAATTACAACAAACTAACATTAAATAATATTAAAGTAATTGTTTAAAATCTTTTATAAGTAAAGTTTTTATATAATCAAATATTCAATTAGGTATAGGCAAATGTCTATAGTTCTTTATACTGTAATAAATAACCCCAGAAGTTTAAAATAGGAAATTGTCAGTATCAATAGTCAGAAGTCTTGATGGAACAAAGTTCACAAGGGCCAGCAAAGAGGAGGGCAGTTTGTTCCCAGTTCAGGGAAGAAGCACTGCAAGTCCTCATTCTAGAGGCGAGGGCCAGAAGGAGTCCAGCCAATTACAGCATTACTTTTTTTGAGAACCATTAAATATTTCTCTCATGGTCCAAACTTAAGCATGCTTATGATTTTCTTTGCTAAATGAGGAGGGGATATATAATTGTCTTCCTTCAGTAGAATATTATAATTGGAATAAATATTTGCTTACAATGGCTTCGGTGCCAACACAAAGCAATTGAATGGGTTATCTCAGAGTCCCTTGAGAGCTATGTTGGTTTGCTTATCACATGCACTACTTGTGGCTTTTCTAATATTGGTCATGCTCATTTGGGTCAGATGTGTCATTTGGTTAAAGTAAAGATGTAGGGTGGATCAGTATAGCAGTTATCAATGAATATATAAGTAGAGGACACATAGGTGGAACTTGAAGTATCATTAGTAATTTATCAGACTTGTGAACCATATAGCCAATTAAATTATTTTTACAAATCAACTTAACAAGGAAGGATATTTTTTTCGGTTCCTTTACCTAAATTTTGAGTCCTTTTACATTCTTTAGGAAACTATCTGCTGTCTTTCTAGTTATACATGTAGTAGCTGCTTTACAGTATTTAACCTGCCTTTGTAGCAAAACATCATCACTAATTCATTCTAGCAAAGAAGTCCATTTTTACTTATGTTTGTGGATGTTGGGGGCACATTACAGAGCCTGATTTTAGGAGTCTCTGGCTCAAAAAAAGAGATAAAAACGTTCTTAAGATAGTTTCTCCCTCATCCATTATTACAAGTCTTATAAAATATACCTTTTAAATGTGTTGGAAAATACCTTCTTTTCAAGTATTATGGTTCCTTAAATAATGTAGGCAATATTTTAGAGTCATTTTATTAGAGAGTAAATGATCAGCTGTTTCATTACATTTCAAAAATATCTGTGCAGAAATAATTCTATAGTTACTAATGGTGCCTGTGTCTTTTCTACTTTTAGACATTAAACACATGCTCTTGTCAAAGTTTTTGGAGAGGTTCCCCAAACTACATATCTGCCCCAGATGTGAAATTTTATGATTTGAACTGAGAGGCTTAGATTATAGCCTTCAGATGCTAATTAAACAGTGGGATTCTTGTTTCTTAAAATGATCAGAGTTACCTAGAATGGTCTGTAACCATTTTTAGAGTCAATATGGGACTAATACTCAGGAATTGGCACAAATGATATTGATAAAAAGAAAAAAAACCCATTCATTATATTATTTATTTCTAGACCATTAATATAATCGCACTTTTAAAAAGAACAATATGGGAATTATGTCCCAGCATCCTTAAAAACCATGGTTATCAGAAGAATGAGTTAGTGACTGCCAAAAATCTGATACAATGCAATTGTTAGTAGCACATCTGAAGTCACTAATGAATATCACTTTACATTTCCTTTTCTTTTTTTCTTAAGAGATATCAGATGTATGATACCAATCTATAAAAAAATTAGACAAATTATAAGATATTTTAAAGTAACAGTAATATAGAATTGGAGGTGATAAAATGGAGTAAATGATTTATTTCTGTTAGGAACCACCTTCTAATAATGTATAAATTGTAGCTTTTTAAAATAATACGTTTATGCTACATGTTAATACTTGTTAAGTGATTGCTAAATGAAGTATCACATACTACATTTTCCTTTAAGTTTATTTGAAAAGCACAGATTTTTAAAAGGTTTTTTTAAAGATTTTTTTAAACTGAAGGGTAATTTACATATAGTAAAGTGAACAAATCATAGTGTACATACAGGTTAGTGAATTTTTATATATGTTTACACCTATATAACCACCTCCAGATCAATATTTAAAATTAGATATAACCATAGATATGTTTCATATTTTGATCTGGGTGGTTATGTAGGTATATACAAGTGTTCTATATGTAGTGGTTATAGTCATCCCTTGGATAAGCACAGAATTTTAAATGTAGCCTTCAACTTTCAAGCAGTATATCTTAAGCACAGAGAAAAAAAAGAAATAGACCTCAACCCATGTCATAGAATTATACAAAAATCAATTTAATTATGTGCTTCCTGGGTTTAAATCTGAATAAAGTGTTTCAGAGATGAAAACTGCCTAAGAATCTTGAACCCTGAGATTGCTTAGGTCTGGCCTTCCCCAATAGCTGCACAAGCTCAAACACACATACATACCATCACCCTCCCACATAGTCCACCTTCTTCCTTCTCTTCTCTCTTCATTTTACATAAATAGGGAGGGAGAAGCAATCTTTCACCTGATAAGATGAAGAAGAGGGATATCTTCCTTTAAATTTAATGTACACATGTCACACCTGAATAATACCCTGGATGCATATGTATTTATAGTGTAGGTATAAATGAGGTCTAGGGAAAGAACTGGACTCTGTATTATCTAGATTCTATTCCCAGAAATACTACTTTTAGTTAAAATGTCTTAAATATATCATTAAACTTCTCTAGTTTTATTTATAAAATTGGCAAAATAATAGCTACCTCAGAGTTTGTGTGATCTTTATGAAGTAAATTATATAAAGGTATTTTGTAGATTGTAAAGCATTCTGAATATGTATATATATGTAGATTAATATATAAATATCTATCTGTAGCTTATTTCCACAGTCCTCAGTTTGTTTCTTCACTATATATTGCCACAGGTAATCTTTTGGGGGTGGGGGAGAGTAACTGAAAGAGAGCTACTGAGAGAAAATTCATTTAATATGATACAATTTAGTATTACATAATTTAACAAATAGTTTCCATATACATTATCCCACTTAATTCTCCTATAATCCTAAAAGGAACCATAGTATGCCTAGTTTACATGTGAAAATTGAGGTTCAGAAAGGTTACTCTTGCCCAAAGTGAAATAACAAATCAGCGGCAGAACTAGCATTTGCATTTATCTGCCCCTTATAGCTGTCTACACTTCAGTGTGACTTTTACCAAATCCTATTTTTCCATTAATTGTCTGTGGCTTGGGAGTCATTTCATCATCAGAGTCTCAGACTGACCTGAAACCTTCTAACTGTAAAATTCAATTTTCTGCAATTTCAATTGAGTTGACTTTGCCTCATCCTTGAATGAAACTGCAGATGCCATCCTTTTCAAACCACTTTAGTTGAATATTTTATATTTCCATGTTATATATGAATAAGAATACCTGAATACTAAAAGGTATCCTTATTTTAAATGTATTATGCCAATGCTTATTATATTTAAAATGTACCCTTTCCTCCTCCCCCCTCCCCCATTTCAGTGTTCGAAAGAATCCTCAAACCAAGAAAATACAAATTACCTCTTCCATCTTTAAAGTTACAGCATATGTAAGTGTTGAGGGGAAATTTGCAACCAATGAATTTAATTATTTGTTATTAATAGCATTGTTACAACTGGAGTTAGCAACCAGGGTGATGTTAATACCTAGGAAAAAAGATGATGATATTTAGTTTTTTGTTAAAATCAAAAGTTGATAAGGTATGCTTTTATTTGGAGAACAGTATGAACTTTTTCCTTAGCCTCCTTTCTATCGTACATTTCTAGTAGTAGTCCTTATTTATTTAATAGTTAAATTTGTAACTCAGGGTAAAACATAGTTTTCTGTCAAACCATGACTTATAGGTCAAATAAGTAAGAATGCAATAAATGTCCTAATATCACAGAATCAGAAGATTGAATTTTAGTATCATACGGGTTATTGATACATATGAAACAATTTCTGAGTATCTTCATTTAATCAGTTCAATATTTATTGAGTATTTATTATTTATCAGCTACTGTGCTGGCTAGGCACTTTTTGTTGATAAACAAAAGAAACATAGCCCCTGCCCTCATAGTATGTATGGACCATGTTCTTAAAAAAAAAAAAAAAAGCAAAGATAGAAAAAAGAGCTTCAAAATAGAAATTTTTGCAATATTAGCAGTTTAAAAGCACTTTTTCAAAATATAGAATTTCCTTTTAGACTATAAAGGTCAAGAATTACTCATGTTTGTATAGTACTGTACATACATATTAGCACAGTAAATTGCTGTCAATATTTTAAAATTTTAATTAACTGCCTATTGTCAAAGATTTGATTTATGTGTCATGACATTTTAACAAAAAATATATTAGTTAAATATGTTATTATTTAAACATAGTCGTATACTAAATAATTCAGTTTTCTCTTTTTCAGGATTCTGTCGGTATGTGTTACCCTTCAACAAAGAGTCATGAACAGACATTTTCTTACTTTATTGTGGATCCTATCAAGCGTCACGTTCATGTTTTATACCACTGTTACGGTGTGGGAGAAATGTCTTAACAATATTCTTTCAGATTATATTTACTATTTGCTATTTTTTATTTACCAGTCTTTTATTTTAATCCTGATTTACAGATAAACAATTACTCTGCAAGTTAATTCAAGTAAAATGCAAATAACCCATTTAGAGCAGAAGCCAAAAAGTGCCAAGATGCCTTACTTTCAGTTTGTCTGGAAAACTAATATAGGAACCAAATTCCATTCCTAACATAATCTATACCAATGCATCTGTAGAATTTTTACAGAAAGTTACAAAGAACTAAAAATCTAGTTCATATTTATTGCATTAAAATTCAAGCAAGTCCTGAATTTTCCATGTATTTTATTTTAGAAGCTAATTAATTATGTATTGAAATTGTGGCAGAAAACTAAACATCTGTACCACAGATCATTAATATGAATTGTTAGCTTTTTAAATTTGAGTTTTATTTAATTACATTTTTTCATTACATAAAAGATTTATATCTAGAGGGCTATGAAAAGCATAACAATTCCTTTGCTTCATTTGTCCCACTTAAAATCTTCAATTAAAAAATAATGTTCAGAAAGTAATCGTAAACTCTTTTATCACATAATAAATTAAAATTGCAGCTGCCCCACAGCTAATATCAGATCTACACATAAACAGAGAGCATTTCCCCGATAGTATTATTAAGTTGGCAAAAGAGTAAAGAACAGGGTCTCTTGTTACTGTTTCCTCATTACATTCATAGAATGAATATATAATTTAGATTTTTTTAAAGTGGAAACAGTAATTGACATGTGTCCCAAAGGTAATGGAGAGCCTGCAAGAAATGTTGAGACTTTGAAAAGGAGCAAGTTTGGAATATCTGTTTCTGTGTTGTAGGGATAAGGATGATAATCTTGGATTTGAACCTATGGGTATATCTAGAAGGAAGCTAGCAATTTGGGTTTAGAAGTCAGGAGGGAGTGAGTTTGTTTTACTTCTAAGACCTAGCACAATGCCTTAGCACATTAAATATTTATCAAATGAATTTTTTCTAGATATGTTCATAATAGCAATAGATTTTTTAAAAACCATATAAAAAACATAAAATCAAGAACTAAAATGTGCTGCCTACCACACAGACTCCTACAACCTGGGGACTCTCTCTTAATCTATCAGTTGGTCAATCAATTTTTTTGAGGACCAGTTCCATGTAAGGCATAGTGCTGTTTACTTTGGGGAAATATACACTCCCTATAAACCAGCGGTCCCCAACCTTTTTGGCACCAGGGGCCAGTTTCATGGAAGACAGTTTTTCCATGGACCAGGGCAGGGCGGGGGTTGGGGATGGGGGTGGGAGGTGGGGTGGCAGTGGTGTTGGTTTCAAGATGATTCAAGCACATTACATTTATTGTGCGCTTTCTTTCTTTATTCTTTTTTTTTTTTTTTTTAGGCAAGGCAACCCTTGATTGACCTCACAGATTGCAAGGACCTTGTCAGCTTACAATCCCTTATTTTTTATTTTTTACACCTACAGCACCTGGTCCTCCTAGGTGGTCTCGCATCCACATACTAACCAGGCCCAACCCTGCTTAGCTTCCGAGATCAAATGGGATCAGGCTTATTCAGGGTGGCATGGCCGTAGACTATTTCTATTATTATTACATTGTAATATATAATGAAATAATTATACTGTTCACCATAATACAGAATAATTGGGAGTCCTGAGCTTGTTTTCCTACATCTAGACAGTCCCATCTGGGAGTGATGGGAGACAGTGGCATCTGAAGTGTGTTGCTTATGTCCAGACCACTCCTAATCTTGTTTTGGTTACTGTCACTACAGATAAACCTGCTTCACAAAGACAGGATGTTGGAAATGGAAGCAGGCTTTTCAGTGCTTTGTGGCAATCTGAGGATGTTCCACCTTGACTTTAATCCAGAACGTATAGAAATCTGAAGTTGTCTTAAGTTGTTTGAAGGCCACTGTCATTTGCTGTATCAAGCAATTGATTCTCTTCTAGCACAAAGTTGATTCACCTGGCTTATTCACAAATGGGTTGCAGTTCGGGTGTCTTTTGTGGTTGGGAAGTAATGCTCAAACTCTTTTTGAAAGCTAAGACAGGTGATCTTGCACCAGCTGGGAGAAAAAAGGCCCTCTCAGTCTCTTTCAAAATCTCTGCTAATGTTTGAAATGTCAAAAATCCCAATATTCACTCATCCCTATAATTCTAGTTTGGTTTTGAATGCAGCCACTTTATCTTGAACACAGTTGTTGTTCTCTCCCAAAGTGACAGATTGAGTTGGTTAAGCAGGTTGAATATGTCACACAAGTAAGCAAGTTTTGCGACCCATTCTATGTCAATGAAATGTGCTGCCAGTGGTGACTGTTTTTCTAAAAGAAATCTTGGGAGTGGCTCTCATAACTCAAAAACTCTGATCAGTGATCTACAATTAGAAAGCCCTCTCACTTCTGTGTATAAGAGTTGTGTGTGCTCTGCGTGAATCTCCTCACAGAGCTGCGCGAACAGTTAAGGGCATGTACTTTGATGTGGTTGATAATTTTAATAACATCCTGCAAAACGTTAATTCCAGGTGACATTTTTCAGCTAACTAGCATTTCTCTATGGATGACACAGTGCATAGACTCACATTCAGAAGTGACCTCTTTGACCCAAGTAGTGAAACCAGAAAGGTCCAGTCATGGCAGCCACTCCATCTGTGCATATACCAACACAAAATGACCAATTTAGTTTTCCTGATATGTAATTATTCAGAGACTTGAATATTTCTGCAGCTGTGGTGTTGGCTGGCAACAAAAGTACACATAACATATCTTCATATACATCCTCCTGAAAATGTATTGCATAAAAACAAGCATTGTTGTCTCGTTGTCAACATCGGTAGACTTGTCAACCTGGATTGTGTATCACAGTGACTCATTAATCCTCTCTGACAACTGCGCCTCAGTATTGTCTGCTATTTTATCAGTTTGTCTAGTTATGGCGCTAGCTGAAAAAGGAACATATGCCACCTTTTGAACTGCAGCCTCCCCTAAAAGTTCACGACAAATGTCCTTAGCAGCAGGCAGGATCAACTTTTCACCAAGAGTAAAGGGCTTCTTAACTTTAGCAATGTGGTTAGCCACTAAGAATGATGCTTTCAGTACAGACATATTTGATGAAATGGTGGCTTTCAATAATTGCTTCTGTTCTTCATGTTCATGTCTTTTTCTTTTGAAAAACTCCAAAGACTTGTCTTTTAATGCAGGGTGCTTGGTCTCCATGTGGCAAAGTAGTTTTAAAAGTTTCATGGCTTGTTGGATAACTGGTTGCCACATATTATACAAAGCAGCTTGGAAAATGTGAATCACCTATTGCAATGAACCCATAATTCAAGTAGGACTCTTGGTATTTTCTTTTAAATGGAGCTTTTTATTGGCAGTCTTAGAATCTTCTGCTGTCTCATCATTGGGTCTTTTCCCTTTTCAAAGAAGCTCTCCAGCGACATTTGTTTTTCACTCCTTTTGGCTAGCGTTAGTTTGTGGACTTACCAAAACTGACTAAGTGCACAGTGCAGGAAAGAGGCGCAGATGGAAGTGGTAAATAAAATAATGGGCAGGCCATGCACAGACTAGAATAAGTGTTGGATTCTGACTTAAAGCCCGCCACCAGATGCAGCTTAATTGTCATTTGCCACTCACTGATAAGGTTTTGATGTGAGTTTGCAAGCAATTGATTTATTATGGTCTCTGTGCAGTCAAACCTCTCTGCTAATGTTAATCTGTATTTACAGCTGCTCCTCAGCACTCTTCACTGTCTTAGCTCCACCTCAGATCATCAGGCATTAGATTCTCATTAGGAATGTGCAACCTAGATCTCTTGCATGTGCTGTTCACAATAGGGTTCATGCTCCTATGAGAATCTTATGCCTAATGATCTGAGGTAGAGTTCAGGCAGTGATGGTAGCACTGGGGAGCGACTGCAAATACAGATGAAGCTTTGCTGGCTGGACCTGCCACTCACCACCTGCTATGTGGCCTAGTTCCTAACAGGCCACTGATCGGTATCAGTCCAGTGGCCCAGGAGTTGAGGGCCCTGCTAGAAACCTGATAGAGAAGGTCATCTATAAGAGTTTGTCTATAAACTGATTTTTATGTGAATTTAGAGATGAAAGAGAGGACTAAGAACTAGGCTTGGGAAGAGCTTGGTCTGGCATCTATAGAATAATGGGTAGAGTTTCAGCAACTGAAAAGGAGAGCAGTCCAACTGAGTAGAGAAGCATGATGTGGCAGGATCCTCTGAGTCTCACTCTGGGATGCAAGTTCAGAGGCAAAAGATGGGGAACTGAGACTGAGGGGTTGCCGATATTTTTTCTCTGCTTTAAAGATGGAAGTAGAATGCACCTCTGAGGAAAGATTGATCCATTGTTTGGGTCAAATCATTTTAATGACCCATCTGTGATTATGCAAATTATCTGTATTAAGAGGTAGTAATAAAGAATTGGGGCTGGGCAGTCAGATTATCTGGATTCTGAATTCTGCCATTACTTTATGACTTTGAGCTAGTTATAATTTTTCTGTGCCTTAGTTGTCTCATCTGTAAAATGGGGAAAATAATAAGACTCCTCAATTTATTGTGAAAATCATATCAATTAACATATATATTGTGCTTAGAATGGTGTTCATGAATTTTGGCTCTTTTCATTCTTTACTGAGGAAATATGAAAAAATCAGGAGCTAAATTGTCTGCATAATAATGTAAAAAGCTGTCTTCCTTAAAGTCAGAATTGCTTTTCTATAGATTATATTATTATTAATTTGACCAGATAGAATATAAAAGGTAGGAACACTGTTTTTCTTCCTCTCTCTGAGCCCCAGAGAATGTAGAGGACCTAAGCTTGGACTCCAGGTATTCTTTTGGCAGCACTTTGTACACTTAGAATTAATCACTCAACTATTTGTAATTATTTAATGTTTGTCATGAAAACAGGAACTGTATCTATTTGGTTCACTCTTCTATCCTCAATGCCTAGCCTTTTGCCTGGCACTTAATTGGCAATCAATATATATTCTCTGACTGACTGATGAAGAGAAGCTGGCCCTTAATGTATGACTGCAGGGGTGGAGAGTGAGGTAGCAGGGAAGGGTATATGACTAAGGTAAGGGAGTATCAGTAGTGCAATAGTTCCACTAGTCATCCCTGAGCCTTATGTAAAATTTTGCACACTAGTATAATCTGGGTGTGGCTGTACTATGTGGAATTAGATATGTAGCCTAGGAGTATGCCTGGGACAAAATCATCCCTGGAAAACAGTAGCAGCCTATAGAAGCCAGCTTTGAAAGAGCAAGCTGTGATCAACTGAGGGTGGAGGATTATTCTGGAGTGAGAAACTAAGCATGATGTCAAGTGACAACACAGTGGTTTTCTGAGACTTTGAGAGCAATCTTTAGAAATTCTGAAAGTTACTTAAGATGAGAAGGCTCACAGAATTACGATTTGGACATTCAAAAAAGGGACTTAGGTTGAAGGCTGGAGAACTTGGGACATTTAGTTCCCATAAGCAAAAAAATAAATAGAGGCATAAAAACACAAGGTGGTTTGGGAGGACACGAGTACACCTGACTAGTTGGATTTGAGGACATGGAATTGAGGAGTCCTGTCCAGAATTTCTGGGTAATAACACAAAGAAGACAGATTAATGGGGGAACTGGTCACTGAGGGCTTTGGGTACAAAGCTAAGAAATTTAAATCTTTTAAGTAGATGACATACAGCAGTCATTACAGACTTTTGAGCGTGGTAGTAGCATCATGAAAGTGATATTCTGGAAAGATTAGTCTGGCAGTGATGAATTGGGGTGAGGAAAGTCCAAAGATCAAACAGAAGATTATAGTAGTTGTCAAAGCACAGAATTGACTGCTCTAAGTTAATAGCAATGGAAACTTTTTTGGGAATCATGAAGTATGTGACAATGGAATGCTAATTAGAAAAAAAAAATATGGCTCCAAAAAGATTAGCGACTGGGTGAATTATGAAGTGTTGGATATTTGAGGTACTAAGGACTGGGAAGTGAGAACTATGGTAGGAAGATGTGGTCAGAGGGGGAAAATCCCTTGTCCTGCCTTTCATTCCTGTCCCCACCCATGCTCAACCAACTTTAGTCCTTACAACTCTGAAAGCCTAGGTCTGAAGTTTCTAAAAACTGACTGGAGGCTTCTTAGAGAAACTATCTATTCTGAAGACTTCTCTGTCATCCCATTAAGTATTTGGTAAGAACTAATATTCATTCTTTCACAAATGTTCATTGATTACCTACTATGTGCTGGGCACTTTCTATGCACTGCAGATACACCAATGAACAAAACAGACAAAAGTTTCTATATTTAGGAGTTTACATTCTAGTGCTCAAAACAGTGTTAGGTGCAATGAAAGAGAGAAATACACAATTACTCTGAAGAAACTTGAAGTATTGTTGGAGACATGACACTCACATTTTTAAATATTTTCCAATCTGATGGGTGTGAAATGGTAGAATTTATTATTTTAGTTGCTCTGACTTTCTATGCAAAGTAGAACATTATTTTGTATTATTTCTTCCAACATGTATATTAATTATAGTAGGCAATTCCACAGTTGGGAACCACTGCTGTACTCTACTTTTCCCTAGTTTAAAAAATGGGGGAGTAGGGGTGGGGAGAAAGAATAGATGAAAACAAAACAACAAAAGAAAGAATAAAAGACGGGGAAGGTATGCTGTCTCTTACAGTAAAAGCTGAATTAATTAGTACTAAAAGCTGCATTTAGTGCCACATTAAGTAGTGTCCAACTGGCAAACTCTAGCAGCTGGTATACCTGATATCCTCTAATGTAAGTCTTCAATCTCCTGACTTGGCTCACATGTTAAAGTTCATTCAAATAGGCAGGCTAACCTGGGTTTAAATAAGGTTGAGACTTACCATTCCTGTTTATCTTTTTATTATTATTTTTTTTGTAAAGAAAAAAATATCACTGACTTTAACAAACACTGGGAACCTGTAAATTATTTTTCTTATCTTTTTTATTACTGGAAATGTATGTGAGAGAAATTATAAAATGGAAATATAACTATATAAATTATTCAAATTTTTGATCAACTGTCACCTTTTATTCCCTTAACCTATTGTAGAATAAAACACTCTTAAAATACTTCACACACATAAAGTAAGGTTAAACATACCACTGAAATTCTGAGGGAACCCAGAGTGATCAGAGTCAATGATAATTCATAATGAAAGGCTTTCTTGAGAAGGGAATTGAAGTACATTTTAAAAGAAATGACAGTCATAGATTGCCTTACAGGAGGAAAGATTTCTAGGCAGAAAGAATGTTCCTGCTCTCGTGTAGAGATAGGAAATACATGTGGAATTACAAACTTCCTTGAATAGAGCAGCAGATATGCTTAGCTAAGTAGATCATTCAACTAATATCTGCTGTGTCTAATAAATGGAGAACATCTGGACGTCATCTCTAATAACCCTTTATATACTTAAATATAATTATTAAGTCTTCCTTTAGTCTTTTTTTCTAAATAATCCCAGTTCCTTAACCTTTACTCAATGTCTTGTTTCTCAACTCTTTAATCATCTCCTGAGTCCTCTCCAAGTACCCTGTGTTTTTCTCCAGTTGTCGTGTCACAATAGATACTATATACTGTCCAAAATGTCATTTATATACAGTTGATTAAAATTTGTGTAGATCATAATTTACATATTTTCTATGTGTAAAAGTGTATAATTTAAAATTCTTTAGAAATATATTTTGTTTTATAAAGTCAAAATTTAAACTCATAATGTGCACATGGATTTGTTGTGCTGAATAAGAATAACAGCATTTTAGAACTAAAAGGTGAAGGAGATCACTTAGCTCAACTCTCTCCTTTTACACAAGACCTTGAGAGGTTAATCTGCACTGTCCAGTATGGTAGCCACTAGCCATAAATGAAATAGAAATTTCAGTTCCTTAGTCACACTAGCCACATTTCAAGAGCTCAATAACTACACATGTGGCCAGTAACTGGTATTAGCACGGATATAGAACATTCTCCTCATCACAGAAAGTTCTGTTGGGCAGCAGAGGGTTTAAATGACTTGCCCAAAGCCAAACACCTCTTCAGTGACAGAGCCAGAACTTCCAGTTCCTGGTCTCAAGATCCCACCATACCTTTTGAAGAGGCAAAATGTGATGGATTACTTATCCTATCTACAACATTTGAATTTTTTGTACAAAGCATTGTGCGAGCCATAGATCCTGACACTAAGAAGGTTTTAAGACAATTACTTTAGGTGGGTTGCTGTCTACATAAAAATTCCTGCAGTTTTGAGTGAGAGCGCAAGGGTGAAAATGGCACTTGAGGGAAATGAGTGTAGACTCATAGAAGATTGATGGGAGCAGGAAAGGCCGGATAGAGCCTGGGAAACCAGCCAGGAATTTGGCTGCAGGAATTGAGGTGTGAGCTGAAAAGTGTCTGATGTCTCTGGTAAGGTCAAAGGGACTGGAGACATTTCAGTACACACACACACACACACACACACACACATATATATATTCAATAGCTGGAGGCCAGAAGCAAGAGGTAACTAAAACACCTGCTATTTTCTATATAGGCAGCAACCCACCTAAAGTAATTTGATAACATATTCATATCTTCAACATGATATGTGGCACAAAAATATGTTTTTAAAACCATTAAATTAAAAACAATTTCTTTTGAGAATATACCAAACTCTGGAAGTGCTTCTTAATATCTAACTTATTTCCTCTTTAACCTAACTTAATGGTTTTAAAAACATTTTTGTGCCACATGCCCTGTTGAAGATATGCATATAAAAACAATAGTCATAGAATATTTATAAACAAATTGGAATCACTGCTTAATAGATCTTTTAAAATAGGATTGTCAGCTTTCAGGTAAGATTTAAGACATCAGTTTTTGAGATCCTTTATAACATGAATATGTTACCAAATAAATAGATTTTTTTCAATTATCAAATACATGTTATAATCAAGATATAGATATTTCTAGAATAAATGAGATTAAAGGGATAGTTACCTATTATATAGTAAAGGTATTACCTTGATGTATAATGTTTACAAAGCAAGATATTTAATATTTGTAGAACAAAAACAATGTGGAATATAATATAGAGTGGTTCTCAAACATTAGCACTCATCAGAATCACCTACAGGGTTTTGTTAAAATCCAGATTGCTGTGTCCACCTCTAGAGTTTCTGATTCAGTAGGTCTGGGTTATGACCTGAGAATTTATATTTCTAACAAGTTTTCACTGATGCTGATCTGATGGCTGCTGGTTTGGGGACTATACCTTGCGAACTATCAAAAGAGAATATATTTAGCAGTTTTAGAAGATAACTTTAATTTTTAGTGTAATTTAGTAAAGTATAGTAAATGATGAGATCTAGAAGCCTTTACTTGCAAGCCTCAGTGTAGAAAGCACAAGCCTGAATTTGACAATATGTATGGCTTACAGCACTGGAAAGGCTCTTGGGGCCTCCATTACATGCCGCACTTGGTTCTGCCCTAAGCCTGAATGGTTCATACTCTAACATTTCCCACATCTAGCTCTCAGAACAAACTTTAATGTCCCCCATATGGATAACTTTAGCAAGATATTAGAAGAAAAAGAAATCCGATTTAAAAATTTTTACTTCAGTATACATGACTTTACATTTTAAAAAATACTATTAGCCAACTGAAATGCATCTGTTATGGTATAATATGAAAAATATATATATTTCAAAGGAGTGGATCTTTCTGTAATAGGCCTAACAGGTCCTCCAACATACCAGAAGAACAGGATTGAGCAATTTACCTGGGTCCCCAGCCCTTTCTGGAAGGTTGTTATACCCTGTTGTATTACTTGTTAGTTTAGGCAGCTAGTTCACCCAGATACCTTTAGAGTAGAACTGGTCATAAATATTTTTTCTGCTGTTAGGGAAAAATGTCCATGATACAACCAGTGTCAGAAAAGCCAATATAAATGAGTAAAAAGTTGGCATAAATTTTTTACAAAAAAGTATGGTCATAGATTGTGGCTTATCTCTTTTCTAACCCCAGTTGATACTGTATAACTAAACAGGTGAATGTGATTTTGGTTTTTAAAATAATTATTTGCAGGTAGATGTTCATTTCTAAAGTACTTTACAATTGCTATTCTCTAAAATTGGTAAACAGGTGACACTTTGAGACTTTTTCTTTCTTTCTTAGACTTATCATAGCTATAGCATAGAGGGGAAAAACCCAGTCTAATACCACTTATTATCATATATCTCAAAGTAATGGATTCTGAATAAATGTAGTTCCCCAGGAGTTGCAGAACCTGCCCTTTGGCTAAGTATGTAGCTTTGCAGTGACCCTGTCTTCAAACATCTGGGTGCTAAATTCCTTTTTCAATTCTGCTAATATTTATTAAATAATATCAATAATGTATACTAGTTTTTGGAAAAAAAAAATTTTAAGTGGGTAGTTTACAGGTATAAATTAGAGGTAGGGCTGTGAGATTTGCAATTCTCTTCTATCCATAACTAGACTGAAAAACGGTGTTTAAAACCAGCAAGGCTCCTGGTCATTACCATATGTATTTATTACTCACAGTTGTTTCCTGCTATTGCAGAGGGATCTCCTTCAAAGCCAGATCTCCTTCAAGCTTAAAAATTATTGATTAGTGTCTAATGCATAATAATAGACAAAGGCTGTGGTAATAAAAATTTTATATTTTAGAATTCAGAACATAAATTAGAATGAAAGAATAATTTTAGGACTATCTTCTAAATGTTAAAGCGGAGCGCTCGGAAATAATCTCTTTGACTCCAATAATCAAGTCCTATTAGGTCAAGCAGAACTTTCTTCAGCAAACCGTTCCTTAATTTCTCATCATGCAGTTAGTTATACCAAGTCAACTAAATCTAAGGCCTTTTTAATCCACATGATGCAATAATAAAAACTCATTCACACTTCTTATTTAATCTTCATTATTATCCTGTGAAATAAGCATTATTATTACCAATTACTACCAATGCCTGGCATATAATCAGCACTTTACAAGTACTTATACAAATGTTTCATCTTAATTTCATCCACTGAATGCCAGACATTTAGATAGAGAGTAGGAAGACCCAGAAACAAAAGGAAATAAAGAGAAAGTTTGAGGCTTTTGAAGTCATGAGTGAACAAAAGTCATGAGAAAGGGAAGGAGTTCTCCAGTTTTAGCAGAAAGGGAAGCCCAGTCCCCGTAGTGGATCATTATGATAGGGGAACTAACAGAGAGTGATTGATTCTGGGGGATTACGAGGTCACCCCCCATGTTCTTAGAACTACAGTGAATCCCGAGCAAGACAGAGCTCTGTGAAGCCCAGCTCCATGGGCTAGAACTATTTCTTCTCTCTGTGTGTGAATTCTTAAGTTAGACCCTCATTAACTGAGTTAACCTATGTCCCTTACAGTATGAAAATCGCTAAAAAATATACTACCCAGTAATTTTTTTCTAAACTTCTTTAGAATGACTGTCTCTTCACACTTTTAATCAACTTCTCAGAGAGCAACCCAGCTTTGTTCTTAAAATTTAACATTAAGACTACATAACCCTAAACCAGCACTTATTGGTCAATAAAAATAAAATATTCCTTAAATCAGGGGTCCCCAACCCCCAGGTTATGGACCGGTACCAGTATCGGCCTGTGGCCTGTTAGGAACTAGGCTCCACAGCAGAAGGTGAGCAGTGGGCCAGTGAGACAAACTTCATCTGTATTTGCAGCCTCTCTCTAGCACTAGCATCACCACCTCAGCTGCACCTCAGATCATCAGGCATTAGATTCTTATAGGAGCACAGGTTCCTAGTGCCAAAAAGGTTGGGGACCACTGCCTTAAATGACAGGGTTCCTAAAACCACTTATCCTTCTACATGCATAAATTTGTCAAGAACCCTTCTGGACTGTCTGAAGTTAAACATGATATTCCTGATGGGGAGTTTGAGCTCTGCAATCAAACATAGATTCAAATTCAGTTCTATCACCTACTAACAGTACAACTTTAGTCAAGTTATTAAACTTCTCTATGCCTCAGTTTCCTCATCAATAAGAGGTTGTTTTTAATTTTAATTTTTAATTTTAAAGAGTTGTTATAAGGATTAAATGAAATACTCCATTTAAAGTACTTAGCACATTGTCTAGCACAGTATTAACTGTTACTTTTACTCCATCAAGAACATTTGAAAATTCAAGCAAATTCATTACCATTTATTAAGCATTGTGAAGTCTTAGAGGTATATGGTATAGAAATATCTGTCTGGTTTGCAGAGACTGAATTTTCAAAATTGGAATCATGGCAGCAAGTTAGTTGTTTGGGATTCAAACCCATACCTCTACTTTTAGGCTCTAGGATACCTCCTTTCCTTTATCTCCTCCTTTTCTATATTTGATGAGCAAGTATTGTTAACCATTGCTGACATAGGGATAAAGAGATGGGAGACATTGCTGCAGAAGCACCCAGAGAAGAAGGCTCTCACCTACTGTGGGGTGGGACTAATGAGAAGGGAAGAGCCAAGGAGAGCTCCCTGTTAGAGGTAGATACATGATTTGCAGTTTGAGCACCAAGGAAAATCAGGTAAAAACAATAAGGGAGCAGCAAACAGCAGGAATAATATCTTCAGAGAGCAAAGGGTAAGATGAAAAATGGCATATTCAAGGAACCACAAGTTCAGTATGCCTGGAAAACATAACACTTATAGGTGAGTTGCAAGAGAGCAATTGAGAGAAGCAAGGACTACAATAGGTAAGAGCCTTATATACCATACAAGGGGTTTTAATTTTTCTTGAATGATTTCATACAATGATCAGACTTACATGTTGGAAAGATCACTCTGACATCAGAATAGATGAAGCCACATAAAACTAGAAGCAGGGATATGATTTTAGAAGCTCTGCAAAAAAAAAAAAAAAAATGAAGTAGAAGCAGAAGTAGAAATGGTCATGGAAATAGGCTGCAGATTTTCAGAGATCTGAAAGAACATTAACAAATTATTAACTAGTTGAATATAAGTGATGGTAAAGGGAGGTGATTAAGAGGACGCTGTTTTCTGGCTTGATGCCATTAACTGAGATGGTGATCAGAAGAAGTAGGATGCGGCTTGGGAGGGTGTGTGTGTGGTTGGAGGTGAAAGAGGTTAAAGAGTTCAGTTTTGGATATGTTGAGCCAGAGAGTAAATGAACAAAAGGTGAGGAAATAAAGAATAGACATGTGGACTGCTCTTTCCAAAAATGGACTTGTGCAGGGGAAATCTTTTATATATGTTTCTATAGGGTCAGGGGAGATTGTTAGGGCATCTATGCATGGTGGCTTCCATTCTCTGAGGAGCTGGAGATGGTGCAATTTTCTGAAGGTTAGGGTGGTGATGAATAACCATGAGGAGGAGAATGGTAAAGTTTAGAGTAGCCATATCACATGAATGAGGAGCTAACTGCAAACACAAGGAAGCAGGAACTATAAATATGAAGAGACACCAGTCTACTTGCCTGAGAGCTTCTCTCCAGTTGTCCCTGGAAACCTGGGTGTCAGTCAGGATTTCAGAGGTTGGTAGAGGGCTGGATACTTCCTCTTTTAAGTCCCCAGTATACTCAAGCATGCTGGAATGCCAAGAGAGGGTTACAAAACCAAGATATGTTTCAAATGTTTACACTTAGGAAATAAATGCTTTTAACACACAATAATTAGTACAATGTAATTGTACTATTCACCAGATAATTACAGAATTTACTTAAGATATTAATCCACAATGCATTACAGAGTATCATTTGGTAAGTTTAAAGTTCTACAGTGGATGCCTTCTTGTAATTGTGTAGGTATACCTGGGCAATGCTTGTACAACCTCAGTCTGACAGAATTTCAAAAGCTTTGGATTGAAGTTTTTAATGAATGTGTGGCCCAGGCCCCCATAAGCCTTATATGTTGGAATGTAAAAGACAGACAACTGGATTAATCTAGTTTAAGAGATCCAGTTCACTGAAATACATGGGATAATAATGTTGAGGGCATAGATGATTAATAGAGGTTGAGGCAATGAGTTATGATTTCTAAACTGAATTGGGAAAGAAGTGCAAACAGGAGGGGGTGATAGGTTGGTAGAAAAGAAAGGTTAATAATAAATGAGGTGTGAGTAATGAAACCAGAGAACCAAAGGGCTATTAAGAGAATAGTGTAACATAGTTTGATTTCACAGCTTAAGTATTTCTGGATGATGATGGGGTGTGGACATAGGAGCAGGTGGCCAATGTGGAGTGAAGATGAGGGTCCATCATAGTTGAGAGGGCAAGTCATTTTAAGGCTAGCATTTCAAGATAGTGATTTACATGGATGCTGAAAATGATCCAGGATAATGGTGGGCCTTTGTATGAAGAAGGAGACTCCCTATTTCAAGATGCCTTGAAATTGATAATTGTTCCAAAAGTGGGGCTGGAGAGGAAGAAAGGGGACAAAGGATTGAATACATGTTATCGTTAATCCTTTGCTAACCTGTGATTGAAATTTTATAGATGAGGAATAGTTAATTACGAAATCTTGGTCGATGCAGCAGAGGTGCTTACAGAATATAAAATCACTCCAAACAGTCTTTCAATACACTTATCAAAGTAATTTTGTTCTCAGTTTAATGGCAAGTGAGACAATATTGAACAAAGCAACCTCCGCTGTACCCTAAGTCCTTTAATTATAGTATTCATAGAAGTAAATGCTCTAGTTAAGGGACAGCTTCCATTACCATACCAGGTTTTTAATCACTTTGGTTCTTTAAAAGTTTTTTTTTTTTTCAGTTGAAGTTTTTAATGCATAGTTTCTGCCCAAAGGCTTTGTGTGGAATGATTATTGGACATGAGAGGAAGGGACTGCCAACAGGATCCTGATGAGAGTTTCTGCAAAGGGGAGGTCATGTCACTACATGTGAAGCAATCTGTGAACAGGGACAACAAAGATAGCTGACATTTACGGAGAACTCATCACAGGCCCAAAACTGGGCTAAGTACTTACTAAGCACTTACCACTGACTCATTTAATGCCTCAATGTTTGAGGTAGCTGTTATCGCCCTTGATCCCAATATTAAAGAAATTAAAGAAGAGGAAACAAGTAATTTGTCCAATGTCTCACAGCTAGTAAATGGTGGAACTGGGATCTGAATTCAAATCTCTGTAACTCCAGAACCTACAAGTATATTGTTAAATGAACTTGACATTTTAATATGGGGGTAGGGATAAATCCAAGAAGCAGTCTTTCTTCAGATGAAACTGGGGTTCCGACCAGTTGATTAGAACTTTGCTTTAGAATCTAAGGGCCTGAAGCCTTTGCCCTGGCCCTGCCCTACTTACCAAGTGATATAGTTCCCTCTGCAGAATTCTCCTGGGCATGTCCTGGCTGGAGGAAGATTATCTTTTTGCTCAAGGGACCTTTTCTTGCTTAAACCTATTTATACGTCTGTTCCACTAGCATTACAGACAAAAATCATTAAAACAAACGATTTCTTTAGAATGAGCCAGTGGATTTAAAATCAGAATGATGCTGCATAACCCTGTGAATACACTAAAAACAACTGAACTGCTTAAATGAATTGTATAGGACGTGAATTATATCTTTAAAAAGCTGCTTATTAAAAAATCAGAATATATGAATTAAAATTTTTCATTGCTTTTGATTTCTAATGGACTCCTCGCAGTGCCACATAGAGAACCAGGTGCCTGGGGTGAGCTCTTCTCTCATTCTTCAGTAGATATGCATGGAGTTCACCCTTGTGCCAGGCACAGGGATAACAAAGAGGGGTGGGTTCCCATCCCCTAAGGGCGAAGGGAAGGCACACGGAGGAATGCTTATAACCAAAGTGACGCACAGATTTTTAGCGCTGAGGTTTTCGTGACTATGTTGCAAGTTTCAGAGCTACAAAGTTTTCACTTTTAAAAACGGCAATTTTGTTTTTTTGTAAATTATATTAGTCACAGATCTAGTCTGAAAGCTTCAAATTACAATAATCGTTTATCCCTTTCAAGTTTTTGTGGGGTTTTTTGTTAGTTTGTTTTTTGGTTTTTTTTGCACATTAGATGGACCTTATTAAAAGAACTGCTTGTTATGGGTATCTATTTTAACTCCAACCTACCCTTGAAGCTTTAAGCCTGCGTTGGGACTCCGGTTGGTCCAGCCGAGCTAACGCCGGGAGGGTTTAAGTGGATTTACACGTCCCCCTCCCGACTTCTTTCAGCCTTAACCATTTCGCATCTCAGGGTGAACTTGGAATCCTTTCACCGTTTCCCGAGGACTGGCCGGGAAAGGGCCCGGCTGGGCGCAAAGACTTCCTGAGGCCGAGGGCGGCCGCGTTCTCCCCAGAGAACCGAGTTCCGACCCAGACTGGACCCAACGTTGGTCGTCCGGTCGACGACCTCACAGCACCGACCAACAGGCGCGCTCTCGGCCGGGCCGGCGACGCTCGGGCGGAGGCCGGCACCGAGGGCGAGGTGGTCACGTGCGGCCGGGAGGGGCGTTAGAGGCCCGGAGTCTGCAGGAATGTAGTAACTTGCAGGGGAAAGTTTCCCTCAGCGGCCGGCCCGGAACCGGTGCGGGCGGGCGCGCAGAGGAAGGAAGAGCCGGGAGGAGGCGGAGCCGGCCAGCGGCGCGGGCGGGCGGTTCTCTCAACTTTAGTTTTGGCGTTTGAGGCGAGTTTCTGTCTCAGTCGGGCGCTGCCGCCGCCGGGGAAAAGAAAGGGAAGAAGGAAGGAACAAGAAAAGGAAATAAAAGAGAAAAGGGGAGGGAAAAAGCAACTAGCTGTCCGGCATCCGTCAAGGGAGTGAAGGAAAAAGTTCTCAGGCGCCGCAGGTCCGGGTTTCTCGCAGCCCCTCCCGAGGCGCAGCCGCCAGACCAGTGGAGCCGGGGCGCGGGGCGGGGGCGGAGGCGCCGGGGCGGGGGATGCGGGGCCGCGGCGCAGCCCCCCGGCCCTGAGAGCGAGGACAGCGCCGCTCCTGCCGACCAGCGCAGCCCGGCCCGCCGCCCTCGCCGCTTTTCCCGTCTCGGCCCGTTGAGCCGGGGCGCCCGGGCGGAGCCCTCGCCCGCCTGGTCGGGGTGCGCGTCGGGGGAGGCAGACACCATGGATCCCGGACAGCAGCCGCCGCCCCAACCGGCCCCCCAGGGCCAAGGGCAGCCGCCCGCGCAGCCCCCCCAGGGGCAGGGCCCACCGTCCGGGCCTGGGCAGCCGGCACCCCCGGGGTCCCAGGCGGCGTCGCAGGCCCCCCCGGCAGGACACCAGATCGTGCACGTCCGAGGGGACTCGGAGACCGACCTGGAGGCGCTTTTCAACGCCGTCATGAACCCCAAGACAGCCAACGTGCCGCAGACGGTGCCCATGAGGCTCCGGAAGCTGCCTGACTCCTTCTTTAAGCCGCCGGAGCCCAAATCCCACTCCCGACAGGTAACCTCGCCGCCTCTGCCCACTTCCCCGTCGGGCTGGCCCCAGGCCCGGGGGCGCTCGGGAGCGGCGGTGCCCAGCCCTGGCCGGGAGAGGGGGTTCCGGGAGCTGTAGCGGGGCAGGGGTCTCGTGGAGAAGTGGAGGAACCGGAGGCGTCCGCTGGGCCGCGGGTATCGGCTCCCCGCTCCTCCCGGAGTCCGGGGCCGAGATTTGTTTTTCCCTTCCGAGTTTCTCTCCGCAGTTGCAGCTCCGGGGGGCGCGCTTTCTCCCTTTTCTTTCTTTCTTTCTTTCTTCCTAGGGTTCTCGGGAGGTTGGCGGGAGTGGCGGGGGAGGTGGGGAGGAAGGAAGGGGGTGGGGAGAGTCGGCCCGGGCCGCGGTGGGCTTGCACAATGCGCGCGCCTCCGCGCGCTCAGCACCTTCGCTCCCGCCGCCGCCGCCGCCGCCGCCGGGCGGGGGAGGGGGGCCTTTGGCATTCGTGTGTGGGTGAGTTGCCAGCGGCGGCCGAGTTTGTGAAGTTGAGCCCGAGCCCCCTTTCCTTCGAGGCCTCTCGGTGCACTTCAGCCTCCTGGGGAGTCAAATAATTGTTCCCCTTTTTTCTAGTGTTGACGAGGAGTGAGGGTCGCACCAGTCCCTTTAGTTTCTTGCTCTTTCTCCCCCTCCCCCTCGCATTTATTCTTCGCGGCCCCGGCGCTTTCTGAATACAGGATCCAGACTTTCCTGGAAGTTGTTTATGGAGTTAGTGCTTTCACCCCAGCGCCTCCCTTGTGCCTTGGAACTCGGGCAGGCTCGCTCTTGTCAAACTTAGTAGGTTCACGTGTTGGTTTCCCAATTGTAGACTATTACAGTCTGCTGAAATGCTTTTAAATTAGCCTTGCGCCGGACCTCAGTTGCGCTTTACGGTGCCTTGGTTTTAACACAAGCCTTTGATAATACAGTGCAGGTTGACTCACAGGCAGATTTCTGCCTAGTTCAACTGTGATTAGAAGTTAATGTTTGGGAAGCGATGACTAATTCGAGGCTCGCCATTGCTTTTTTAATTCTTATTGAGGATATGAACATGGCTATTGACGTACACAACATTCGTTTATTTTGCCAACTTGATGCAACTTTGAAGTGAAACTATTATGAAAGTGTTAACATTCCATCAGGTCCCAGTAGATTTGTTTAGTATAGGTTTTCTTTCTTTCCTTTTTTAAAAAAGAACTTCCTTCAGGCTAAGCTTCAGCAAAGGAACTTTGCCCAAAAGTTAATTGGTTTTCCAAATACTGCGATGTAGTGAGTTCACTTGGACTGTAACTTGAATGGAAAGAAGAGTTATCGCCATCACTGCCATTCCCCCACCTATTTGCCGGCGTGTTGTGTGTTCTCCTTTCGCAGTCCAAGGGGTGTAGAAACTCAGAAAAACTCACTTGACCCGTTGACTAAAACCTGGGATATAAGAAGGAGGAAGGAAAAATAATTTATCTGCTTGCCTAAACGCTAAGAAGTAGACTGATAAGCTTTTTTCTCTTACCCCTGGAAGTGGGTTTCTGGACTCTGTATGTGTTGGCATTGCACCCTGCAGAACCACACAGCTATGCTTTTGGTTACTTAATATGTTTTGAAAGTATAACACACATAGGAGATTGAATTCTCCATTTTGTGGCATCTATAAGCCAAAAGAATTGCAACTGAAAAGTGTACCTTTTCTAGTAAATAATTGCACAAGAAATTATATATAGCAGTTTATAGATTCATACTATTCATTATCTGGTATAGTTTTGTTTTTAATAGTTTCTTAGTTCAAATTTATTCTGATTTGAAACTCAGAAGTGTACATTACTATAAGACACAAATGCCTCTGCTGATTGCTTCCAGTCTCTCTTCTTGTCTATATGAATCTAGGAAATTCTAACTTTTTGGTAACATCTAATTCTAATAAACAAATTTAACTATAAATTACGAGTAGTATGAATATGGGTTGTAAATACGATTATCCACAAACTTGGATATAAATCCATTCACATATAAATCCATATAATATTTTTTCATCATGAAAAAAGCTGTTTTACAAGTGAGAAAACTGCGGCTCACAGAGATTAAGATATTTGTAAAGTGCCATCCTAGTCAGCTTGGAGTGGAACCCAGATCTTTGGAGTTTGAGTGCAGGACTTTTTTCTGCTATTACACAGTGGTAAATATGTGCATAAGTTCTTAAGTTATACTGTAATCGAACTGTTGACATCTTTATCATCTAGATACAAATACATGATTGGTTTTTTTCATTTTATTCATTAGATGGCTTTTTAAGAACATTTGGATAGTTCTGAATTTGGATAGTTTTGCATTCATTAAAAGTTGTATAACTTGTGATTGTTTTATTGGTGGCATTTGTCTGTGACAAGAAAAAATGACAGTTGTCATGTGTTTAGCACTTGGCTTAGAAAAAATATTAACTACTTAACACCTAGTTTTTTAGAAAAAGAATGAATAACTATTATATTCCTTGGATTGTGTTTATACCTGGAACATTTTAGAACTTGGAAAAGCAACCATACTGCCTTGGCCTTTTAGAAATTAGGCTTTAAAATTCAGCATTTATTATTTTAGGAATGTTTCATTCATTCTGTATTATTTGCTTCTAAAACATGTAGAAGGCACATCTAATGTGTAGTAGGTAGAAATTCACTTAGATGGTCTGCTCATCAATAAAATGACAAATGTTTGTAAAAGTACATGCTGAAATTACATAAACCATTTAAAAGTTCAGTCTGCAAACCTATATTCCCCTGTGTCAAATTTTCAATGTTGAAATTTGCTTTCAGTACTTAGACATTTTATTGTAATGAAATTCTATTTAGGAAATTTAAGGGAACTCTATTTAAAAACAATTTTTAAGAAAATTTTATTTTAATATTTCTGTAGGCCAGTACTGATGCAGGCACTGCAGGAGCCCTAACTCCACAGCATGTACGAGCTCATTCCTCTCCAGCTTCCCTCCAGCTGGGAGCTGTGTCTCCTGGGGCACTGACCCCCACTGGAGTGGTCTCTGGCCCAGCACCTACACCCACTGCTCAACACCTTCGACAGTCTTCTTTTGAGATACCTGATGACGTACCTCTGCCAGCAGGCTGGGAGATGGCAAAGACGTCTTCTGGTCAGAGATACTTCTTAAAGTAAGTGAAAATAATGGTGGGAGATAGTATTTTAAGAAAAATATATTTTGGAAAACAGTAAAGTGGTATCAAGATATAAAACATCATTTTTATGTTTCACTTAATATTTCTGTCAAGTTCAGTTACATTTTCCATAATTTTTTTTTCCAGTTTAGTATGACTTAAATACCTTCTTTATCTTGGGTAATATTTTGAAAGTTTCATCGATTCTTGTCTTTTAATAATCTTTTGTGGCAATTAGAATATACTCATTTTGAGTTTGTACCAAACCTATTAATTTTCCTAGCTCAAAACTAAAAAATAAGAAATTTCAAACTGAGGATTATAGGGTTGACATAGTCTTATGAAATGAAATATGTATGGTACTAATATCTTTTTAAATAAACATTTTATTGGTAGAGAAGAACTGCAAAATAAGTAGGACTTCCTGCAAGTCTCATTTTACAGTATTTTATATTGTGAAGTGACAAACTAACTGCAATTTGATGTGATTTATCAGGGATTTTTTTTTTTTTTCTAAAATGTTAAGAGAAACATGAATTTTCAGGTTTCATATACAATCTCTCAGTGGCAAACTTCTTTCAAGCTAGCAAGTCTTTAATCCCTCTTCTCTGGGAAAACGAAAACAGAGACATTGGGTCATATATTTTTATCAGACTTTTTGGCTTTAACAAAATAGTAAAATTCATTAAAGCTAAAAAGATCAAAATAGAATTTTATCCCCTCTCACTTTGGAATTATACATAAGACCTTAATATTTTTGTCATGCTCGTTTGGATTAAGTGTATACAAAATGTTTTCTAAAAGTAATTATTATAGGCTGAATTTGATATTTTTAAAAAGTAGCTTATTTAGTACTACTTAATCAGGTTGAAATAATAAAGCGAAAAACAATCTGTGTTTTGATTGAGATTTGTCTTGACAGTCTACTCCTAAGACAAATACAGCATTTATTTATTAGATCATATACAATTAATGATATTGTTTTATTGTGTGAGTCAGTATTTTATATTGATTGTCTTCCAGAGTAGGTTGTTTGTAATGTAAGATTTAGGAGACGAGCAGAGGAAAAAGATCTTGAAAAGTTTTTATAGTTTTTGCTCCCCCTTTCTGCATTTTTTTTTTTCCTTTTAATTTGTTTTCTGGTGTCCTGGTATCCATTTCAAAGGGTCAGATTTCAACCAGAACAATAAAAGGCCTGAGACTGGAAAGTACACACAAGTCTGGCAAACTCATCTGCATGAGCAAGATCATTTGTTCTCAAGCAGACATCCAAAGTAAATGATTGAAAGAACTGCTAGCTGTGAGGATGTATCTTTAAGGGAAAAGGAGTGGAAACAAACCAGGTTGTTAGGAGGAAAAAGAAAGGCTGTACTTTTTTGAACCTCTCCCTGCTGGGTCACATGCTGACCTGGGGAGATTTTTAAACAGCTTAATGACCTGCTTGCCTCCTTTCTTTGGTTGATTCTGTAGCTAAAAGTGTAAGGTTAAAGAGCAACATTTATGTTCTTAGTATTTGTACCTTGTAATAGTTGCATATAGGTGTCATTTGCCTAAGTTTTCATTTTGAATGGTATTTTTGTTTTCAGCTGACATATTCTATGACTTCTTTTTTAAAGTTTGCAATGGTGGTTCTTTGAGAAGTGTTTTTCTTAAAGATATTGATAAAAATAGAATAATAGAGGATGTATTACACAGACACACTGCACCACTCCAAACACCCTGCTTGGGTGGGCCCACTAGAGAAGGTAAACCAGATCAAAATGATTTGGAAATTATGCCATATGGGTAATGATTGCAGAGTGTTGAGAAGCAAAAAAACTGGGAAAAAGATAAACATGTTTGTTCTTCAAGATTTTTGAATCGTTTATTTGAAAGTTGCTAAGACAGTAAATCTTAAAAGTTCTCATGACAAGAAAAAAATATACATGTGATAGATCTTAACTAGACTTACTGTGGTGATCATTTTGCAATATATATAAATGCCGAATCATGTTTTACACATGAAACTAATGTGTTGTATGTCAATTATACCTCAATTTTTTAAAATGGAAAAAAAAAAACATTTTTAAGGGACTTTTATGTGGAAGTAAAATAAGGCTTATTATATGATAAGAAACATGAGAATTTTTGACTCCATGGAATAATTTTCTTGTATCAGACCTTTCAGAGAAAGGTGTTTTCCCTGCAAGAGACATCTTGGTCAAAGCAGGAAAAATCATGAATTAGTTGGTACCGGTCTAGAATTGTACAGAGGGCCCCTAAGTGTTGGATGTGGAAGATGGGTACTATTCTTCTGTTCTTCTAAAGAGTATCTGCTTTGTGAACAATATACGATTTAGAGA
The DNA here is from genome assembly GCF_000151845.1 of Pteropus vampyrus. Classification (NCBI taxonomy): domain Eukaryota; kingdom Metazoa; phylum Chordata; class Mammalia; order Chiroptera; family Pteropodidae; genus Pteropus; species Pteropus vampyrus. The sequence continues at coordinate 3,556,909 of NW_011888929.1, forward strand.
AAAGTTTTCAGAAGATTAGTTCACATCCAGTTGTTAGCTGCTTCCATGACATTATGGGCTATATCAGTTGTCATAAACAATTTATTTTTGTGTACTGCAAAGGTAAATGATTAATATCTGTCCTTGACTATGAGTCAAAGATGATGATGAATGAAGCTTTTGGAGCCAAGTTACTATTGTCAAAAGTTCACTTTTATCCTAGGTTTGATGTTTTAAAGGCAGACTCTCACAATCAACTGTTAAATATTTTCCTCTTGTGTCTAAAGATTTTTGTTGCCATCTAGAGGTATAATGAAAATTGGAACTAGTTACATACTTTACACTCATTTCAACAGTGAAAAATTATATCTTACTAAACATCTTTTTAGATACTTGTTGGAACTCTTAATTTACAAAGTACATAATTTATTGAGATTTATACTTGGCATGAAGAAATCTAACCATAAATGGTCCAAACATACAATATGATGTAATTCGATTGAAAACTTAGAAATGTTGACTTTGGAAACAACTAATTGTTAACCTTATGACTATAGGTGAATGACTTTTTGAAGTCAGTTGGCCCATCTTCTAGTTTCAAGGCAGCATAATTACCGAAGGATTATAGATAGGCAATCATTGGTATTTTTAAAACCCTTTCTTAGGTCAGTGAGATCTTCTGGAGAAGATTTGTGCCTTTAGCTTGGCAAGTGATAAGGTGGAATGATGGTACTCATTACATTTATCAACACACATTCAAGCTCTGGTATTAATTTTGAAATATGTACAAAAAGCTTAGTCTGTATATAATGTATAATATCAGTTCTACTTAATTTATTGCTCAAAACTAAGTTCTTCAACATTGTATATTGAGCTTTTATTTAAAAATAATCCTTTCTTTTTATTCTTAAAATTATTGCCATCTTCAGCTGTCTTATAGTTTTCCTACAGGAAATAGTTCTTCAAGTAGTTGGTCAACAACTTCCTATTTTTTTATAAGCTGCTGAATAACTTCCTGAATTAGTATTCTATAATATGTCTGGTTACAAGGAGTGGTTTTCTCAGATTTATTTTATTGAAGCTGATACCTTGTAACTGTTACCATGTACAAAGAACTTCTTGTATATAATGTACTACATAGGACATTATACTTTAAGAAATCTAATTCAGTGATTTTAAAGGTTTGTAGATTTCCATTGTTTTAATAATGTTCTAATTTTTAAAAGATCATTTCATTTTTAGTATTTATCACTTTCTGAATAATAACTGATCACAGTGTTTTTAAACCTTGAAGATTCAAAATTTCTTGTGGCTGTGAGCTGATTAAAAGTTATATTGAGTATCTTGATCTACAGTTTAAAAGGGTATTTTCAGCATTGCACAAATAACTTAGCCAGTTTTCCAACCTTGAATGAACTTGCCTTGCAGATGTTATTGATCACTATAAATGATTTGATTCTTTTTTGCTACATATTGCTATTTTAGAAGTTAGTGTTCCACTGCCCTAAAGCCACCTTAGAAATGTATCAATTAAAAGGGATGAATTAAACTGTTTCTTGTTATAGTTTGATCTATGCCCCTCAGAAACACTTGCCCAGTAGAAGAATAAACATATTCACGTGTATTGTTAATCACAATAAAGATAAGGTGTTTTTAAAAGATTCATAAAGAATAAGGCAATTCTGTTTTTGTTTTTTTGTTATTGTTTGTTGTTTTGCTATGTCAAGTATAACTCAAATGAACTCCCTTTAAAAGTGAAAAGCTTGTAATATTGCCATTAAATGTTGATTAAAATGCAAAAAAAAAAAAAACAATTCAGATTGCAATCAAAGTATTTTCCTATCCGAGGGAAAGGCCAGTCTCTGCCTGTTTGTGTTGCTATTGAGGCTGAGTGGAGAGAGAAGATGAAAGTATGCCCTCAGCTCTCAGAAAAAAAAATGCTTGTTTCTGCTCAGTGGGTGGGCATCCCAGGGAAGAATGGCCCGAAATGCCACAATGATTTAGGCAGAAAAACTCTGAAGGAACTGTTGAATACAGTGGCAGAAGAGAAACAGTTGGAAGATAGGGGATGTGACAAGAGTAAATAGAACACAAAGATTAATTTATTTACTGGGGAAAATAATGAGTATTTTTAGTGTGAAGTAAGAAAGATGTTTAGTTAAACTGGATGTATAAATGCAACAAACTCAATGAGCTATCAGATGGTAGGCTATAAAAACTAACACTCTTTAAAAACATTCAAAAAATATTCCTCCCCAGAAGCCTCAAGTTAACTATTAAGAAAAGAACCTAGGTAGTATTTGAATAATTTAAACTTTTAAAAATAATATTTTTGATATCCTAAGATCAATTCTCAATAGTAATGTAGAGAAATATATTTTACTTTATAGTTAGAAAAAATAATGCAAATGAGTATTCTGAAGTAATTCTAGCATAACTCTGAATTGCTTTTTACCTGAAGGCTTTTGGGAAAAAGTAAACTCTAAATCTAACCTTTTAGCTGTCAAAATATATAGTGAAGCTTAGGCTTAGGGCAAATCAAAGTGAAGTCATTTTAAAAATCAGTTGTTAAGACTTGAGATTATTCAAACTTAATTTGCTACCTTCAGTAATAGCACAATTTAGCCATTAATTATGGCTTGAAAGTTTAATAATAGTTGAGTAGCGCTGTATAAAGGGAGGTCTTAAAGAGCTGTGTGGTTCTATAACTATGGTTTCTAAGTGATGCAGTTCTTACAAAAAGGCCTTCTGATTCTAGGATTAATCAGAACTTCAAGCCATGAAAGGGGCATTGCTATTTTTATGAAGAAGAATTGCTTCATGGTTCTGGTTACTCAAGTACTATAGCACCAAGTGTCCTAGGAACAAGTACTGCCACCGAAGAAGCATTTCTATTTGGGTAGGGCCTGGCCCCTTTAAAAGCAAACAAAAAAGTTTGGTATAAATCACCATGGTCTTTTTTTTTTCTTCTTCTCTTTAATATTTTAGACAAAAAGTTGTCAGTTTAATTCTCATTTGGCTGTTAGCAAGAATGAGAAGAATCATAATCTTTAATACATCAAATGATAAGATGTTTCTCTGAATAATGTTGCAAATCAACAGAATAATGCAATTGGAGGTATCAATTAAAATTCTATTTTCTTCCACCAAATATTTGCAAGGCTTTATTTGTGCCTAGCACTATTACTTATCTATACTTAGTGTGGTACTCTGTCTCTTCACTGGATAGTGTTAGTCACTAAACTTAAATGTTCAACTGAGTACTTATTTGGGAATAGTGAGGGTACATTTTGTTAAAAGCTCTTTCCTTCCTTTTGCCATTGCTTACTTTAAGTGAGGAGGTTTTTTTGTTTTTAAGATAAGGTGTTTCTTCAACTATCAAGGATGTTTAGAGGGATGTACTTTTTGATACATGTATGATAAACTTACTGTAAACTATTTGATTTGATGTTTAGAGTAAAGAGAACTTTACTTCAGAGTTCTGCTATGTGGTTTCACAAAATTGAATGAAGTAGAAAGCTGAAATTTAATTTCTCACATTCCGAAGTGACTATAATATGGAGCAGGCATTTGGGAAGGAACTAAACCCCATCTAGGAGATGGGGTTAAAATGTGGATTTTTTTTCTGTGTAAGAATGAATGTAAGATTCTCTTATTTTTCATTTATGAAATTGTCCTCCCTCTTCTTTCTCCTCCATGTATCAGATTTTATGACTTTTTAATAAGTGTTTTATGATGATGATGATGATGATGATGATGATGAAAGTAACAGATGTTTATTAAACAGAATTGGAAAATTCAGGAATGGAGAAAGAAGAGGAAGCCCTTAGATTCTGCCGAGGAGAGTCGTTTCAAGATACTTATTTTCGTTGCTTCATATATAAAATTCATTTTGAAATTTAAGTTTTAAGAGAGTAACATATACATAATTTTAGAATGCCCCATAGTACTATGAGGTTTGTAAGGAAAAAGAGCAGTTCTGTCCCACTTTTCTTTATCTTTGCCTTACATTCTCCAGAGGCAAACACTTCCAACTCCTTTGAAATATTTTCCTGCTGGTACTTTAAAAAAATTCCATATTTATAAAAAATAGGCTACACTGCTATTTCTTAAGTATTCTGCACTTCCTAAAACCCTCCTTTTTTAATCCTTCCAATATAATTACTGTTACTTTTTTGTTAAGTATTTTTACATTGTTATGACTCTGTAGGGTTTGCCTGCAGCTGAGCTGTGTAGTGTAGTATGATTTTCCGATCGTCTTTGAAATTTTCTTGGAATTGTTAATCGCTTTGTTTTTTCATTTGCACTTCTGTTGTGTTTTTGCCCCCTTAAAGACATCTCTGAATCCTTTGTCTTCCTGCTTGGGGCTAAACTGGTTGCTCTCAACTTGCTTCACAGTTGTCAAACTGGGACTTCTTCCTTCTCATCTTGGCAGGTCCCTGCATCACACTTGGTTGGATACCCTACTTATTGCTTTTTCTTAATTTGCTCACCCTTAGAGTTAGCTCATCTTTCAGGAATTTGCTGAGGCAAAAAAAAAAAAGCTAAAGCTACATGGTAGGTAACTTCATTGAGATCTTTTATATCTAAAAATATCTTTATCTGTTAACATTTGATGGGTAGTTTGGTTGTAGAATTGAAGATTTAGTTATTTTCCCTTGGAGTCTTGAAGGCAGTGCATCATTTTCTTCTAGCTTCTCATTTCTTATTGAGTAGTTAAACATAGTTTGCTTCCCTTGAGGATTATAGTATTTTTTTTTTTTTCTTCTGAGGGAAGGTGGTCTTAAATTTCATGGTGTGCCTTGGTATTTGCCCTTTTTTAATTCATTGTGAAGATTGCATTGTTTGGAAATTCAGTCTTGAAGTGAATGGTAGTCCTTAAAGTTTTGCAGTATAGTCGTTCTAAACTGTCCTGTCCTGGGAAGGATTTCTTTTATTAGTTCTGGATAATTTCTTTCAGTCTGTTGTATCTGTTCTCTTTTTCTGGAATTGGCTAGTCAGAATAACTTCTTAAGTTTCTTGTCTTTACCCCCTATTTTCCTTCACTTAGCCTTTTATGTTTTCTGGGAGATTCCTTCAACTTTAGCTTTTAATTTTTCAGTTGATTTTTTGTTTGTTTGTTTCCAAAAAGCTATTTATCTTTCTTAATTTCCAGGGACTCTCTTCTGAGCTCTTTGTTCCTTTGTTGTTTTTAATAGCATGCCGTTCTTATTTTATGTATGTAGTAATAAAGTATCTCTGTGAGGATGTTACAGTAGGTGTGTCTTTAAATTTTTTTCTGCTACTTTTGGTGTCTTAAGTGGGCTTCATATAACAGGGACCAACCAAGCCCTGAGGTTGTGGAGTGCCCTAAATGTTAGTGTCTTACTTGGCTTCTCTTGTAGTGGCCAGTTTCTCCAGGTAAAAATCTGCAGTCTTCTTTCTAGAGAGCATTGGTGGTGTTGGTTAAGACTGGCTGCTGGTGTTTTAGGGCTGAACAGTGTGGGACTTCATCCCTGCTCTTGGCTGTGCCAGGTATCTAAATCCAGAGCCTCTGGCTCCATTTATTTGGAATATAAAATGTCCCACCACTTGCTTGGGCCAGGGAGGGGTTGTGCAATAGGTTTTTTAAAAGTTATACATAGGTTAAATTTTTGTGAATTCAATTTGTGACTATTAGGTTGACCATATTTAAAGTTTCAGTTTTCTAAGCCTAAAACAGTAACTAGGCAGTTTCATAAGATTTGACTTAAATATTACAGGATCATTTTTTAAGTAAGTGCTTTTATCAGGCAAATGATTAATTCAAATACATTTGTCTCCTTTAGTGTCAGTTTTGATAGTTTGCATCTTCATGTTTTAGATTTTCTTAAAGGGGGAACTATATACTTTGACAGCAGATTGGTTGGTATAGGCAATACACAGATTTTGTTCAGAGGATTTGGATTCTGAAGTACTGTGAAGAAGCAGAGAGTCTGAAGACTTAATTCCTATTCTTATATATGATAATGGAGATAATTATTTCTGCATGCCATTTTCAAGTACTTTGTGTAGTGTACACAGCTTTAAAAAGTAGGGTTTTAAAGTAAAACAGCCTTATGAAGTTAGCATATATCTGCATTCTTATATTCCTTCCTTTCGCCTAGTTTTCATCAATATTGGTGGTTGTAGGATAGGAAGGTATTTATGCATATCTAAATTGATTAAATAATTATTAGTGTACTTTTATAGGTTAACTCCCAGAGGTATATAACTTGGTTTGATTTTAGTATAGGTTGTTGTTTCCCAGGCAAGTGTTCTTTTAATAGATAGCTCAGGAAAGTAGCCTGTGTTCAGCCTTCAGTAGACTATTGTAGATGTCATAGAGTAATATTAATATAGGGAGAGTATTTTCTTTACCTATAAACTAACCATGGAGATGTACTTAGAATTTCTTGAAAACTGGGTTTAGGTTAAAATACATTCGCCCAAAAATTGTGACTGAGGTGTATGAGGACCCATTGTTGTTTTTGATCTCAAGTTAAATTTCTCCAGACTCACTTTTCTTCAGTCTCTGCCTTGATTAGGTAAAAAGCAGTAATATGTGGAAATCTTTTGTGGAAAATAAGGAAGCAAACTTTTTAAAAACTGCATAAAATGTTAAGTTACCAATACAAAGTCATCAGTGAAGTGTTAATTGATACCAAAAATCTGGGTACTTCTGGGTTGTAAGAGGTATTAAAATGTTGAATGGTGTGGAGGAATGGAACAGAATCACTACATCTTAGTTAAATATGTAGAATAAGGATGTGTGTTAACATAGCCAATTGCCGAAGTTAGAAATGAGCTAAATAAATAAATGGAGATTTCTGAGACCCTGCCTGGAACTAATCCTAACCAGTGATAGGGCCACAGTTAAAATTTACCAAGCCTTTTTTTAAGATTAAAAAAAAAAAACAAAACTCTAGGGAAGAGTTGGCCAAAATACAGATGTTTCTGTTTTTCCTCTACACATGTTCAGACTGATATAGGTTATGTTTCAGAAATTGTGTAGTTTGGATGGGCTCCAGATGATGTAATAGGATCACTTTTTAACCCCTCCCAGCTGGAGGGCCTGCAGACTTTCCTGTTAGGACTGGTATAAAAATCTCCTTGTGGGTGACAAAATAATCAGTTTCCAGACAATGATATATAAAATTAATATCATTGTCCTCTGTATTTGAAGACAAAGCATGCCCTTTGTGTACCTAGTCTTAAGTTTTCAGTTAGTGCCCATCATACTACAGATAAGAATTTACACAGCTTATCTGCCAGTGGCCTGCCTCTCCTCCCTCAAACACAGAGTGATTTTTCTCAAAAAAGACACACTTCGTTGTGGATGATGTGTGTTAGAATGTTTGTATGGTGTGGTTATAGTTTCTCCCTGCTGTTCTTGGTTATTTTCTTTGAATTCACTATGTGTGCTTAGTGGTCTCTTGATTTCATAAACATCTACCTAGTGGTTTTATGTAGCAGGCATAGTTTTAAGGATTCACTGGGTCCCACTCTGGTGTTGGGACAAAATTAATAATAGGTTAGTTTTGGTAGACTGGATGATCTCAAGACTCCATTGATTGCAAGTCATCTTGCTTGCCTTTTCAGTGCTAACTATTTCTCTTTGGAGAACCTGTTGAAGCTAACTAACTATAAACTCAATAAAGATCGATTTTACCATCTTTGTTCAGCTTTATGTGTGTAGTTCTTGATGTATTTATTGGCAGATGACATCCCTTAGACTGCTCATTTACTTCTGAGTCTCTTGGTTGATAATCACCCTGATTAATGCCTGTAGCCCTTGCATAATTATTACTATGCAACTTTGTGCTAAAAAGATGCTAGAGAATTTACTTTGTGTATTCTAAAGTTATTTTTGCAAGTTTGAGGTTATTCTTAAATGACTAGAACTATTTTTAGAAGACATATTTGTTTTCTGGGTATAAGTGAATAATAGTTCTACTTTAGGGTATGACAGGTCTGTTCCATGGACAGGGAAGATTTGACAGCTTTAGAATTAAATAAATAAGAAATAAATTTCTGTTGCAGAAGTGGTACCAGTGAGTAGACTACTGTGAATTCAGGGGAGAAGTAATGAGGTGGTGGCAGTTGAATCTCAAAGAGACTGTACTCAAGTTATGCCATAATCATATTCAGCTCCTTGAATGTGGGTGTAGAGGAAGTGGGGAGTCAAAGGCTGAGCTGCAAAAGATTTTTCTAGTAACAGACAGAGATTTATCTTCCCACCTGGAATGATATTTATATCTTAAAAGATTCTTCCCTTTATCAAAATGAAGCTGTTAATTGTAGTTTAATCCACCCTCTGATTTATAGCATTAAAAAACAACAACAACAACAGTTCTAATATCAAAACCCTTGAAAAACCATTAAATTGCTTGGTTGTATTCACTGCTTGAAAAAAAATGAGGACCATCCGTTACAGGAACATTGTCAAATACAATTGTATCCTCCTGTATGCATTTTAAAACTTGATTTTGATGTTACAGCCTATTTAAGATTTTTTTTCCTACTTTTTGACACTATTTGTCAGAAAATGCTAGTTGAAAAGGACTGTTTTCATTTTTCTGGAACTGTTTAAATTTAGCTTAATGTTTGTTTACCAAGTAAACTTTATTAGAATTATGCAAAGTGAATATAAACTGTTTTCATACATTGATTATTTCTGTTTTAGATATTATCACTGCACGAATTGAATTAATAGAAAAATAGGGTGTAAAAGTTACAGTTTTTTAATTTTTAAAGTTGCATAAGAAAACTGCTGATGACATTTTCTTTCAGAGATTTAGAGTTTTTTAAATTAAGCTTAAGAATTTTTTAGATAAGCAGAATCAGGTGGTTTAGTCCATTTTACATTTAACAAAATCAGATAAATATTTAAGCGTTTGCTTATTAATCAACTTTATTAAAATAAATTATAAAGCAAATCTAATAATCTGCCTATCACCATTCTAAGCTACAGCGAAAACTAAATTTTGTCTTTTAAAATACTGTAGGATTTTAAATTTATTAACGAAACTTTTACAGTACATAGAGCAGTCAGAATTCTTAAACTCAAAGTTTAATATGGTTTTGGAAGGAAGTTAGGAGTTTCAGGAATGCTAGTAATTAAGACATGAATATAGTCAACAGCAACATATTAGGCTGTTAAGATTTCAGCTCTGTTTTGTAGTAAGACACATGGAGGTCATTTACTGTTGTTACTGGTTGTGTTAGTAAGCTGGGCTGCTATAACAAACCATAGACTGGGTGGCTTGAACCCAGTATTTCTCACAGTTATGGAGGCTGAGAAGTCCAAAATCAAGGTGCCAGTAAGGTAGGTTTCATTCTGAAGCTTGTCTCTTGACTCGTAGGTGGCTGCCTCTTATGTGTTCCCATGACCTACTGTATATATACTGAGGTTTCCTTACATGTTGGTGGGAGCCTTCTAAAAGGATGAAGGCAGAAGTTGCAAAGCTTCCTGGGGCTCTTACATAATGTCACTTCTACTGTATTCTGTTGTTCTAAGTAGATAACAGGGTCAGCCCAGAATCAAGGGAGTGGGAAGTAGACTCTGCCTCTTGATAGGAGTTGCAAAATATTGTGGCCATGTTTTTCATTCATAAATGGATGTTTTTCAGTCTATCACACTTAAATGGAAAGTTTTTAAAAGTAATGTTCGAGATAGATGAATTATCACCTGGGGCCTAAAAAATTCAGGGCAGAACAAAATGTCACTGGAAGACAGTTTATACTATTAAGAAGTAAAATCTTTTTTGCGTGTGAATAATGTTATATAAGTCGATAGGTGTTTCCTCTTGAGGCCATCAAATCAGGCTAGTAATTTTTAAACCATTCAGTAGGTTAGACAGAATATGGGCTTTTTGGTTATAATTTAGCATTTATGTTCAAGACCATGAATTATAATTGACATCTAATTGTAATTATCCTCTGAACTTGACTCTGATATTTTACCCCAAAACGGTCTCATTTTAAGTTACTTTTCTTCAGATTAACTTAGGCATGAATTCACATGGAAAACGATAGCAGAATTGGAACCTGGATTTCCTGGCATCTACTTGTGTTCGATTTAATTACATTGCTGCTTCTTTTCCCTACCCAACTTCAATTAAGTTGAGAAAAATCTGTATTGTTATTGTTAAAAGATTTCACTTTATTAGTTGGCTATTTATTGAATTTTTGTTAATTTACAGACTAGTAAATTATCTGAATTATCAAGTTATACACGTGTATATGTGTAAATATACATAACCATTAGTAATGCAGTTGGTGAGAGCTCACAATGACTTTAGAATGCCTGTATTTATGTTGTTCCTGCTGCCCAAAAGTGTCTTCTGTGACCACATCACAAGTGTCTAGGTTTCCAGGTTGCTAATGAATGAACATTTGAGGATCACTGCTTCACTGGGATTTAATGAAGACACTCTCAAACATTTAATTTCAAAACTAAGCATATATCTCTTTTTCTAAAGACCTATAAAAACAATTCTTTTTCCTCTTTATGAAATGGAATGATTCTAAAAAAATGATTTAAATCATTGTATTTTATGTTTATGTCGACCTAAAAGTTGAAACTTAAACAGGGAATTAGGTTTCAGCACTGTGATTCATACTCCCAAAATGAATTACATGGTTCGCAGGACATCCCTAGTTGTTCTCTTGGCTCTTTTTTTTTTTTTTTTTTTAAGGTCTGTGGTGACTCCTCCATTTTTGGTAGTGGAGTTGTATTGGGTCTATGAAGAGGCTTCACAAGAAAAAAAAAGAGCAGCTATTTATGGAGCATTTCCTCAGGCCTGCAATTTGAAGCCATTACAGCAAAGTTGCTGAGCAAGTCAGTGATTACATGCCAGCAGTCAGTGAGGCCCCCACCCTACAGCCTGTGTAGAATAAGAGTTCAGAACTACTGCTGTGCAAAGTTTGCCCTCTTCAATTATTGGCAATTGCTTACCTTTTAAAGAGCCAGAAGGGTTTCGAGTATTCTAAACCCACTTAGATTATTAAGCGGTTATAGGATACATGCTTGTATTTGAGTTTTCAGGAAATAGTTCAGCACTCAAAAATGAGATCCCCCCATCCCCCACTACTTTTTAGTTAATTAAAATCAGGTTATCTTATCAAATGTAGATCTTGTCCAGCAGTTTTGCTTGAGCTCATAAAAACAGATGTTGGGAGTTGTCTGTCAAAGGGATTCCAACTTAATGTATACATCCTTTAGACCTGGAGTCTATGTTTGAGAAGAGTTTGATTTTTGAATTTTAGATAACTTTGTTGTCTATAAAAACATCATTTATTTCTCTATAGAGTTTTTTGTTGTTGTTTTTAAAAAACAGTGATAGAAAATAAAACGGCCTCATTTGTGTTTGATAATAGCATATGATGAAGTGAAACCAAAGAGCTTCAGTCTGCTCAGGATAGAATTACTAGTAATGGTTTTATCTTAAACAGGACCTTTCTAATCTGTGGATTTGCAGCCTTTCAACTCTTTGGTGTCAAACTTTTAAAACTTAGTAACTTTTCTATATTTTAGTCCTATGTCTTAAAAAGATCAAACATTGTTTCATGGAATTTTCTCTGTCCTATTAAAAAAACATATTTCTTCATTGTTTTGAATTCAGTTTCAGGAGATTTTTTTAAAGACTGAGAAAAATGGTTTTAGCTATACCTATAAATTTAATTTTAGGAAAGCATCAATTGATAAAATCAGGAATTAGGTTACGAGAATTGAAATCTTTTAATTCAAATTATTTGAATGTGTTGACATTTGTAACTGTAATAATGTAGGATATTTTAAATAGTTTTCTAGTCATGGATAGTATAAGAGATAAGTATTTCTTAATTTACTATGTCTCTGTAACTCTCTATTCCCCCCCACCACCACCACCCAACAAACCATGATAGTCAACAACATAGACTAAAAGCAAAAAGATTAGTATCATTATAGGATGCCCCCCAAATCATTAGACCTTTTAAAAATGGCAACCTAATCCCTGAATAATCCTCTAGGGATTTACAGATTGAGTGAAATAGTGAGTTTTCTTAACTATGGCAGTTATAATAGAGAGAAATTTCCTACTGATGTGACCTGGATTGAGATTTAGGACATTTCTGTAGTATTTAACTAAATAATAGCTTTGGAAACTGCTTTTTGGATTTCCTTACTCACCCCCTTTCCAGGAACTATTTAAATGAAATACAGATTCCTTCATGATTCAGCTCTCATATGTTAATTCTCCTAGAGCGTCTTCCCAGATTTTTCCTAGTCTCAAATCAGCCTTAGAGTCCATTCTTCTGTCTTCTCATGAACCTGCGTTGGAGATATGCTTTCACTACAGATTTGTTGTACTATGTTCCCCGCACCACGTATAGTGCCAGCACATATTAACTGCTCACCAAAAAGTGCTGAGAATTGCTTTTACACATGTTCTAAGTCATCTTAGAAACATTGAGTTATTTTCGTCTGTTTGGGTGTCTTCAGAAAGCTTCAGCATGATACTCAGAGCTACAGAACATAAGAATTTAAGAGCGTGTGATCCCTGTCCTCAGCAAGGTGTGAAATTTAGAAATGGCATGAGAAAGGTGTGAAATTTAGAAATGGCATGAGAAAATATCTTGTTGATTGTTAAATAATGCAGTAAGCCCTATGTACTAAGTAGTCATCATTAGTACCCCAGAAAAAGAAGAGATTGCTTGCTGTGTTAGAGTTGTTGGAGAAGGTTTGTGGAGGAGTTTGATCTTTAGTTGTATTCAGAGGACGGATGGGTAGGATTAGATAGAATAGGATTTTATCCTATACTGAATCCTTTTGTTGACTTTGCTTTTTTTGTGAATGGTTTTGTAACTTGACAATATGTGATTTTAGTAAAATCCTATGTCTGGTAAAAAAAATTTCCTCTTATTTGAATTTTTGTTGGCTTGTCTGGTGGCTTGTCTCCCTTACTGCATATTGCAAGGCCCATTCTGTTCACCATTATGTCTTAAGCACTTAGCATAGTGTCTGGTATATAATAAATGCTTAGTAATCTGGCTGGCTTGATGGCTGATTTACTCACTTAATTTCAGGAGCCTCGATTTCCTCATTTGTAAAGTCAGTGGATTGAAATATGTGATTTCTGAGAACTCCAGCCCTAAAATGCTGTGAAAATCAATGAAAAACTTCATGTGGATTCCCAGGTCTATATCAACTTAGGTATTTTCTGAGGTGATATTGTATTTATAATACTTTCAATTTAGTGTACAGTATACTAAGTTTAATACAGAAATATTACCATTAAACAAAAACAGTAATGTTGACAATAGGAGGGATATTTTAGAGGAGGGATTTTTCTGATCATGACCAACGTGGAAGAGAATGAAAAATAAAGAAGCTCTAACAGTGATGTTAAGGGATTTAGGTAGAAATTAAAATAGAATTAATATTTAAGGCTGAAAGAGTTAGAAAAGAAAGGGCTGACCTTTCTAGATAAAGAAACAGTGATTAATTTAGGGATATAGTTTTGGTAAGGGTGCAAACTGGTTCTAAGAAGTATTGGTTCTGTTTGAGAAAATACTAACATCACAAATTGTTTATTATCTAATGAACCATAAAAAAGATATTAGAAAAAGCAATTTGATATTTAAACTGCCAGCTCTTTCTCATTCATGTCTTCTGTTAGCACAAAAACTAAGAGGTAGTCACCATCCTTGAGAGCCTAAAAAGGCTTTTTATAGCCTTCCAAGAGAATAACTGTTCATTGTTGTTAGAGCAGCAGCATAGCAGTCCCAGACACTTTCCATATCTTTTAGAATTTCTTCTTTATAGTTTTAATTTTGAACTGTTTTGATTGTCAAATATAACTTGGAAATCTTTTAATCCATTGTAGCCAGTAATGCAAATTGCTGAATGATTGTTTATTTTCTTTATCATTCCATGTATGGAAGAATTTAATACTTTGTGAGTAGGGTAGTGATTTATATTTATATTTAGTTTAGGTCCAAAGAAAAACATTTGAACTTTCTTTTGAGCACGTAAAATTTGTTTTATGTACATTTGATATTAATGTGTTAAAGTTAGAGTAACTGTTATAAAACTTGCTGTGTGAATATTTACCATGCTTTGTCTCATTTAATCTTCATAGTCTTAAAATTGTAAATGTTATGTGTATTTTATAGATTGAGGGTCTGCCTTGAAGAGGTGAAGTAACTTATACCCATCTGGACTTATGTCATTCCAGAGCACCAACTATTTCTATTAAATCTATGGCTATCTTTTTATGATCAATAAAGATTTTTTTATAGACTGAGTTAAATCTGTGCTGTATTTCTTATAGTCAATATTGCATACTCATTTCGATGATAAACATTTGTTGAATTAAATTAGGATGCTTTAATTTCTTTACCATGTTCCTTAAAAGAAATGATGCCAGTAAGGATGAATTACCTACTCGTTCAAAAGCTTTATGAGTGATTTGATGTGTACATCCACTTATCAAATCGTTGTTGGATGAATTGTAAAGACTTTTCAGGTCCATCATATAATTATTATATACTCTAAATTATCAAACACATATATCAAGCTATGAAATGAGTGGTTCCTCATTTTATAGATTTGAAAGTTTAGCCAGCATTTCCTCTCCTCTTCAACCGATGCTGATTTACGTTCTCTTTATTATTTTATATATATTTGTGAGAGTACTGCATAAACTGTAAAGGATCATATAAATGTTGTCCTTTATTACCTGGCCTAGTTTATTACTCAGAGCAGGTCACATGGTATAGGCACTAAGGGGGAAAAGTTTACGTAGACATCTTGCTTTATCTGAAAAACAGCATTTTAGTTGAACAAATTACATGTTAGTACTTACACATTGGATTAGAATTTAATAAGGATTTCATTTAGCCTCATGTTGCTCTGCTTTTATATAAAAACTATGAAAACAGTAGCAAATTGAAGTCGACACTCACTTATAACTTCTTTAATAGAACTGTCCTAGTTAGGATTTTCCACTTGTAGGAATGTTAAGCAGTAAGAATGATTTTTTTCATAGTACCTGATTAAGAAAAAGTGGCCTTCATCATAAAGACATATAAAGAAGACTAAGCAAATGTGCAGTCTGGCAGGTGTGTGGTAGAGGGCATTCCAGCATTGGCAGTCCAGTAGGGGAAGAGCCAAGATGAACT
Organism: Pteropus vampyrus; assembly: GCF_000151845.1. Lineage (NCBI taxonomy): Eukaryota > Metazoa > Chordata > Mammalia > Chiroptera > Pteropodidae > Pteropus > Pteropus vampyrus. Next base: position 3,572,053 of record NW_011888929.1, read on the forward strand.
CCTGGGCATCTTCTGGCTCCACACCTGTGATCAAGAGTTCATAACTAAAGCCATTTGAACACTGAAAATAGTGATACCAGACATGAAATATCTAATGAAATGAAATGAAAACTGAAAATTCATGGCATTGTAAAGGATTATTTATACCCACACACACATGATTTTTTCCCAACTCTACAAAATTAGTTCAAGTTATATAGTTTTTATTATGATCTTAAGGCTGAATTTTTCCATGGAAATAAAATTTAATTGTATAATTTTAAGTAGGGAAAACAGTTTTATTTAAAGAAATTTACCTCAGGATATTTTAGGACCTCTGTATTCTTTAAGACACCTATTGTATGAATTTTAAATGAGGCTTATTGATTTTACTAGGATGCTTGTTTTTAAAGCACAGAATAAGCTTCTGCTTTCAGGAATTTAGCCGAGTGCTTCAAATAAGAGCTCATGTATTGCAACATTATTTATCTATTTTTGTAAAGAGCTGTTAATCACTTGGTGCCACCCTGTCTGAGTTGTGTGCTTGTGGATTGTCTACATGAAATAACTTGATATGGCCTCTCATTTTTGCAAAATTTTTGCCTATATTTTTAGCCCACCACCCTAATATGAAGCTAAATTACTTAATAGAAATATTTCAAGAACAGAAGTTTACTTTTAATAACATCTTTATTGCAGATGTTGCCCTATCCTTTTTGGAACAGGACAGTGTTTAAAAGCAAATGTCAGTGTAGTTAATGAAATCCAACTCATATTCATTTATCCTACCTCTGGCCAAAACACATGCACACACTCATACTCACTCTCACTCTCTTTCTAAGCACACAATCTTTCGCTTAAGAAAGAGTATTTATATACCCAGTTTATTTCCATATTGTATTTCTAATTTGAAGTTTTACTGGATTCTTGGTTTTTGATGAGACTGTCATTTAATGCCTCTTGAATTTTTCTACAGGAGTGTTAGCAAGGGTTATAAACTGGAGTTCTTGTGTGAAATGTGAGACTGACCTCTTGATCCAAAAGCCAGGAGTGTTGCCAACTGACCCAAACTCTGTTGTTTCCTAAGAATAGAAGTACTCTGCTTAATTATTGGAGTTCATCTCAGTGCTTCTGGTGTTCTCCAATAATTGGTCAGAATCCTAGATAACACTGTTGTTTTTGTGCATCTTTTGAGTGGACAAGCAAGTATTTCTTTATAAGGAGAGGTGAGGCAAAATGTGAATAATTTCTTCAAAGAATTTGGAGAGGAGCTCTAGTTTACCAGAAATACCACTGATACCCATAGAAGTTGCCTTTAAACATGGAAAGAAGTGTCTGTTTTTACGTCAACTGTAAGCAAATTGAAAAATATGTAATATATATCTAAGTCTTTCATCCATGGAAACTTAAGCCCTAGAAACCATAAATATTGAACTGAGGGAAATAAAAATTGAAGGAAGGTAAAGAAAGTTATTGAGAAGCATGAAATATTTATAAAATGTTGGCCATATTTTTCAACCTATTAGTTTCAACTGTTCAAAATCAAAACACAGCAGGTCTCATAGATGTTCATTTTATGAGCAAGATTAATAATACTTCATAAATTCACGATTCTATTTCTCAAATCCAAGCTGCCTTATATGTCTTTATTTTTCCTACTCCTTTGTTTACTCGTGTCTTTATGCTTTTCAAAATTTGCAATGTTTTAATGCCCAAATATTTTAAAATCTTTTCAGGACAAAAGTGGTTGTGAAGCCATGATCCACCAGAGAGATACAGAAGAGAAGTCCTGTTACCTGATCCAAATAGTTTATATAGATCACTTAATCAAAATTCAGTTAAATTGAGTTAATTGAGTCAGTTATGTTTGGTTAGTTAAATTAGTTAAGTTACATTTAAGTAATGGACAAGTCAGTGGAACCACTAGCTCAGAGGTCAAGGTCCATAGCCTGGCCTCAAATCTCCTTCCTAGCCTCATCTCTGTCACCTCTTCCCCTTGCCACCTCTTTCCCTCACTCTCTCCCCCTGCCCGCTATGCATCACCAGTCAGTTACACTGCAGCGACCGTGCATGTTCACACATTTGTAACTTTGCGTGCATGTTTCCACTATTTGGGCTACTTATCCAGGAAAGTCTCCCCAACCTCCCTTCATTTTTATTTCATCATTTAAGTCTCAGCTTCAGCACAGATGCCTGTACAAATTTTTCTATAGCTTGCGTGGACGGTATTTGAACCTCCCCATCTCAAATTCAGTGGCATTAACTTCACTCATTTTTATTCCTATAGCATTTCTTTGATTCTAATAGGTATCTATTAGAATAGGTGTCTATTAGAATAGTCTTCAGATTTTAACCTACTTACAATTCATGGGGTCTTAGATTTGATTAAATAGACTAAATAAGGTACCTCTCTGCTTTGGTATATATTAGAGAGAACTGAGGTTCTGTGGTTGCCTGCCTTCTGAAACTTGTACTCTGTTGGGGCTATATCTTTAATTCCTTTTTCAGCCACAACACTCAGTAGTTTCTGCTCAAATATTGTTGAATGGAATTGGAATACTTCATTTGGCTTCCACTATATTCAGTTCAATTTCAAGGGCATGATTTGTTCTAAAATATATCAACAATAATAATAATATTAGCATTTGTTAAGTGTTATCATGCCAGTATTGGTTTGTCCTTTACGTGGAGTAACTAACTCATTGAATCCTCACAACTCTATTATCTCCATTTGACTGATGAGAAAACTAAGGCACAGTCTATCCAAGATCATATAGTTAATAGGTGGCACAGCCAGGATTCCAACTCTGTCAACCTGCACCAAAGTCTGTTCTTTTGACCACTGTTCTGTACTAAAATATAATTGATTCTTTATTTAACCAGGCACTATATTATATGCTTAGCTGCATTTCTCATATAATCCTCATCACAGCCCCATGAGAGTTTATAATGTAATATAATAAAACACCCCTACTAGCCATCTCTAGATGTAAATTCTAGTCCTTGTTGACACTATTCATAGATAAGAGGATAAAGTAATTTTCTACTGTCAATGAGTGTACATGGTAAAGTATAAGAGTTAATAAAATGATCTTTCTAGGTTTCTTCCACCTTTTGAAATTATTTCATTCAATTGCTGAAATAAATATAGACTCTAAAGGAAATGAACTAACGCTTTGAGCATCATCCCCATTTACAGATGAGGAAACTAAGAGATTAAATAACTTGACCAACTGAGTGAACAAGAATCATAGGCAGAATTCAATTTCAGCATTGGATCTCTGCCTTCAAGAATGACTTCTAAACAGACAGATGCTCTGTGGTGTTCTTTTATTTTTACTTTTGATAGTTTTTAGTAGTCTTTTTTTCCCCACCACTGCCCTTTTATTTCACCAAAGGATTATCCTAAAACTCATTCAACAGCTGTTACCACAAATTTCATAATCTTGTATTTATATTTAATATTAGCCACATAGTTTCTCTGTCAGCCATACCATGGACTTTAAAAGCTGACATTAAAAAAAGAAATTAGAATGATAGTCATGAAAAAGGAGAAGAAAATGTTTACTATTTGGCTTTTAGAAATATTTGAGTATATTATAGAATTTGGGTAAAGCTTCAAAAAAGTCTTTTAAAAGCTGCCTGGTGAATTTCCTAAGTCTGTACTAACTTTAATTATGGCTGTACTTGATTATTTAAAATGATTAACAAAGTCTGTATTGGAAACAAGAATTTTGAATGTGTTTAGTCTGTTTTTAGAGTATAGTTCATTTTATAACAAAAATAATAGAGCATGGTTAAACTTGGGAAACTGGTGTTTCTTAGTTGACTTGTAAGAGATTGCAGCTTTGATCTCTAAACTGTAAGTAAATATCTTGTTTATAACCAAGATATTCAGGGCTTTGGGGAGCCTAAGAAGACCATTGGTTTGAAAGCTGAGATAAATGTGCATTATGAAAGCCTGTATTTATGAAAAAGGAGAGTAGAGTTGGATTCAGTTTATCTGAAAAATCTTATGTAATAGATAACTGAGAAAGCAAGACCTACATGGTCTAGCAGCGTTCAGTTCAGTAACTCCTATGTGTTCACTGTGTGCTGTACACTGGTGGTTTCTGGATGGCATTAGTGTGCAAGTTTTAAAGATCCCATAAGAATTAATGATACCTAGAATTAATGACAGACATTTTTAAGTACTATCTTATTATACTCTGGATAATACATGAATGTCTGAAATGTCTTTATTCATCTTCTGCTAGTTCCTGATCATTATGTCAATCCACTTGTGAAAACAAATACACATTTTTTATTGCATAAGTATTGGGGGTTCAATGTAGATAATACAGAAAGGCCAAAAGAACAAATAAAATACTCAATCTCATTACTCATTGATAATAGTTTGGCTATATATTTTCAGACTATTTGCACTATAGTTTTTGAATATTGCCAACAACTCTTCAGTAAAGTTATAACTATTTGTCCTACCACTAGCAGCATAGGATAGAGCCTGTTAAAATATGACATTTTATTGCTCTTGTCTTTTCCCTCTTCACATGTTGCTATGTAGTTTTTATTTAATTGCATGTTGAAATCTGGGTTCCTTTAGGTTATTAAAGTGACCACTCTGGGCAAAACACCATACTGGAGCATATAAGAAAAACTTGAGATTGTTCCTATAAATGAACAAGTTAAAGGAATATTAATGCTGTTCAACTTGAGCACATTTTAGATAGGATGATCACCAGCCAGTGGAGTCAATCTACGACTTCCTGAACAAGCTGTTTTGGAGTCAAATTTGAAGTGGCTATAGGATAAGAGAAAGAAGAAGCATGGTTAATACAGGGGGTTGGAATATAAGATGAGCATGATCTGTGTTCTAGATAAGAAATAGATAGCATATCTACACAAGAGAAAGGAAGATGGTGAAAGAGATGTGGGGTCAAATTGAGGAATAGGCTAGGGGGGTAGAAAGGTGGGGAAGCTAGGTTTATTGTTGTAAAAGGAGGGGAGAGACCAGGTATGAATTGTGTTTAAAAGAAGCTGGTCTAGCAGCTTGTGTGGAAAGTAACCTACAAGGCAGGGAGCCAAGTTTGTCTTTTAAGATGTATTGGAAATTATTAGCCAAACTTGTTATTGCTGAGTATAGGAAGTGAAAAAAGATATGTAAATGATTTAATATTGCTTTTGTGATCATAGAGAGTGAGAAGAATTTGAGAAATGATTACTTTGGGTTGAAGTTACATAAAATATTAAACTTATTTCCTTCTTAGCTCTTATTCTGTTGAGACTTAGGACTCTGGTTGGGGCCTGGGTCTCCTTTATTCTGTACCTCACATCACCATGCATGATGACTGCCTATAGCTGCTGTTCAGGAACATTCATCGACTAGTTGCATAAATGAAAGGACATACACTACTAGGGGACATTACAAGACAGTCCCATGGAGGAGGGACATAAGGCTGTTATTGCATACAACTTCTGAGGGCTAAATAGGCAAAATTATCATAAATGAAGTGAAAAGACAGCCATGGGTCCAGTTGATCAGTACTAGAGAGAACTTTTGAATCTCTCCACAGTGCTTAGATCAGAGGAGAACACACTCATTTTTGCATTTCAGTTTTTAACTCCTCTTCTATTTTGCCAAGATTACAAACAGTATGCTCATTTCTTTCCGTAGAAATTAGGAATATCATCTTAGTGTCCCTTGTCTTTTGTCTGTCAAACAAAATAAGTCTCAGGATGTTTTGCTCTTTGGCCAACTGAAGTACTGCCAGCCAGTATTTTAAAATGCTGGCTTAGTGCGCAATGATCTTGCTTGGCAGATTGTTGAGATAGAAAATTTAATGACATAGCTTTAGTTTTTAAGTGGTTACTTAATAGTTTTATCCAACTCTTTCTCCCTTTAGATGGCATCCTCAAGAGAGTTGGGGTTTTCTATCTTGTATTTATTTTGTGGTTCCCACAATGTCTGGAGCATTTTGCATGGCCTACAGTAATTAAAAAATTCCATGTATACTGGCCTGATACATTTCAATTTCTAAAATATTTCATAACATTAAGAATGTTAACAGAACTTTTAAAGGATGAAAAATTCTGATACATGCAGATCTTTTTGGTTTTTGTTTTTGTTTTTGTTTTTTTGGTATATATTTCCTTATGAAAAACATATGTCCGAACAGTATTTCTTTTATGTACTTATAATCATAGATATAGTTTCATTTTCTTTACCTTGATGATATTATCAAACATTTTTCATCTCTTTATGTTTGCCCTTTTATTTTTTATTTTATTTATTTTTTTTAACACCTACAGTACCTGGACTTCCTAGGTGCTCTCCCATCCAAGTACTAACCAGGCCCAACCCTGCTTAGCTTCTGAAATCATACAGGATTGGGCTCGTTCAGGGTAGCATGGCCGTAGTATGTTTGCCCTTTTAATGGCTGAGGATTTCATTTAAGAGATGTTTACTTAATTTTGATGATTTTGTGGGAATGTCATAGAACAATGGTCCCAGTCTTTCACCCTGCACAGCTTAATATTCTACTTTGACTTGTGGCCAAATCTACTATTTTCGGAGTTAAGTAAAAGTGTGTCTCTTGGGGGTATGAAATGAGTCTGAAACCTTTACCTAAATCTCGTTGTTGTTTGCCCAGAAGACTGGTCTGTCTGCTTTATAATTTTGTAGCTAGAGCTCTATGTTATAGCTCTACTTCATTTCATCAAAAATTTTTGCTGCCTTACTTGCCATACTTGTTCGTAGTGCCAAAACCTTTATATGCCAGTTGTATTGAGTGAATTTGTGAAGTCAGCAGAGACTGCTTAGAGATCTTGATGATGTTTGAATTTTTTCTATTTGCAGATTCCTTTGAGTTCAAGCTGGTTGCAGTTCTTAGAAAACAGGATTGAAAATGTGGTTCAGTAACACCTTTAGAAGAATTTTCACTGGGTCATACATAGACTGTACAGAAAAAAGAAACATCAAAGAGTCTGCATGATTAAATTCTTTACTTTAAAAGAAATTTTTAAAAATTATATACAACTTACATACCATAAAATTTACCATTTTAACCATTTTTAGTGTACAGTTCAGTGGCATTAAGTGCATTCTCAGTGTTATGCAACTATCGCCAGTATGCATTTCCAGATGCATATTGTTCATCATCCAGAATTTGTTCATCATCCCAAATAGAAGCTCTTTATTATATTGAATAGTAACTTTCCATTCTTTCCTTTTCCCCAGCCACTGGGGGAACACTTTATTCTACTTTTCTGTCTCTGTGAATTTGCCTAATATAAGTAAAATAGTATAGTATTTGTGTATCAGACTTTTATGTATCAGACTTTTGTTCTTGATATGGTTGAAGAATATTCCATTGTTTGTGTATACCACATTTTGTTTATTCATTCTGGTGTTGATGGACACTTGGTCTGCTTCCACCTTTTGGCTCTTTTGGATAATACTGCTCTGGCTGTTGGTATACATGTATCTGTTTGAGTCTCTGCTTTCAGTTCTTTTGGGTGTATATCTAGAAGTGGAATTCCTGGATCATACGGTAATTTATGTTTAAGTGTTTGAAGACCTGCCAAACATTTGTACAGTGGCTACACCAATTTATATTCATATCAGCAGCACACAAGGGTTCCTAAGTGCTCCACGTCCCGCTAACACTTGTTTTCTCATTTTTGATAGTAGACATCATAATGGATGTGAGGTGGTATTTTATTGTGCTTTTGATTTGTATTTCTGTAATGGCTAGTGCTGTTGAACATCTTTTCATGTGCTTATTAACCATTCTTTGGGAAAATGTCTATTCAAGTCTTTTTTTTTTTTAATTAAAGATAATAATCATAGTGAAAATTGAATGCTTATTTCTTTCTATGTGATAGATGAGGAGTTTAGAGTCTATAAATATCCTTCAGGAAGTACTCAAGTTTTAAACATCTGAATGGACATGTTGTTAGATACTAGCAGTACTTTTCTGTATAGGTGCTCTTTGACTTCTGATAGGGTTACATCCCAATTAAACTCATCATAAGTTGAAAAAATTGTAAAATGAAAAAGCGATTGATACGCCTAACCTACTGAACATTCTAGCTTAGCCTAGCCTGTGTGTACTGAATGCGTATTGCTTTCACATAATGTAAAGTTGAAAAATCGTAAGTTGAATCATCGTAAATCGGGAACCATCTGTACTTTGTATTAAAACAAGACTATGTTATGCTGGGTAATGATCCAAAAATCTCAGTGGCTAAATAAACACTATTTCTCATTCACAAAACACTTTTTATGATCTGGTGGCTTGCCAGGGTACACCCTTCTTAGTGGTGATTCAGGCATCCCAGATGTATCTCTCTTGTGACTGCCATTTTGACATTTGCCTTAATTGTCAATATACAAAAAGAAGAGAAACAAGGAAAATTCACACTATCGTTCTATGCTTTGGCCTGAAAGTGAAGAAGCAGAGAACTTATCATAGACCATTGGCAAAAATGAGTCACTAGATCCCTCCTCACTATATGGGGCATAGAAAGTGGGGGAACGTGTGGGGGTTTTTTTGGTTTTTTTTGGTGATCAGTAAATGTTTATGCCACATAGAGATAATAGAGACTTCTGAATTTGGAATCAAAGTTGTAGCATTTCATCCGTAATAAGTAAGTATTAAGATTATTAGTGTTTTCTAATAATCTGCAGTAATGGGAATTGAACCATATCTGTTCTTATTAATATTATAGGTGTTCTGTGTATACTCTTTAGAGACGTGTAGCCATCCTTCTTCAGGTGATTCATGTATTCCTAGATCTATTCATATATTATATACATACACATATAGTATTTGTTATGTATTTATAAATACATGCATATTTGTAAATATATATTATAAAACAAAATATATTTTATATATACCTAGTATTTGTTAAATGATAACATATTAGTATAACATGTTAGTTATAGTTAAGAAAGATAGCTTAGTTGAAGCAAGATTATTGAACATGTAAGGGACTCGTTAGAAGTTAAAGAAGATAAATAGAACATGAGCTTTATTTTTAAGACTAGAGTAGTACTTTCCAACCAGGGTTGGTTTTGTCCTCTCTCTTCCTGGGGCATTTTATAATGTTTGGAGACATATTTGATTGCTAGAAACACATTAAACTTTTCAGCCAGAGGGGTTTGTTTAATTGAAATGTACTTCAGCTCTTTAATTCAAGTGGACCAAAACCACACCTCTGATTTAGTCCATGCTTGCCCTGCTTTATGGAATGCTTTTCTAGCTTCTTTAACTAGCTAATTTTATAGATTCTTCAGCATTCAGGTCAGAGGTTATCTCCTCTAAGTGTCCTCTGTATTTGTAGGCTGGACCAAAAACCTTTCCACAAATGTCATGAGCCTATCATTTTTTAATTAAAATTTTATTTTTGTGGAGCTTCCTCACTAGAAGGAAACTTCTCTAGGTCAGGGACAATGTCTTACTTGTTTTGATGTTCAGCATTACTTGGTGCTTAGTAGGTGTTCAGTAAGTGTTTTAAATGAACTGTAGTTTAGATGATGTTTGGCTTCAGTTTAGTTTGTTTTTGTTGTTTTGGTATGGGAGAGGGTTAGAGTTAATGGAGAGAGAAGCTGACAGGAGCCTTGAATTCTAGTTTTGCCTTAACCCATGAGTGTCTTGATCTCAGACAGGTGGTTGATTGAGTGACCATCATCAGTCTCAATTCTGTCATCTACAGAGTAAGGGAGGATTAAATTTACAGGATCAAGAATAGCACTCAACCTATAAGCACACATTTAACTGGAATCTAGATGACCATATTGAACGTAGCTGTGTGACCAAGAGTAAAAAGAAGAGACCTTAGTTTAACTTCCAGGTATAGTCCCCATAATTTAAGGCAGAGGATTACAAAGAGTAGTTTATAGTAAATAAATACCAAACACTTAGAGTACAAATGAGGAGGTCCCTTCACTTATCTCTGAAAGAACTTGTAGGGTAAACTTCCTTTATTGATGACCCAGATGAGCGAAATATTCTCGTATTTAATCTGATTCACATACAGTATTCAGGAAGTATCTCTCACCTGGCTAATAAAATGCTGCAAGATGCTGATGAAATGACTTTGCTGTGAGTTGTTTTTCAACCTCTGAGTCATTGGCATCAAAGCAGTTGTAGATGCTATTCCTACCAGTGATGTTGATGTCAGCAGTTGTTGAACAGGTAGACAGTGCCCATGCACCTTTCACTTTGGCCTCCCTAGACCAAGCTACTTAATTTAAGAGATGAGTCCGGGTGTCGCCTAAGGAACCCATGCTACTGTGAGTCAGAAAATCGGTTATAGCCCATTGCAAGCACTTTAACGACTATTTATCCATTCTCTCTATAAAATGAAACAGTTGGTCAGATGGTCTACAATTTTCCTTCTAGCTCATTCATTGTACTGTATAGGAGAGAGTTGGAGTTGTAGAGAGAGAAGCTGATTGGCAGGAGACTTGAATTCTAGTTTTGCTTCTGCCCACTAGTGTCATGGTGTCAAGCGGGTGGTTGAATGACCATCATGGGTCTTAATTCTGTCATCTACAGAGTGAAGGAGATGACATGTAAGTTTGCTCTTTGATTTTAGCAATTCTCTTATTTGTATTGACTTAATCACCAGTCAGTGATTGAAAATATTCAGATTATACCTGGAGCACAACTGAATTATTTCAATATTATTTTAGGTCTGCTTCAATTAGTAGAAATAAGTTGTGCTATCTTTGGGTGATTAAAGGGAGACTTTAATCACCATATTGAAATATAGAATGCATATTGTATATTTTTTAAAATATAGATATTTAGTTCCTTGTGTTGAGAACTCTTAGGATTTACCCTCAACAACTTCCATGTCTACCGTAAAGCAGCATTAACTATAGTCATGATATTGTACATCACATCCCCAGGACTTATTTATCTTATAACCGGAAGTTTGTACCTTTTGACCACCTTTATCCAATTGTTGCTCCCCCTATACCACTTCAGATAACCATAAATCTGATCTCTTTTTTCAGGAGTTTGGGGTTTTGTTTCGTTTTTTTTTTTCTTTTTAAGATTCTCCATGTAAGTGAAATTATACAATATTTGTCTTTCTCTGACTTATTTCACTTAGCATTATGCCTTCAGAGTTCATTCATGTTGTCACAATGGCAGTATTTCCTCAATTATTTTTTATGCCTGAATAATATTCCATTGTGTGTTCCTCCACTTTCTGAAAGTTCTCATTACGCCACTTCACTTTTACAAAAGTCCTACATTTGTACCTGTTTGTGCTAACTGAAAGATATCTGAAGAGTATTATCACTTTTACAAGAACAATTGCTACCGTACTAATGGAGTTCTTTCATAAAAATGAAGTGGCGAAACACAAAACTTTTGGATAGTTGGGGGACACTCTTCCTTTATATTATTTCATCTTACAAAAGATTTCACAGGAATACTCTACTTTTGGATAGCAGGGGACACCTGTTCCAGAACTTCTTTATTTATCCATTGATGGACACTTAAATTGTTTCCTTATCTTGGCTACTGTAAATAGTGGTGTCATGGACATGGGAATAATAGGGTGCATATATCTTTTCAAATTAGTGTGTTTTGTTTTCCTCAGATAAATACCCAGAAGTAGAATTGCTGGATCATATAGTAGTTCTATTTGTAATTTTTTGAGGAGCCTCCATACTATTTTCCTTAGTGGCTGTACCACTTTGTAATCCCACCAATAGTGCATGAGTTCCCTTTTCTCCATATCCTGGACAACATTTGTTATTCCTTGTCTATTCTACCAAGCATATTCTAACAAGGTGATTTTAGTTTGCATTTTCCTGATGATTAGTGATGTTGAGCACCTTTTCATGCTCCTGTTGGTCGTTTGTGTATCTTTAGACACATGTCTTTTGCCCATTTTTAAATTGGATTATTTGGGGGTTTTGCTTTCGAGTTGTATGAGTACCTTGTATATTTTAGATATTATTAATCCCTTATCAGAATTATGGCTTGCAAATATTTTTTTCTACTCCATAGGTTGTCTTTTCATTTTGTTTCTTTCTTTTGCTGTGCAGATATGGGATCTTTTATGCTGCCTAATGTTGCTGGTTTTCTCAAAGCTTTTACATGTCTTTGGGGGTTGCTTAAATTAGCAGAGTTTTCTTGTTTGTGAGCTATTCTTTCACACCTTCCCCAGCCACAGAATCCGCCATATGTTGCTTATTTGGACATTTTTAATTGTAAAAGAAAAAGTCAGTTTTACCTTTTGTTGCCATTTTCCTAATCTGTAACATGAATATGTTGAATTAAGTAATTCTGAGATCTTGAAGAGCTCTTCTAACAAATATTGGGTCTTCTACCTGATGCCAGTTGCTAATCACATAAAAACTCTCTTGATACAAATGTGTTTCCACTTTAATTTATGATTTTGAAGTAATTCATATAATAGAATCAGAGTTTGGTCTAATACTATTAATAAAACTAATGCAAATCTTTAGGTTTATTCTCTGTCTTAATATTTATTATGGTGATGTAGTACTTTTTTTTCATACTGCCTCACACTTCCATAGAGCTTTCATAAATCTACAAGATTCCATGAATGTCCTCTTTTGTTCCTCAGAACATTAATGAATGTGTATTATGTATGGAGAGTCCTGAGCCTTAATGAGTATATAGTCTAGTGGGCGTTGAAGGACAGGTATGTATAACCCTTTATCAGTATAGTGGTTAACACTGTAAAGAAATTTCCATTAAAACAGTAGGGGGCAGTTGGATCTGTTACTGGCTGAGTGGAGGTGAGGAGAGCTCAGGGAACCCTTCCTAAGGGCAGACATTGGAGCTGGCCTTAAAGGCTTTTTGACAGGAGAGGAGTGAGGAAGGAAAAGGAATTGAAGGCCTGGATACTATGTGAGCAAAGACATGGAGATGTGAAATAGTGATTGGCTGAATTTTTTCTTCAGGTGAGAAGTGTTTTTCATATTTTGAGAATTTTAGAATCTTCCTTTCTATTTGTGATTTTAATCATATCTCCACTTGAACTTCACCTTTATAGACATAGGCATTCCAGTTAAGCCTAGTCCATTCTGTTCCTTGAACCATTTTAGTAGTTTGTCCAGCAGCTCCATTATGTCAGTCTTGAGCAATAATGACAAAAACTTTGCCCGATTCCACAGATAGAAGTGATTCATAATAGGCAGGTATTATTGCCCACTCTGCCATTCCGCCGCTACTCCTACCCACCAAAGTACTGTACTGGACAAAATATTTTGTGAAAACTTGTATGACTTTTTTTTTTTTTAAGATACAAAGAAATTATAAGTCAGATATTTCAGACTTCTTACGTTAAAATCCAATAGTGTGTTCTTGATACTATATTAAAGAATCAGTTCTTTTCTGTATGTACATTATATGAGAATTAGAAGATTAACAAAATGAGTTCCATAGATAACCAAATTAAGTCTGCTTTGGGGAACTTTTTCCCAGCTATATCATTTTAGTTATTGAAAAAAAATTTTAAGAAGATTTTCAGTGAAACTCCCAATCTGGTAAACAGCTTCTTCTTTAACTTTTTAGATTCCTAGAGCTTGAATTTATTCTCAGTAAGCTGGTGGATGTTTGGCATCTTAATCAGCGGGTAGAGGAATGCCCTCTTCATCCTTTAAACAACACCCGTTAAGAACTAGAAACCTGTGAAACTACTTCTTGGGCAATATCATGGAAAATTGAGGATCCAGTCTTCTAGCATGGTTCTCAAAGATTGTCAATAGGCAGTCCCTAAGTGATCATGTTACTTAGTGTTTACAGTTAATTTCCTTTTAATGACCATGACTGTGACTATTTGTAACACTTTCTACCACCATCCATAAAAATCTCCTTCAAAAAGGTGTTAATATATTTCATAGTATAATCGAATTTCATAGTCATTTAGCTTGAAAGATTCAAAGAAAAAAACTGTATTTTCACTGACAGGATCACATATCAATTACAACTTTAAAAAAGCAATTCAAACCCTAGTTTCCAGCCTGAACAAATATTCTGATTCTGATAAACTGGAATTTACAAAATGATTTCTCTCTCTTTTTTTTAATTGAGGTAAAATTGGTATATAACATTATATGTTTCAGGTGTACATGTATCTTTTAATGAACATGTTAAGCCCAAAGGAGACAGAAGGGAGACAGTTAATCTGTATTTATATGATAGACTACTGAGTATTCTGTGGGCGCCAGCCCTACTTAATAAGTAAGCCTGGTTTGGATGAGTATGTATCATTCATTTTCTTTAAAAAAAGAAAAAAATTAGTAGCATGGCATGACCATACAAAGAGAACTTAATGGAAGGAAGAAAGGTAGACAATGACTCGGCCGTGAATGAAAGAATTCTGCTCTCCCTTTGTCACATTCATTCTGAAAATACAGGATAGAATACGTAAAAGTTAACTTTTAGATTTTGAGGTCTTTCCCCAAGTTATCTTTCAATATGAATATTTTTAGATAATTGAAGACATTCTATAGTGTTATCAAACTTATTTAAAGCGAGTGGTAATTAAAGGGAAAATATGTGAGATTATTTAACTAATTGCATTATTATCAAAATGGCAAGGGTAGAGGATGCTGGCAGTTTGTTAAAAGTTCCATATGTGTTTTGTTCTGTTAGAGCCATTTGCTTACTTTGCTTGGAAATGTTTATTATGGATTTTCTTGACTGCTTTCCTGGTGACTTACCATTTGGGAAATGTTTCTCAGGCTGTTAGACTCATCCTATATTAATATTTTGGGTGGCTAAAGCCTTGTTGTGTTGGTAACAGTTGAAAACTTGAGTATAGCCATAAGTATGCAATGAATGTGTTTCCAGGTTTTTAACTAAATGTTATTTCCTCACGGTAGACACATGAACCAACAGACTGAACACATCCTTATTTGGAAGCTACTAGTGTCTGTTGAGACACAGAAAGCTGATAATAGCTTTGTTTGACTGCCAAAACCTGTCTCCCTTCTTGGTCCTTGGTTGAGGGCCTCAGGCCTAAGTCATGTCATGGCAAATGAAATCATAGTTGGTACTCAACACATTTGTTTCCTTATTTTCACAGGTCTGTGTGTGTGTGTCTGTCTCTGTCTCTCTCTGTCTCTCTGTCTCTCTCTCTCTCTCTTTCTTTCTTTCTTTTTTATCCCTAGACTGACAGTTATAAAATGAAAGGTTAATACTGCAAAAGTCTTTAACATGTATAACAAAATTCACTTCTCTTTGACATCTGACATGTAATAGTTTCATTTAAACCATTATTTGCTCAGGAATAACAATTTAAGCAAAACTGTGGAATTTGAGAAAACCAAACATGCAATCTCTTTTGAAGAGATTGCATTTCTTATCTGGCTCTTCTGGGATAAATAAGTGTCTTATTATTGCACATAAGGGTCTCATATTGTAAAAGAATGTGTAAAATTGCTAGATCAATTACTCCAATCTTATTGTGCTTAGAAATAAGTCTTCCAAGTAATTCTGATGCACGTGGTTTAAGGACCAGACCACATTTTGAATAATTTCATAGATTTTCTGTGAATTTCTCAGAGCGTTTGTTTTGTTTTGTTTTCTGTTTTTGGAGGGGGGTCATAGTTCTGCCATTTCTCTTTTTTTCTTAAGGCAACTCTTAATGAAAGAGCTAGGTAGACTTAATAGTTGAGAAACAAGAGACTTGAATTCCGGTCTTTGTCTTATTAATACAACTATGAGTCTCAGTTCATACTGTGATGACATCTGTCATCGTTTTTTATATCATGAAATAAGGACAAATAAATAACACTTTCTTAACTTTGAGTGAGAATGTTCTCAGTTGTTGTGGCATTATGAAAAGAATATTGCTAATAACTACAGACAAAAGCCATTTGGGATTAGGATTGAGAGAACTCTGTGTTTGTTTCAGGAAGCCTCTACTTGAGCTTTGGCATTATTCTCATAACTGCTCTATCCTCACCCCTTCCTTAGAGAATAAACATTTCCAAGGAGGACATATGTAGTAATACAAGCATATTACTCTTGTATAGCAACATGGTGAAATTGTGTTTAAATTGATTTCATACCTGTGAACAAATGTTAATTTTGTTCAACCTAAGGCTATTAAATCAGATTATAGTGTGGTGTACAATTTGTAGAGTAGAATATAATCAGTTGACACATTTGCTTTTATGTGTTTCTGCCCACACGTGCAGAATTTTTACCCATTTTTAATAGCCTTGAGTTATAACCCAATTGTTCAAATTTTAATTTAAGATTTTGATTTCCAGTAATATAAAAACTATGTTTTCATAGAGACAAAGTATGTAAGTCTTTTCATCCTTATCAAGATGTTATAGTATGTGCATATCTCTACTTTTGAGGGTTCCCAAAATAGCCCATGGTTGACATATACAAATATAAAAAGCATATGGTTGTGGCTTAGGAACTGTAGCTCATACAAGGATTAAATTGAACAATGTATCATTGTTCCTAGAGTCAATTAAGCGTGTAGGTTTAGCTAGCTTGGGTACAGCCTCTAGCATGTGACTCTATAAATAACACTTGCACAACAAACATGGGCTTGGTAAGTGAGCAATAATTCTGGGCTGACTGCCCACTCTTCTAAATTTTAGAACCATCTCTGCCATCATAGTATTTTGAGGGCCTGACAGCAGTAACCGAAATTTTAAAATTAAAACGTTCCTCACATCTATTTTCTATTGTTCCTGATTTTCCAGTTTTAAGCTTACTTTTGTTTCTTAAAAGTCACTTTAATAAAACGAATTCTTTAGTTTGGTCATTTGGCTTATTTGGTACTTAGCTTGTGGTTTTACATGTATTTAAGCGCAAATTTTCTCACTTATTCAGAAATGGTGGTGATTGGGTTGTCCAGATGTCTCTAGCTTAAAAGCAGAGTCATATTTATTCACCTTTATTGAGAACAATTAGAGATTTCTAATAATTCCCATAATATAGTTATATTACAAGCCCATGCAGCAAAGGTGAGTTAACTAAGATGCATTTTATCAAAGAGTCTAAGCAGGTCACTCTTGCCCCGCCCCCCCCAAATTATTATTATTTTTTTTTAATTTCCCCCTATTGCTATATAATGAAGAAGGTCCAAAAGGCACGTTAGGAGATTAAACACTTGTCAGATTTTTTTTTTTAAGTTTCTATTCATATAGTTTGTAGCTTGTTAAATTCTTATAACTAATTTTTGCCACCTGATGTCACAGAGTTTTGGCAGAGTTGGAAAGAACCGTTTGTTAGGTGACTGTGTGCAGGAACAAACAATTTACGACTATATTGCTGGGATTTTGTGAGAAGTAGCTTTTATAGTTAAGTAAAACATTTTCAAAAGTGGATTATGAAAAGAGGACAAACCATATATAAAATATGGTTAGGCCTAGATTTATAACATTTTAATTTTACTGATACTAGCTCTAGATGTTAACCAAGATTGCATCATTTTACAAATTGACAGGGAGCGTGAGAGGACACTTAACACCTTATTTTGAAATATTGGTGTATATTTCTCACTACTACAAGAGTCTTGGGGATAGGATTCTGTCTTTATTCTCAAAATATAGCTAACTTATTCATTACAATGTACCATGCCCTACTTGTCAGTTGATCCCATTTAGGATTTAGGTCACAGTAACACTTGGTGGTTAAATAACCCAATAGAATAAGCTTTCAAATCATCAAGTGGTTATTGAGCACTCATTTGCAATGCATTGTGTTCATGTATACAAGATAGAAAGGGAAAGATGGAGAGTGAGATAGTTTACTCCCCAGAAGTTCATGATCTGATGGAGAGTGAGATAGTTTACTCCCCAGAAGATGGAGAGTGAGATAGTTTACTCCCCAGAAGTTCATGATCACAGAAAAGACATTAAATTTGTGCTATAAAAATGCTCTATTTGTAGTTTATGATTTCTTCACATGGTAGTTTTTAATGGTGTCAGCCCCATCAGCCCCTTTTAGTAAGAAATATTTTGGAAAGTATTTATTCTAAAATGAAATTCATATGTAATATAACAACTACATACATAATTTTTAAAATCAACATCGTAATTAATATAATATGGAGAACTAATTTATGATAAAATAATATGTATGTTAATATATAAATGCTTGGGCATGACTATATTAGAAACTGTATTAAAGTAGTCGTGTGGCTTCATCTATACCTATAGTTGCCATGAAGATGACAGTTTTGAATAAAGACCAAGTGTGTTGAGTTGGTAACTAAAAATTGATGTGGTTATCCATAAAGGATATACTATTAACAGATTTCCAAATAATTGATTGCCTTCCAGAAAATTTGGGGATATAGTTAAAATTGTACAAGATGTACTTTGTATATAAAGTAGAGTTTGGTGTGTAAATGTAGCTTTCACCTACATGAATGTCTGGTAAGACATTCCAAAGTTGTGGAAGACTTTGCCAGAAATGTTTGTAGGACTGTGATAACCCAAAGTGTCCCACCGCCCATTTCTAAATTGATAACCATTGTTCTAAATAAAAATGTGTTAGTGCAATATCAAGTCAATTTTTGAAAGGCTGCAGTGCTTTTTGTTTTGTTTTTAATTAAGTAATATCACATGATATCACTTCTATATGGGATATAAACCTAAAAGCAACAAATGAACAGAACAAACAAATAGACTCATGGACGTGGACAATAGATTAGTGGTTACCAGAGGATAGAGGGGAGATAGATGGTGTAAAAGGGGTCAAATATGTGGTAACAAAAAGAAATGTAACTATGGGAGATAAATACAATGTAAATATATATATGCCTTACTGTTAAAATGTATAGCAGAAACTTATCAGATTTTGTTAACCAATGTAACCATAAATTGATTAATAAAAAAAAAATAAAAATAGGCATGAAGGAGTAGAGAAAACTCACTAGTGTAGCCAGTGATGAAACAAGTAGTAAGAAGAATGCTGTTTCCTTGTGGCATAAATGGTACTTATTGTGGTACAATACATGGTGGGTAGATTTTAGTGTACCCTTCTGCAGTAATGATCCAAATTAAATTTTGAATTTTTACCATAGATTTTGCTTTGAGTCTCGTATCTAAACCATATAGTTCTACATGTAAACAAAATATTTACCCTCCAGGCATTAGTCATCCTTAAAACATAGTATAGGTGATCAAGTCTCACAAATAGTATGTAAGGTAGTGCTCCTCAAACTTTAATGTGCATACAGCTCTCTTGTGGATCTTGTTAAGCAGCAGATTCTTAGTCAGTGGTTTAGGTGGAGCCTGAGCTTCTGCATTTCTAACAAGCTCCCTCCCAGGCGTTGTCAGTGCTGCTGGCTGGAGGCCTACTCCCTTGAGAAGGAAGGATATAAGGAAATTGATAGTTATCCTTTCCTTGAGGTTTCTAAACTTTATAGAGTATCAATGTTAATTACAAATTATTTTACTAAACTACACTAGCTTATTTCTCTAATGCTTTCACTAATAAGCGGCATAAAGTTAAACTTTGAGAGTAAATATAAGAAAGTCATTAATATTTTTCTGTCACTGTAATCATATTTCTCAGTGTCCCTTAAATAAGAGTATGGAGTCAGTATTTGATAATAAAACATACAACCAAGAATTTGAAGAGCATCTTAGAATTTGTTGGGATGGACTTTGGCTGGTACATAAGAATATTGCTTTTTCTTTGCTTTGGTTTAGATTGACAGAGTCAACCATTTTATGGCTTAAGTAAAAAAAAAATAAAATGAAGAGATTTTCAACAATATTTTAAGATATTTTGTTATAGAAATGAGATTATTATTTTATTCTCAAATTATTTTGCTGTTCTTCCCCTGGGAGCCATTATAGCTATACTTGCATGATTCCTTTTCTAGTTCGTTCTTACTCTAAGCTGATAGCTCTGTGAAAGTGGATATAATGGTCCGGAAACATTTTTATTATTTCAATTTCCTGAAACCTGTAGTGTCTACCTGCTATATTTCTTCATCATCTATCAGGTGAAAACTGAACTCACTTTCATTCTTACACATTTATTTGACTCAGCCCATTTACTATGAAGTGTTTCCTATTTTAAATACTGGACTTGCACAGGAATGAAGTCAGGAAAAATATTTGAGGGCCTTTTGTGTACCAGGAGCCATAATACTAGTTGCTTTTATATATGTTACCGAATTTAATCCTCACACCCCTGGGAAGGAGGTAAATAAATCAGTCCCACTGTACCAAAGATAAAACACTGATAAAATAACCTGTCTGTACAACCCAGATTATCATTGGCAGAGCAGGAATTTAAATCCATGTCTTCTTTACTTTTATTATTTCACAGATGAGGCTTCTAAAAGGAGGGATCTGGGTCTTAAAAGATTAGGTAGAAATTAGGTGTTTTGTAGACCAGTTGGGGAAAAGATTGTCTGAGGAATGAGTCTCTCAAGAAATGTAGCAGATTTTCAAAGGAAACAGAGGTTCATATTAAGCTTATATAGTTGTTGATTATACGGTGTTGTTAACACTTGATTTGCATAAAGGATTTTTTTAAGTTTATTGGGGTAACATTGGTTAATACAATTTTATAATTTCCAGGTGTACATTATAATTTGACATCTATATATTCTATTGTGTGATTACCACCCAGAAGGATTTTTTTAAAGTAACATACATTGTCTAAGTTATCTTTCTATGACCCACTTCCAAAATGAGTTCACTGCTCTTAAAAACATGTTTTTATCGCATTGTGACAATATATTTTAAAGTTAACAGTAGGGAGAGTTACTTTTGGTAGATTCTGAGAGATGATTTAACAGAAGTCTTTGAAACCACTTTTATAGGTGATTAAACATTACAATATAACAAGAAGTTAGTGTCTAGATAGGGAAGCAACTTGCATATTGTAGCTGTATCTTAATTTATATCAGTGCCAGAAATGTTTCTAAAGAAGAAACAAAGTAGGAAGGACAAAAACAAGCATAACTTTTTAGAGCTGTAAACCACCAATTTAAAGGAAAAGAAATAGTAAACATAATACTCCCATAGTCAATTCCTCTCTTTACCAGTGCCATCAATTCACCGATCGCTAACATTCTCTAGTAATTGTGTATTTTGTATAATAAAGATAGCTTTCTATCTAATTTGCTAGTCCTAGGTCATTTGCTAGTCCTGGATTAGTTTGGATAGTTGATGAATTGAAAAAGAAATCATTTAAAATGATTCTGATTCTCCCATCAAATTATTTTCCCTGAAAAAATTTGTTCTACTAGAATGGCAGATTATCATTTTAGAAAATCCTTTTTTACTTAGAGACCGGTAAGGTGGAATGAAACGAGCACTGAGGCTAGAAGCTAAAGGACATTTTGATCCTGGCTCTACTGCTTATTAGCAGTGTGACTGAAGGCCAGTTACTCAATTTTCCTAAGCTCAGTGTCCTCATTAGTTAAAGAAGACTTGCTCTGAGAAGTGAATGAGAATTATTGTGATAGATTTCCATTCTTAAGAAAGTCTTGACTATGTCCAATTTCTGCTGCTCACCATCCCAACACCAGATCCTTTTTATTGTGTGCTGTCACTGGCTCCTTGCAAGATCCACATCATCCTGAGAGCAGTTAACAGAAGTTGGCAACTTTTTCCTGTACAGTAAATCCCAGGGTTTCTCTGGGGAGGCAGCTCATGTATCTAATATGTGGAAAAGTGTCAGTAGGTTGTTCCTTTGACCTTCAAAATTCACAGAGAAAACTTATCCCCCACCCTGCCCCCAGTATCCAAGGAATCTATAAGAAGTTATTCTGGTCAGTCATTGGTCCCATCTAAAAGCCTGGGAATGTCAATTATACCTCAATAAAAAAATTAGAAAGAAAGCCCTGGGAACTTCTCTCAACTACCATATCTTCCCTTTGTATTTGATTTGAGTGGGAGAGATGCAGAACAGTATGATTTTTGGTCTACTGGGTGTTGTTGCTGAGGAGGTTTCTGTCTCCTTGTACTTATTACAAGGGTTGGAGGAGCGGGGGTGGTGATGTGTAGTGGTAGTGTAGAGTCTTTAAAAATCCCCAAACACCCAAAATTCTCTTACAACATAAGAAGAATTCTGATGTAGTAGAATGAGTGCAGATTTTGCATCAATTAGTTCTGAGTTTAAATCTCAGCACAGCTACATACTGGTCAGTGGCCCTTGGACATCGTATCACTTAATCTTAATAAATTGTAGAGTGTTTTTTTTTTTTTAAGTGATTATTTTTTTTAACCTTTGAGAGACTTACGAAGTAATGTCACATTTTTATTCTCCCAGTTGAACACTGGTCCTGGGGAGTTAAGATCTTTGGGTCTCCCCACAGTAGCTTCAGGTAGCATTTCATGTTCTTATGGTTCCCCCCCAATAATTTGAAGATGTGACAGTAATATTGTTATTTATTATAAAGTCAGAATCCCTGAATATTCAAGGCCCAGGTTTTATTTTCATAATATATCTCACAGAAGGATATAAAACTCTTTTAAGTATTTCTATATTTCAGAGCCTCAGCTCACCTGTATTATGCAAAAAGTCAATTTTCTAATTGTTCACTTCAGGATTTCTGCCCCTTTTTTTGGTTCTATGTACATTTTGCTCAATCATCCAATATGTATGGCTAAATTCTGCATTGTAAAATAACAGAGACAAAAGCCAACAGGAGAGGTGGCTATGTTTACACAGGAGAGACTTCTGTTGGACATGGGCCTTGGTCAAAGTAGTAGAGCAGCTGCTTAGGTTTCATCAGTCTAAACTTTGACAAATTCATTGTTTCCCAGCCTTAGCTGTTCTAGAGTGAGATCATAGGCTTTATCTTGGTCATAAATCCCATCACCTTTTCTTCCCCCAAAATAATAGCAAAGAATAGTTTATTTACATGTATTGAAGGTGCTGTTGAATTTCATGCTTCTTATTTACCTGTAGTAAGTTCATCAGCTAGACTATTCTTAGGAACAAGATAAACCAAATATTTATTTTCTGTGTTATATATAACCATTCATATTTTAACTCTAAAAATACTGCTTTATGAGTTTTCTTTAATTTTATCTCCTTGGTGTTTATATATTTTGATTCTGTTGCTTATAATTTGACATTTCTAAGAACTGGTGATGTTTGAGTGATAAAATTCTTTTCAGTTCTTTTCCAAATTAACATTTATAAGAATTCTTAGCTATCACATTCTTAAATAATGCACACTACTTTAATATTCATTCAATTCAGCACATATTTATTGAGCTCTACTATGTAGCAGGCACTCTCCCATGTGCACCTCCTTCAAGAAGCTTATATTCTAATGGTAGTAGAAATTGTGTTTTGCAATATTCTGGTATCTTTTATTGAATGTTCAATACCCATGTTTTTTTTTATTCTGTTCTCCTTTGGTATTTATGCGATATGTTATTCAATATATATTACAAAGAATTTACATTTTTTAGTATCATCTTTTTCATATATATATCTCAGACAGAAATTCTTTTCAGAATTCTTGGGTACCAGATGAAGTCCTGTTGTGTACTGGATGTGTATCCTTGTGCAGGTCCTTCAATTTTCTGTTTGCATTAAGCGAGGTAGCAATAATGCCAGTCTCGTCAATCATCTTACTGTTATACCGCTTGATAAGAGAGTAGAAGTTATCATACCCAAATCCACTCAACTTTCACCTGCCAGTGAAATTATTTGCTTCTGCCCTATCCTTTCTCACTCTTTTTTTTACAGTAGAAGCAGTATCTACATTGTTTCTTCCTACCAGCTGATAGATGACTAAGTCTTCAGTGAACCCTTAGCATATCTTAAGCTACTCTGTTCTACTTACATTTAAAGTATATCTCTTCCTCTTAAAAAAACCAAAAACTTGTATACATCCTGTCGCATTTTTGCTTTCCTCCCCTCTACATAATTAAACATGTCTGCTTCCTTACCTCCTCTTCACTACACCCTCATCATGCCACTGAACCCGCTCTTGCCAATGTCACCAATAATCTCCTTATCGATAATTCTAGTAGATCCATAATCCTTACCAATAATTTTGTTTTTAGAAAAGGTGGGTGTTGATAAAGTCAGTAGGACTACAAGGACTTTGGGAGAAAGTTTGATGTTCTTAGGGGAAAAAACAAAGTTTTTTTAATAATTACAAATATTTGTCATTCACTCTTATAATAGTTAAAGGTACAATAGTTAATAAAACTGATAAAAGTCCCTATATCTCTGGAGCTTATGTTAGTTGGAGAAAACAAGCAAACAAAATAAATAAAATATATGTCAAATAATGATAAAGGATTATCAAACAAAAATAAAGAAGAGAGAGTACAAGTTTATATAGGATGGATTTTAGATGACATGACTAGGGAATGCCCCACTAAGAGTGTGACATTTGAGCAAAGACCAGAAAGGGGTGAAGGACAGTACCATGCATATATATCCAGCCTGGCAAACTATCGATTTGGTCTTAGCAAAAATTTTTGCCGCTTGAAATGTTTTTATAAAAATTCTTGTTCTTATGATAAATAAGGATGGGTATTTTGGGGTGTACTGTTGCAAATAGACTTATTAAGTTAAAATAGTATAGTGTTTTTCATGACTTAATCTTAAAATTAAGTGAAGACAAAAATTCTAAAGTTAAATTTATTTTGCATTTTCTTAGGCATCTAAATGGTTGCATGCTTTCGTAGTTAGACAGTTTAGATAATGGCATCTTTATTCTGTAAAGAGATGTAGATATTTTTAAGTAAGTGGAACATTAGCTGAGGTTATATAGTACAACTCTAAACTTACCAAGGTTCAACAGCATTTTCAGGAGGAGAAATTTCAGTATATGTACCTACGTCAGCAAAATCATTGATCTTATGAGAGCAGTAAAACTATATATTCTCTGTATTATATTCAAAACCCTAATTTGTGTAAAGGAGAAAGAAGCCTTAAGAACAGATTTAGGGACTGGCTCCAATATTTTGAGAAGTACTGGAGACAAAGAGCAGTCAGTGGCATACAATTTCATTAAAATTTAAGAGCAACTAATAATGAATCACTGGCCATTTCCTTTCCTGGTTTCTTAACATTATAGCAAGCAGTGACAAATATTTGCCTAAATTTTGGTCTTCTTGTGCGTTTTAAACTTATTTCCTTGAGTATGACTATGTTAATTACCATATGTGTATTGCTTGCTATCTATAAGCATTAGAAGGAAGTACTTTATATCTAAAGGACATTTTATGGTTTAATTTGTTCAGTGGCTCATTTGGAGGATTGAAAAGGAAGAGGTATAAGCTCTCACTGGGTTTGATAAGGACATCATCTTTTGGAATGAGGTGCATATATATATATATGCAAGACTTGAACAAGGTTTTGGCTATATTTTCTAGACCTGAGCAAATGCTAGTGCTACTGCTAAAGAGAAAATATATGACCAGTGGGGATAAAGGAATACTGATTAGTTAACATTTGAGAAATCATGTAATCCACTAAATAAACAAATATTTTCTCTTAATATTTACAGTTGGTCTGTAATAGCCTTGAATTGACAGGTACCATTGTCATTCCTAAGTATACACATCTTCCATTTTGTTACCTCCCTGTTTTCATTCCTTTTCTGATTGCCTAGGACCTAAAGGAATTCTTCTCCCATCTTCAGTAGAAAATATTTCAGGGCCATTCTAGCCAGAATCTATGATGCTTTTTTTATTGTGTTATTGATGATATTCTTGAAGATTACATTCTAGTTCCATGTCAGTAAAGGTAATGACAGGGTGTCATATCCTTACCAAACAATGTTTTTATTTATTTATTTATTTATTAATAAGTTATTTCTGGCCATTCCCCACTCCCCAATTTCAAAAATGATGAGTCTGTGGTAATTTAATAATAGGAAAACCTAGCAAAGCAGAGTTCTGTAATTTTGTCATCTAGAAATAAACACATTTTGATATCTATCCTTCCCATATGTTTTTAGTACATACATATTTAAACAATACACTTCAAACGGTACATACTGTTTTACAACTGACTTTAAAAAGCTGTATTATGAATATTTTCCATGTTATTAAATATTCTAAAATATTTTCAATAGCTGCATTGTAGTCCATCATATAAAACAATATTTATTTAATCCATCTCTATCATTAGATGTTAGCTGGCTTTTAAGTTTTTGCTTTTATAAATTATACAGAAGAGAAGCTTGCATAATGCTTTGAGTACTTCTCTGGCTATGTCTTCACAATAGTTTTTTAGGTAGTTTCATGTGTATAATATTATTAGTTTTTGCTTCACTGAAACAAATTTGCTAGAAGGAGAAAACTAATATTTATTGAATGCTCATATACCAAATATTGTGCTGGATACCTTGTCGTCTTATATTTCATAGATTCTAGCTGTCTTTATCCCAATTTTATAGATGAAAACTAAATGCATGTCTTAAGATATTTCACAGTAGGTTGAAAGTATGTAGAATATGTTTAAATGTTTTGTTTAGCAAATAACAAAGACCTTAAACAGTTACAGGAAGTAATGAAAACTTATAGGTGAAATTTTTTATTCTATTTTTGCTTTGGCATTTACAAGACTTAATATCTTCATGTTTCACCTAAAGGGTTTTAGGTCTAAAAATTATGGTAATTGGTATTCTTAACTTAGGGGGGGAAAATAGGTGATTCCCTTGTGAATTTTCAATTTTTAGTAATATGACCACTGTTATAGACAAATTTATAAATCACATTTTTTCTTTAAATTAGAAGCAGATAATAATTGTCTACTAGGTGATAATGGTTTCTCTTCACTTAAATTCCAGGCATAGCTTTTTTCAAATCTTGCACTCGTAAGATCTAAGAAATTAAAATTAAGTGATACAAGGATGAAAAATGTTTGCAGAGGAAGTGTAGGAGCAATGAGATGTCATGACTATATGCTTTTGCAAAGCTAGTTTCGACCCCTTTGCCTATGAGTCCGTATCTACCCTATTTTGATAAGTGAGATTGTTGTTTTTAGGACCTAGTATTATCTAATGCACTGGTTTGTTTCGTCTCAGTCACATCGATCAAACAACAACATGGCAGGACCCCAGGAAGGCCATGCTCTCCCAGATGAATGTTACAGCCCCCACCAGTCCACCAGTGCAGCAGAATATGATGAACTCAGCCTCAGGTGAGTGAGACACTGTAATCAGACCACACCGATTAATGCTCGTGCATTGGTAAAACTTTCTTTGGAAAATGGTAATTATTCTTTTAGGGAAACTGTAACATGGGTGATGGTTATTTTTCATTCAGTTTCATATGAGAGGCTTTATTTCAAAATAACATGCAATATGCCAAAGCATGGTTTAGTCATTAATACATAAAGGTGCTGGTGACTAAAAGCCAACAGTATTTAAAGTTTCAGTTCTGAAGTGAGTATCTCAAATTCCTAATTTCATTCATTTTGACATGCTTGTGATTTCTTCTGTTTTCTTGTGTCTGACATCTTAAAATTGAAGACTTTCCCCTTCCTTTTGTGGTTTGGATGTGAAACCAAACTGGTGTTTTAACCCCCTACCTTTTAAAAGCAGATATTCGTTCTACTTTGAGATTAACTGAAAGATAGCAACTTGTAAACCCAAGACATCCTTCTTATGTCTTGTATGTGTTATTGAACAGATTTCCACCTTTTTCACAGAAGATACCTGAGTATAAATTTTTTTCTGCCTCTTATTTGGCATTTTACTTAAATTGCCATTTTTCTCATCTGCATAATGACAAGTGACAATGCCCCTTACTATAGAGAGAAAGATATTAAAGTAAATAATATGGTACATATAAAGCTTTTATTACAGTTCTAGTACATAGTAAGTACTAAATAAAGATTTAGTTTGATTCCTTCTTCCCTAGTTAAATACCGTCTGGCTCCTTTTTTCTTTTTTATGTGGGCCCAAGTAAGGCAATGGCTACCCCATTATGCATCTTTGTGCAGATTAGGAAAAAGTATCCCTTCTTCTGGGAAGATGCAACTCCATGCCTGGCATCAGGGACTGGAGCACTGGGGCTTGATTTCTGACCACTTCCCTGCCCTCCACACTTTACCCCTTTTGCTGAGTGCCCTGGTTCAGAGTATGGATGACAACAGTAATTTGCAGCCCTAGTGGCCTTAATGGCTTTGTTCTTCACAGCTCATACATCTTCCTGCCCGACAAACTGACACATAATATTGATAGCTGCACTATAGATTCTCTTAAATAGCAGCCTTTGGCAAAGGACTGATTGCAGTTAGGAAGGTGGTACAGTTAGTTGACAAAAGGATTCCTTGACTTGGAGAGCTCACAGAATTTTAAATATCCTTCTGAAACTGAAGACGATGACACATTGGAATGTTTCTACTGTTCTATAACTCTATTCTTGCTTTTGGTGGATCGAACACTTTTCTAAAGAGTTAAGTGCTAAGAATGAAAATCTAGGTAAGGTTCATAAGTAAGCTTTTCCTGTCATATACTTAGTTTACGTAAATTCTTGAAGTAAGATTATTTCCTTAAATCTTCCATTTTAGCTTATTTTAATCTGAATACATTTACTTATTCTCAGAATCTTATGTGGGGCATTTAATTTAAATTTTAAAAATTTAAAGGCAAAAAATTATGTGTGTATTTATTAACTAATATTTTACTTGGCAACTATTTTTTTAATTATCACATTTTCAAATAAAAGTTATGAAAGCTGCCTTATTTCTATAGTCCAAAGAAGATGATTGAGATTATTCATTTTGTCATCCTCCACCTAAAACTATACCTAGGAAGTTTGTAGCAAATAACTTCTTGATTTAAATTTTATTTTGAGAGACTAGGCATTTTGCATCAGCAAAGTTTAATTGTAATTCTCTCAGAACATTGTTTATTCCTATTAAATTTTCTGATGGTAGTGGTCTAAAGAAATGGGGAGAGTTTGTTTTCAAATTTATCTTTAAAATCAAAAATATATATCAAATTTGTTTTAGTGGGTTTTAGAATATTTGTGTATATTTTATTTAAGCTCTGTTTTGTTTATAAAATACAAAATGTGTTTTTATACACTTCATATAAGTTAATAGTCATGTTTAATTAAGAGCTATATTTTTATATTTTCCAATTACAGTTGACATACAATATTATGTTAATTTCAGGTGTACAACATAGTGATTAGACATTTATATACCTTACTAAATGATCCCCCCGATAAGTCTAGTACCTATCTGACACCATACATAGTTATTACAATATCGATTATATTCCCTGTGCTGTACTTTCTATACCCATGACTAATTTTATGACTAGCAATTTATATTTCTCAATCTCTTTCACCGTTTTCGCCCATTCCCTCCACTTCCCTCCCATCTAGAACGGCTGTATTTAGTAAAGAGTGGTGCAGGAGCAATTTGAGTAGACTGTGAAGAAGCTTGATTGTAGTGAGTGAGGAGTGAAAGTGGGACAAGTATGAAGAGAAGGTTGGAGATAGAGTTGAAGGGAGGACCTGAAATGGTAAAACCACCCCAAAAGAGACTTGAGCATGTTTAAATAGCAATTGAAGGTATTAAATAAGAAGAAATCCTATTTATATACCAGCCATTCTCTTAGGTCTCATTGTACAATCTCATTTAATTCTCATACTGGCCATATAAGTTAGGTGCTGTTATTAGTCTCACTTCACATCTGAGAAAATTTGTTCATAAATACAAATGGGTCTAAACTGTCAAATCAGTTAAGGCTGTCGATAACACCTATATAGTAAATGCCTCGTTTACTCTGAATTACATACACGAGATTGTCGTCTTTCATTGCTTCCATTTCAGTGGACATTTAAGAATAGAGGACTTCTACATGGTATTGAAATGCTTTGGAATGAATGTCACAAGAACTGTGATCTTGATATACCTCATGTTCACATAAAATTGTAGCCAAAATGTCATGTTAATAAGGTTTCAACCTCGGGGCTTCTCTTTCTCCATCTGGAAGGCACCCGCAGTACTTGCAGGCTGTGCATTCTCCAGCGTAGCACAGTTTCTCAGATGATCCCTCTCTCAGTCAGGAGTTTCTCCTTGAGAAAAGCAGCAAACATGCTGATTATCTGTGCTTGGAAAATAATCTTTTAAGGAGTTTTTAAAACCCGGAGACAGTGAGGAAAGAGATTTGTGAGGGTATTTAAATAAATTTATAGGGCATTTACTGTAACAAAGCAGCACATGGTTTCCAGTTAATCAGGGTATCTACAGACAGTTTTCACCCTGAAGGGAATGCCTTCTAAGTCTGCTAATCTTTAGCCTTCAGATAAAAGAAAGCTATACAGCTCTTTTTAAACACTTTACTTGGTTAATCAAACTAAATGCAACTTGATTTACATTTTTATCATTAATTAAACTAGAACTTTCTAGCTTTGCGCTTTTTAAAAAAGAATTCTCGTGCAAATATTTGAGTCCAGCTTTGTGTTCTGCCCTAATTATTTCTAGTCAGACCACTTTCCTTAAAATACTGTAATTTTTCTCTAGACTCTCCAGACCTAACTTTAAATAGTGGGCTAGATTGAGTGATGTTTTTAAGGTTCTCTCCAATTGTAAGGCTTTATGGAATCCTATTTCTTTTATTCAGTCTAAAGCAGTTTAACAAAAATGATTAGTTTATTTTTGTTTTTACAAGTCCTTTTTCAAAATGTGAGGTTCAAATGATGGATTTCATTGCTTGACTAGAAACTTGTAGTTTGTAATTAGCCAAATTTCTAAGTATATATAATTGAGAAAGCACTTAAAGGTGCACCTGGAAAGGGTTCTGGAGGCAAGGAGCTACTCCATTTAATTGGCAAATAAATGACAGTGAACTTTGTGAAAAGAATTTGAATTAAATTAAATTTAAAAATGAAAGAAAATTTCAATAATTCAGTAAGATAATGGTTCTGTTTTACTTTATGTTAAAATATGGAATAATATATATACCCTATTCTGTTAAATTATTTGAGATGACTGCTCTTTAGAAGTTCTATTAAATATATATGGTTATAGCATATTAATTTAATAGCCTTTTGATATATACTTAGGATCTATATAAAATAGTTTCTCTACATACTGAGAGTTATATAAACATTAGTGATTTTTATGCTAGACATTAGAAAATAAGGCCTTGGGGAGAGAAAAGTGTTACTTCTTTAACCAGCTCTATTTGTATGAAGATGTTACATTTTTTGGTAATACCTTGTTAGCAGTGACCACAAGATTGCTAAATCTTAAAGCAACAATAAAGTCAAGAAGTATACTCTATTAATAATTTAAAAATAACTTGATGCCAAAGGGCTGGTAACTGTTTAGGAATATTAAAAATCATAAGTTATGATTTAAATTAAGCAAAATCAATTAACCTAATTATCAGCTTTAAAAACATTCCTTTGATAACAATCTGAAGTCAAATGTCTTATTACCACTAGTTTTAAAGGATTCGTTATTTTTAAGTTTTAAAGTCAGACATTTATTTGACTAATGCCCAGATCTACCACTTTAAGATTTCCCTATAAACCTACACGGAATTCCTAGGAAATACCTCAAGATAGGTGGAGAAAGGTGATACATGTTAGAGGAATGTGCTAACCATCTTCATTGCAGGAGGGGAAAATGTTGAGAAGCAAGCAGAGTAGTAGTACAGAGCTGCCTTAATGTTTGTCTGCTTTATTATTCCTGCTCTGTCAGAGCGCAAAAAGACCAAATGGAAAAGAAATATTATTACCAAGAAAAATGACAGAGAATAGATGTGAAATATAAAAATGACAGGTAAGAGGTAGGTGTAAGATTTTTAACTTTAAAAAGCCCAGAAAAGGGAAAGGATGTGTCAGAAGTTGCAAAGTTGACAGTAGGTTTCAAGAGTTGGTAATTCCTATGTATTGTAGTTCACAAACTTTGAAGTTCTACTTTTCACCATTGGAGCTAACTGAGAAGGAATTAGAAGAGAGAGTGAAGATCAAAGTCTCTTGGAGTCTGCTGGACATGGATTTGAATCCCAGCCCTGTCACTTACTGCTTATGAGATCTTGGACAAGTTACTGCACTTACCTGTGCCTTGGTTTCTTCACTTGGAAAACGGGGCTAACAATATAACACTGAACTTTCAGGGCTACTGTGAAGATTAAATAATAGAACCTATATAAGTTGATTGGCACATAGTTAGAAATTATTGTTAATAATGTATAGTGGTTGTGATAATATATTGCATATATAATAGATAAGTAAATGTGATCTGTATTTTATAAATTAATTGGCTTATATTAACTAGTTGCCACTGTTTCTTCATTTAAAATAATTTTAAAAATCTGCTACCACATTGTCTTGGGGCTACATTTACATGAATTTACATGAGTCAAATGTTTATGGTTATTTCTAAAGTTCTTGATTATTATAAAATAGAAATTATTTGTCAATCTGAAGTCACAGTATATGTAACAAGACTGTATTGAAGTATATCAACAGTATTTAAGGAATAAAAGTGTAGCAAAGCCCAAAGTCAGAGCAATGAGTGAAATAAAAGACAGAGATAGTATATTTTATTATTTACTCTCAAGCTCCTAACTTAAATGTCTTTTAAAATTGTATTTTCTCACCTGGAAATTTAGATAAATTAAGAAAAGATGGCCACAGGAAAGGAGAAGGTAGTAAAAAGCAGAAATGATAATAATCTAGAATCAATAAAACTAATTCTTAAGAAACCTAGTTATTTTATATAGTTTGTCTTGATTTATTTGATGATTAAGTTCCTGAAAAATGGTTAGTAATATAGAAACAAGAACCATTTTTCTTGTTTAAAAGTATGGACCAGTACATTTCATTTTAATAAAAGAAATAAATAATAAATAAAGATAAAAAAAATTTGTGAAATAGCAAAATAATTCAATGAGAATGTCCAACCAAGTTGCAGATGATGTTAGCTTGCAATTATCTTATCTTCTCCAGTACTGTAGTTCTTCCAAAGTCTTTCTTAAACCCTATGATGCCTTACACATGGCACTTTTTAATCTTGATGGCTTCTTGACCTTGCTGCTTAATGAAGCATGCCACTTATGTCAGGGCAGCTAATAGCCTGTTTTACTTTGTGAGAAGGTCTCACTCCTTTTCCACTGGGGATCACTTTTGATGTTAACAGATTTCAGTCATGATTTTTAACTTAACAGTATTTTCTAAATAATATTAAAACTCAGATTACCGGGCAGGGCAGCAACATTTGGCAAATGGAACAATAGGTATTGGCTGATAAATTGTCATTCTTTGTGCCCAGTCTACCCAGCTGGGCATCTAAAATAAGTTCCCAGCATAAGACCCTTTCCTGCGCACCGCCCCCCGCCCCCGCCCCACACAAATACATCAGACAAACTTGGCATGTATAATCTGTAACATATTTAAAATATTCATTTCTTTTTTGAAGAAACCCAAATGAATCATTTTGAAAGGCGGATGTATAGAGTTATTTCGGTTTTTAGTAGCTTCAGATCAGTTTTTTTATAATGCTCCATTTTTAAAAAAATTATTTTAATTTGAGAATCATAATATCCAAAATAATTATCTAAATATCAAATGTGTTAGGGAATATTGTGTTCTTATATTTAGTTATTTGCTTGATTATTTTAGGTAAGGTAATTTTTTCCTGCCTTCTTGGCTTATTTTAAAAGTTATCTTCTAAAGCAAGGAACGAAATATAGAAACTCAAGACTTTTGAGTTCCCTTTACCTGACCTTAGAGCACAAATAAATATATTTTTTAAATTTATTAGAACTCTATGAAGTAATTGAGAAAGGATAGTTCATTTGAATTCTGAAAGTTACTAAGTTTTTAGTGTAACTGAATTTAATGAAAAAGAAAAGGATATAAGCTTATTTCTGTTATTTTAACCAACAAACTTAGAAAAGTAGAAAGATGTTATAAAAGAATATAAAGAAAAAAAATTTGGATACACTATTATCATTACCACGAGCCCTCTTAGTAAAATAAGTTATTAGATAGTGGTGCTTAAAAATAGAAGTGTCCCTGTTCAGCTTTTCCTCTGTGATGATTTGCAGTATTTTGTAAACTTCATTTAGCTTTGGAGAGAGGATGAAAAAGAGATTATAAATTATTTACATGTAAGAACCAAATAAATGCCTGTTTTATTTCCTTCTTGATAAGTGTTGGAATATTATTTTTCTCTTTCCCACTGATTTCTAAATCCTTCTGGTTACTCTATCGCTACAATAACTTTATGACTCATAAGAGGAATATTTGTGTGAAAGATTAAGATGCTAATTCTTTAAAAATGATATCCATTGACTACCATATATAGGCAGCATCAGTGAAATGAAAAAATCCTGCAACAATAGACAGAATTTTCCTAAATAATATTTTATTTTAATGTCAATCAGGTAAGGGGGTAGAATAACTTACTTTAGGTTAAAATTTTAACAAAAGGTCATTGCTTAATTTGAACATTCTGAAGTCTAAATGAGCTTAACAGAAAGCTAATCTTTTATGAATGTACTTACTGAAACTCTAAGCTATTAAGTTAAAATCTAAAAGAATCAAGTTGCACTGAAGAAAGTCTGGAGAGTTGCATATTAGGAAGTACTCCGAGCTTATACTTGGTCTTTTTCTCTTGGAAGTTCATCCAGCTGTAACAAATAGGAAAATGATTTTTCAGAAAGTCATTTCACCTTGAGATAATTGAATTGTTCCCTTTTTAAATCATTGATTCAATTAACATTAAAAGTCCTACTTTCAACTACGTACTGTAATGTCCACTGGGATTGCAGAGTGAAGTTGAAACATTTTTTCACATATAACTATAGCAATAAATGTTGTGGCAGACATGCGCCAAGTGCTGAGAAAGAGGAGGAATATGTGAATCAGTAGTCAGGAGAGTAAAGAAGACATCTTTAAAGAGGCAGAGGTTCATTCATTCCATCAACAAATAGTTAATATGTGCCAGGTACTATTCTAAATCATGAGAATACAGAATATAAACAATATACAGTGTGTCAGATAGTTAAAATAAAAAGAGAAAAATAAACCTGTTAAGTAATGATCAGAGAGTGATTGGCTGAGAGGGAGATGATTTTACATAGATTCTCCAGTGAAGCCCTCTATAATTGATACCTTTTGAGCAGAGATCTGAATGAACTGAGAGGCATGCAGATAATCTGGGAGAAAGGGGAGGAATGTTCCATGCTTAACACAAGAGGCAGTTCATAGGTGCTGAGGCGTGTTTGGGGAACAGTAAGGAGGCCGTTGCAACTATAATAGAGTCAGTGAAAGGTAGCATGGAAGCCATATTATATAGAGACTTACAGTTTTGAACAGAGTGATATAATCTGAATAAGTTTTTTGTTTTTTTTTTTGTTTTTTTTTTTTTAAGTAGGATGATAAGCTAGGGGCAATTGCAATAACTTCGGGGAAAGGATGGACCAGTTTGGTAGAGGTGCAAATGGTGAGAAATGGTTGGATTCAGGACCTGAATTTGAAGATGAGTGGGAATTAAGTTTGCTGAGGAAAGGGGAAGTAAAGGTAGAAGTTAATATGTGAGAAATTACTGAGGCCTAAAACTCCCAGCACCACCACATCACTAGTGATGGAATGGCAGAGAAATGAGACTAAAGACATTTGCAGATTTTTGTGTGTAAGAAATTTGAACTTTATCCTGTAAAATTTGAGAGACCATTAAAAATATGACTCTTCCCTAGGATCCTTTCCCTATGGGAGGGAACCTTCTGTACAGGGTCCCTGTTTTTGTTAGAAGATCGTTTCATGTTTGAGACCCAGGTTTATTTTCTCATAAACCTGCCTCTTTATATTATACACAAATTTTGTAAGTTAAATACATTATTGGAACAAAATGACAGAATTATTTCGAGAAAGAATAAGGAGCTGAATTTTTTTTTGAATACCACAAGCCCTGCCCTATATCAAGCGCTTTCTCCTTCAGTTCTCTCAACAATTAATTGAGAAGAGTGTTTATCTTCATTGTCTAGATAAAAAAGTGAGCCTCAAGCAGATTTAGAAACTTGCCCAAAATGAGAAGGCTAATAAATCTTGGATCCAAGATTTGAACCCAGGTCTGTCTGACTCAGAACCTTTTACAGTTTTCTCTTAACTGTGCTGTATTTCTAGATTTTAACGCTGAAATTATGTTTAGTTTTATTTCTAATACATCAACGGTAATTTTTTAAAACCGAGTAACCCATTTAATGGTACTTTTGCTCTATATTGATAAGTTTGAGTTAATGATAACTTGTTCTATCAAAGAGTTTAATAAAACAAGTTAACCTTGTTGATTTTCTGTATTCCAGATCAGTGGTTCTCAATTTGCAATGTGTGGAAGAATTGCCTAGGTATTTGTTAAAATGCAGATTCTGATTAATTAGATCTGGAATGGGACCTGAGATTCTGCATTTCTAACAAGTTTCCAAGTGATAACAATACTGCTGGTTCTTGGACTACACAGATAGAATGGTAAACTTAAAACCATAGAAACATTAATGATCTACTTTTATTCCTATTTTTATTTTTATTTTCAGTTGGAATAAAAACTTTACTGAATGCCTAAAATATATGAATAACTCCATCATTTCATATGAGAGCTTATTTAATATAAAAATCCTGCAAAATGTTATCAACTTTTTTTTTTAATCTATGATTTATAAAAGCACAAACTGAGGATCTAAGGGATTGTGACTTGACCAAGAACAATCAGTCACTTTTGCCACAAATAAGTTCTTAATTATTTCAGCTCAACAAACTTTGGTTTTGTTTGGTGGCAATGTTACCTCTGGGGATACAAAGACAAAAAATAAATAATAAAGGTACTTACTTTAACCCTTAGAGCCTGATGGGGGAGAGAGAGAGCGGTGTAGGCAAATTAGGGTATAGTGAGGCATCTGCTCCAAATGGGACATGCGCAGTGGTTAGGGGCACAGTATGCTAATGACTAGAATACAGGTAAGTAGAAGTGCCAGATGCATGGGCCAGAGTTTCGTCTTAATCTGCTACTCTGAACATTGTTATCTGCAGGGGAGTTGGGCTCATCAGAATGTTCTGGTAGTTTGTCAGAAGAATCTTCCAGCTACCTGTAAGACATAGAATACAAGGGAGGAAAAAGGAATAAGCTGACCATCACTCTTAGTATTTGTTTGCCTGAAGCAGATTTTCATTAGTATATTTATAATCTTTTTAGTTTCCAGTTTCTAGGCCAATACGTAAAAATGACACTGCCTAAGCTCATGATTTAGAGCTGCATGCTTTAAGTCAATTTTTGCCCTGAGAATAAAACTGTTACTATGGAAACCAGAAAAGAATTTATTTATTTTTATTTTTTTTTTTAACCAAGATGATTTTATAAACTGCTCTTTCTTCAGTAAATGCATTTATACACACTTGTCCCATGTTTGGCTTACTGAAGTTACAAAAAATGTTAATGACAATAATTATTTGTTGTACATGATAATATTTTCCATTGTGTCTACCTAAAAATTTTGGTAGTGTGGGTGGAACTTTATGAGGAATTACTTAGTTAGGGCTTAGGAGGTCACACATATAAATTTCAGATGGTTATGGAAGACTCCTTTGGAATCAAATCTGTAGAAGAGTCAGCCTTGAATGTATTAAGTTCCTATATGTTTTGAAAACCACAAGTCTGCTTAAGTCTGCTGATCAAAGTATCACAAACTAATCTGGTAGTAGTTTTTAATAAATGTTGCCATCTTTGTCCTGATCAGCCTTATAAAATTGAACATACCCAGTCATGAAAAGAATTCTCTATATTTTAGGGCAAATGATAATAAATTCTTCCCATACTAATACCTGGCCTATGGTTAAACTTAGTGTAAAAGACTCAATCTGCAATAAGCATACAAAGAATCAAAACAAGTGCAATTTCAACCAATAGGTGGGGAAAATTCTCACTACTGGCATAGAGTTGAGAAAAGTTTCTCAAAGACATGGCATGAGAATAGAGTAGAATTTCAGTAGGTAAAAACAGTGGAGGCTAGGAGGAGACAGTCTAGGGGGTGGGTACATTGAGAGGGGATGTATGTGGAGGTGAAAAGGCCATGACACTGCTAAGTGCAGGCAGACCTCAGAGATACTATATGAGTTTGGTTCCAGACCACCACAATAAAGTGAGTGTCTCAGTAAAGAAAATCCTAATCTTTTTGCCAGTGGGAGTTCTTGCCTTCAATTTGTAAAAAGCACATCTGTGAAGCACAGTAAAGTCAGATTTGCCTGTACTGGAAAGACAGGAGTAAACAAGTCATGCAGCTGGGAAGACTCACACAGAATGGATTACTTTTATTAATGTGATGGAATCATCTTACCAAAGAGAGAGCACCTGCATAGGAGAGGATGTTATATGTAGGCGAAGCCCTCTTGGGGAGGGATGAGTAGGAGTTAGCCAAGCAAGGAGAGTGGGTAGAAGAGTTCCTGCAGAGAAGTCCGAGAGAGAGGAGAGAAGTGCAAAGGACTAAAAGAAGACTGAGTGAGAGAGGGGTATAAATGATAGTGGCAAATGCCTTTAGGACCTATGCAGTGCTATGTAATGCCTGACTATAGAGGGCCTTGAATAACCCAGTAAAGATTTGAGAATTTTTCCTGTGGGCTTTGGGTCAGAGAGCTACTTCCTCAGAGGAGGTGAGGCACACACAATGTTTCACATGTTGCAGTCGATTAACACCAATTTGGGGGCTATTATTAAAATTTAGCCATGGAAATGTGAAAATCTGTATTAAAGTTTTATTTGAGGAACAGACACAATTGTTATTATATCGGACATATTTTGTGAAATATCAGTGTCCAGCTGGTGAAGAAAGAGTAGTGTTGACCCTGTGAGAAACATTAAAGATATAGGAGTCATCTACACGATTATGACAGAAGCTGTGGCATTTCATAAAAATTCTAGGAAAATAAATATTTTTTAAAAACTACTTTTGATTAATGTTTGTCATATTTGCTGTATAGTACTTAAGAGCATGAGTTCTCTAGAGCTAGAATTGTCTGAGTTTGAATCATAGCTCTGCCACTTACTAGCCTGGGCTAAGCGATTTTGGGCAACTTTTTTGTGCCTTAGTTTCCTCATCTGTAAAGTAGGGATAATAATAATACCTGTGCCATGGGGCGAGGGGGGACTGTTAAATGAGTTAATAGTTGCTTACAGGGAACTTAGAATAATGCCTTACATATAGTAAGAACAGTTCATGATTCATTGTAAATACAAAAGATCAGAATTTCAAAACAAATTGGTCAGAATTAGGTACCTTTTAAAAAGCATTGCATCTACTTTTCTAGCTACTACACATACATTCTAAGGAAACTACTTCTTGATAGTCCTGTACTTTGAACCACTCATCAGGGTGTGTTTAGTAAATTTTCAGTGTCCTGGGTGACTTTTTTATTCCTGAATTGTGTGACCAGGTGAGAGGGAGAGGTTGATCATCTAACTTGTGTCATAATCAAGACTTTCTTGTTTGATTAGATATTGCAAATGGTTTGTTAGTCATTACTAATGCAGGAGGGTCCTTGGGCAAGAGCAGGAAGCTGATGGTGAGTCACCTTTAATATTATGACATAGAGTATTTTATTTGTTTTTAAAATATTACAGGAAGTTAGTATTTGCTGTAGTGATAAGTTATCATTCAACCAGTAGTAGTAAATCCCACATAGAAATTTATTTTCAAGGATAGTTTAATTCTAATATATGACTTAACTTTAGTTATAGCCTACCACTCCCTCTTGCTTATCCTGATTTAAGTGTCCTTACCCTCTTACATCTCATTAAAATACTGACCTCTTTCTTACTGCCTTCTTGGTTGAGGATCTTTTTTATCTCCTCTCTTCCCCAGAAAAACTTTGGCGTGGTGGTCAGGCATGATATTCCAGCCTTGAAAAACTCGCACATCTTTCCCATGTCTAAGGGCTTACCTTTAGTATATGTAAACGTGATTTGGAATGAAAATATTTATTGCCCGCTCTGACTTGTTTAGAGCTTGTCCATGAGTTTGGAGAAATTGAAATTACCCTTTAGTCTTGGTATTACCCATTCAACCCTTTACCAGTTAAAATGATGGAGGTTTTATGGTCAAAATTTGATCATAAAAATGAGGGGGGCCACTGTACCTTGTTTATTCTGCCTACTCCATGCTGGCTGCCTCACTGTTTTTCCTGACTGGAATGCTTGTGCCTAGATCATCACTTGCTTGGACTTAGTTTGTGTTGGGACCATTCTTGGTTCACATTTCTAAAAACCATTTCCCCATTTTTTTTTTTTTTTTTTTTTTTGGCATTCATGCTGCTCCCTCTCCTTCTCACTGCACTTAACATTAACCAGAATTATACTGTACATATCAGTCTTACTGGCTAGAAGTTCCATGAAACAGGGACCTAGAACCATGCCTGAATATAATAGGGGCTGAGTAAATACTTACTGAATAAAAGAATTTAATATTCTCTACACCTTCAGTTTATGTGGTACCAAATAATAGAGAAATTAAACTTACAAGGAAAGAAGAAAATAATATTTTATTTCACAAGCATAAGGATTTTAGTTGAATTTCATTTTTATTATATTAATTTCAGCCAACATTTATTCCCACTCTTTCTGAGTAGTTGACACTCTACTAGACAATAAAATAGAAAAATGCATAATATATACTACTGTGTTCAGGTATTTCACAGGCCAACCTGGAAGAAAACACACACACTGTAAGTCAGTAGATTCAAGAAGCAGGTCTGTACCCAGCTAAGTTGTTATTTTAGGTCATTGGTTCTCAGTGTGTGTTTCTTAGCAGTATCAGCAGCATTTGGGAATTTTCAGGCCCAACCTCTAACCTACTGACTGAATCAGAAATTCTAAGTGTGGGGCTCGGCGACCTGTGTTTTATTTTAACAAACCCTCTGGGTGATTCAGATACATACTAAAGTTTGAAAGCAACTATTTTAGATCATCTTTTATAAATAAAATGTTGCTACTTAAATTTGCTTCATTTTATATCATTTTATATTAGAGAAGTTATAATATTTATGACATGCTAAAATCAGACTATAAATTGAACTCAAAGGCAATCTGAATTTATTTCGATCTATCCCTTTGGTCTCCTTATAAATTTAGTTTTGTAGGAAGCCCCTTAAACTCATTGACCTTACTCCATTCTCATTCTATCCCAAACAGATGCCCAAATCAAACTTTCAGTAGCCTGTGCAACTTGATGATTCAGAAAATTTATCACTCTTGCTTTCTCTGCAATAAAAATGGTTATTCATGATTATTCAACAGTTAGCTTAGTTTAACATGATTACTTAGTATTAAGTCACTGAATTTCCTCTAAGGACTTTTTTTTTTTTTTTAATGATGAATAAAGCCCAGATCTATATGGTTGTATTTAATTCACATTTAAGGCTGAAGATTTGGGGGGGGGTTGTTTGTTTTTTGGGGTTTTTTGGGTTTTGTTTTGTTTTGTTTTCAGTTTTCTTTTTTACTACAAAGATTCAATTAAAAGGTAATCTTTCTTCATCTACTCCTTTGCCTTTGATCCATAGCTTTATTTTATATAAAGGAAACATCCTATTTTGGATCATCTCCTTCCACATAACATTATGATTTACCAGAATGTTAATCAAAAGGCATAAATGAATATATAAAGCATCCTTTTCTGTTTAGCATATATGTTTTGCTATAAATTTGAGTTCTTATAAAGTTAATTGTATGATAATTCTATTTCATGTGCACATTATTTTATTCTTTAATTAGAAATATGGTGAGAAAGTAGGCAGAAATCACTACACTGTTTATTTGTACTGGGCTTGTCTCCTTTATATCTATGTCTAAAATTAGTGCTTCTAGGGATTTGTTTTTAATTGTTTATGGTATACAAGAATAGTATCGGTGAAAAGTTTCCTGAATTTAATTTTTTGAAGTCTACTGTTTTTAGTGAAATACTAAATACTTAATGATTTATGTATGATAAATATTTGATATGTACTTTTATATATGATATTTAATGATTTAAACTTGGGTATAAAGAGATAAAGTCAATATTCCACTTTGAATTTAAGGTTTGGAAACACCTGTACAATTTTCGGAGAACGTATTTATACCTTTGGGAGCAGCATGTTGTATGTTTTAAAATCAGAAGCTCTGAAGTCAAACTGCCTGGGTTCAGATTTTTACCTTGGGCAAGTTTACTGTCTACCCTGGGCAAGTTGACTCTCTGAATGTCCCTGTGTTTCATCTGTACGATAGAGATAAGAACAGTACCTAGCACATAGAGCCACTGTATAAATGAGATGCCATCATTATGTGATGGTAGTAATGGAACTAGGAGTGGTAGCTCCCAGGGGTTGCATGTTGTACTTTTATTTATAACTGTAAAGAATTCAGAAACAACTCTGATATCCAACATGGGGATAAGGGATAAATGAATTCTAACATGCTTCATAGACTGAAGCCATTAAAAAGAATGAGAGAACTATGTGCTATGTCAAGAAAAGGTGCCCATAATACATAGAGCAAGTATGGTACAGGTAGAGTATAACATCAGTGGCTATGCATGTGTTGTATAATGTGCACAAGAAAAAAATTCAGAACCTATCGCAAAACTGAGGTAGTTCAGTTTTTCATCTAGGAGTAGGTTTCAAGAAATGTTTGCTTTTTCCATTATGCATTTCTGCAATTTTTTCTAGTTTTAAAATTTTTAAATGAACTGTAAAAATGACTGCATATATGAACAGAGAGTTTAAGGAGCAAAAGGTACTGGTTTAATAACACCATTCACATAATCTGTTAGTAAACATATTAATTGAAAATAATATATGTACTACATGATTTTAAGCTCATTTATAGAAAGTTTAAAGTATTAAAAGGCAAGACATTCATTCGTCCATCAAATATTTATGTAGCAATTACCAACTACTAACTAGCCTGAGAGTTAAAATATGAGTGACCTGGTCATTGCTAAGAGGACAGACATGTAAACAGGTAATTACAGCTCTATCTGTTAAATGTTAATACAGACTAAAAGCGGAAACTAATAATTTTGTGTGGGGTAATCAGGGAAGGCTGAATTAAAGAGGTGGCATGGAGCT
Organism: Pteropus vampyrus; assembly: GCF_000151845.1. Classification (NCBI taxonomy): domain Eukaryota; kingdom Metazoa; phylum Chordata; class Mammalia; order Chiroptera; family Pteropodidae; genus Pteropus; species Pteropus vampyrus. Next base: position 3,615,074 of record NW_011888929.1, read on the forward strand.
TTCTCTTGCATGATGAATAAGAGTTTATAAGGGGGTAGGGCCGAAGGATGTCTGCAATAACAGGAACAGCATGTACAAGGAGATGGCATAATTTTCTAAATAGTTGGAAGGGGGATGGGAATTGGGTGTGTGAAGACTCAAGAAATGAGTCTAGCTGGCATTTTCCTTTCGATGGTAAAGAGTAAGGGAAATGTTTTAAAGGCAGTGGGTGACATATAAAAGCTAATTAGGTGATATTTTAAGAAGAAAACCCTGGTGGTAATCGATAGAAGACACTGGGATGAAGGGAGGAGATGAGAAGTTAGGCATCAAGGAAAGAAGCTCTGTAGTGGTAAGGAAAAAGAGCTGGTAACCATTGATGGCTGAATTATTAAAGATGTACTGGAACAGATCAATCAGCTTGTGAGTGGAATCTGCAGGTTGGAGTGGGTAAGCAGATAGGGAAGATTGGTTTGTATCTAAGATACTGCTCTTGGTTCTAACTCAAGACAGCTAAGGAGGAGAGTGATACTGGTTTTTTTTAAAAAAAAAAAAAAAAGTTAGGGAATCCATATATCAGACAGGTTCAGAGGCTGGAATAATGTCCATTGGGATTGTTGAGTTGAGGTTCCCAAAGGCATCTGGTGACTGCTGTTGACTTGTTCATCAACATATCATCTTCGGAACTTAGAATTTTAGTTAACCTGTTTTTTAAAAACATTTTACAATTGAGCCATCTAACAATTAAAGATAATAACGAACCATTTGTAGTCAGTTTTGGAGGTTCTACCTTCCTGATAGGAAAATAGAGCCCAAAGTGATAATGAAAGCTACTGAGAAAAGTGGTTTGATTTACGTGTATTGAACAAGTTCGCTTCCCATTCACCTTTTAGTAAACACGGGATCCCTTACAGCAAATTCCAACTCTGGACATGATTAGCATTGTGTATAAAACTCCATATGCAGGACTGGAGAAAAGTCTTTTCCTATCGGTTTCTCTAGGAGTACAGAACACTCTAATTAAACATGTCTGATTACCTAACAGGATTTTGCACCCCACACACCACCACCACCATCATCAAAGCAGACCTTTGATAACAATCTAGTTGCAGATGGGAGTGTGCCTGATATAAATGAAACTGCACTATGTGAGTGAATTGTTTAACCAGAGTTACATATTCAGCATCACTCATAAGGCTGGCTTGGACTGCCAGTAGAGAAAAAAGGAGCTTGTTCTGTTTTTACACAAGAAGCATGCCCGTCTCTGGTCTTAGATGTGGAAGATGAATAAAAAGAAATGAAGTTATAAGGAACACAGATCAGGAATTAGGCTGCTGGGTTCGAGTATCATCTCTGACACTAACTGGCTTTATGAGGTTGTACCAGAGTGAACCACTCTGTACCTCAATTTTCTCATTAGAATGGAGATAGTACTGTTGCTTATGTCATTGGTTGTTGTAAGGATTCAGTGAGTTAATGTATTTAATATACTTAGAACAACGAGTGGCACAGAGTAAGCACTCAATTCATGTTAGTCTACAGATAAAAAAATTTTAGGCATTTACTCAAGACTCTATTCCCAATTTACACTTACCTCTCCTGACTCCTAATAGAGATGGGAAGTGAAAGGGTGGGGAGAAAAGAAATTGAGGAGGAAATATGTTTGAATTTAATAATTTATTCTGGGCCTCTCTTTTCATTGCTGTTATCTCCTAAAAGCAATTGTCTAGCTTCTCTACTCTCATAAAGATAGAATAATCTTCTTAGACTTACCTATATTCTTTAGTCTTATCTCTCAGATGTTCTTTCCTTACTCCATAGCTTCTTCCTGAGAAATTTGCATTTCATCAAGCTACAGAATTTACCTGCCCCCTGCCAAGCCTCTGACAAACTTAAACTTCCAGCCACAATCCCTGCCTCCTAGCAACTTCTAGGCTGCTTAAAAATAAGATTTTTTTGGACTATAATTTTCTCTGTTTTAGTTTTCTTGGTGTGAGCACATAAATAATGGAAATAAAGAGCTTGGCAGCCTTAGCTAAAGTGTGCTTTATATTAAACAGAATGTTTATGATACTTTAGATGTTCTGAAAACAATCGCATGTATTCCTTAATAACCTTGGAGACCCTAGGAAGGTACTGTCACAAACTGACTGGATTGAGAGGGGATAGTGCCTGAGCTGTAGTACTTCATGTCTTATATTAACAGCAATAATAATTATTTGGATCAGGGTTTCCAAAGGATTTTTTGAAAATCTGACTTTTTTGTGTGTCTTTGGGGATGTAGATTTTATTATTTGGTAGTTTCTTTTTGGTGGAGAAGAATCTGGTATATAGGTTTACCTTTCTTCTCTGAACACATGCTTGATTTTGTTTTAATTAATTGTTTTATGTCAAGATGTATTTTCTTTTTAAATTAGCACCCCTCCCACTTTTTTTTAAGGTACACCAAATAAAAACCAACCGTGATTTTTTTTCTGTATTTATAGGTCCTCTTCCTGATGGATGGGAACAAGCCATGACTCAGGATGGAGAAATTTACTATATAAACCATAAGAACAAGACCACCTCTTGGCTAGACCCAAGGCTTGACCCTCGTTTTGGTAAAGGTTCATCTCAAAACCTTTCTAGATATTTTTGATTACTATTTTTTTTGTATGTGAATTTGGGAAAGATACATTTAAATAAAATTGCATTGCTTTTATATTAAAAAAATGACTGCCCACCCAACTTTTCTAGTACTATTTTTATACCTCTTTTTATACCCTTTGCTTTAAAGTTGAGAAATTCAGATGTAAATTAGCTCTTTAGCTTAGACTCCTTGGGATGAGATTGGGGAAATGTTGTGGTGGCTGACCACCAATCACTGTTCTTTTCACATTTTGGGGAGACACAGTGATTTTTTTTAAAAATGATCTTTGTAGCTACAATAATAATCAAACTGTCTTGCTGCATCTAAAACCTGTGACATGGTATCTGCTTATGCTTAACTTAAAGAGAGCAATAAGTGCTATTCTGTGCCTGGGTATTACAGTATTTTCTATCCTAAATGGAGGCGTGGAGACCCTGTCACCTTATAGATAAGACCAATGCCAGCAGTTTTTCCTTTTCTTCTGGCTTTTTTTTTTTTTTTTTTTTTTTTTTAAGTAGAAGTTCTTTTTTTTGTTTTTCATTTAGGAAATGAAAAGCAAAGCCATATTCCCCTCCAAATCACATGACTAAATTACCAGTTTGTAGAAAAAAATACTCCTCTCCCAAATGTGTACATTTTGATACTAGTGTGCAAGCCCTGTAGTGCCTTTTTAGCCATATTTTTTCACTGTTTTCAGTTTCTTCAGTTAGGTTTCTGAGATGTTTTTCCAAAGCCATGGAAAAACGAATCTAAAAAGGAGCAGATCATTGTGGTTTCAAAGTTTTCATCTTGGACTGGATGCAGCTAAATGAAAACAATGTGCAGATCACTGAGTAGGTCAGACTGAGGGGACGCGGAACCTTTGAAGCTTTACAGGGGTTGACCTAACAACAACTGTGGGGCCCTTACGGGAAAGAGGAATTAACTCTGTGAATGCCATCAAAACACAATCCTGGGGGGAAAAAAGAAAAAACTACCCGGAGCTGGTGGGGTAAAATAACTTCTCTGTCAGGAGCATTATGAACAGTTCTCCTATGTCTTCATGTAGATCTTTAAATAACCCCAACATTTAGGTTTGCCCCAAACTGGTCAACCTTATAGACAGATTGAACTCACTATCCAAGTAAATAAAGCCAAAGGTGGGATCAGGGCAGAGATTGTCATTTTGACAGATATCCGGTTTGACTTAAATGCTAGCCTTTTGAGCCTCAAGACCTATTTGGGTGTTAAAAAAGTTATGTGGCATGTTAATAATTTGCAACTTCAGATTCTATTTAATACTTGAATAAGCCCTTATGGTTGAAACAGGAAACCGAGTAAGGTAGAGAATTTAATAAATGTTGCCATTTGTGTGGACTGGAACGATAACAGCCATGTTTCCTTAAATCATGTTTAATGAATTCAGCTTGTCCACGTTTTGGAAACTTTTTAAAGTGTGTTTTTTTTTCCTCCCCCAATATAAGATTATGAAAGATTATGATTAACTTTTAGCTAACTGTAGAAATCAGGAATTGGAGCAAAGCCTTTTTTTTTTTTTCTTTTAAGTATTTTCAGTCATAACAGCGAAATAAAATAATTTGGCTGTGAGCTTGAGTAGATCCATTAATTACACACACAGCTTGGTCTTTTGTTTTAAATCGGAGAAAATACCCAAAAAAGTATCCTTCCCTACCTTCAACACATATGTACACATATGTACACACATAGGCATACAATTAGATATGCCAAAAAAAAAAGTTTCATAAAATTCTCTTAATTGCCTTTAGTTTCCCTTTTCGGGCCCACTGTGTGTATGTGTATTCCAGACAGGCTTGACAGCGTGCCAAAGCTTTTTATTTTGTAGCCCGACTTTTAATCTGTTCCAGACCTTTTCAGTCAGAGAGCTCAAGTGTAACTGAAGGGGGGGCAGGAAACAAAAAAAAAGCGGGTTTCTCTGATCTAGAGTGACAGCGAATAGAGACAAGCTGTTAGCTTCTGAATTTGAAGGAGTTTTCCTTGAAATCTGAAGTTCTATAGTGGATTGTGTTTTATCTCTGCCAAAAAAATATAAACTATCCCCTTCTGACCCTTTGAGCCATGCAGACACAAACAGATGGATTGCTTTCATGGTTGTGGAGTTTACTTTCCTATATTCCCCAAATCTGTGTTAGAGTATTTACCAATTCTTAGCTTAAATCAAGTATGTCTTTTGACATTTTGCTATGAAAGACACACTTCTGTATAAGTTTAACTTTATCACTTACCTCATCAAACACCAGCCCTTTTTATATTTCTGTTCTTTATGAGATGCTTTAGATTATATTTAGAACAATGTATCAGTTCTTCACATCTCACATTAAGTTAATAAGTTATCCATATAATTTTGGGAAATTAAACAGTAATTTGTGAGTTGGTTTTTTTAATCTTATTTTCTTGTTCTTTAACATTTAAAAACTATATATCTTTGACATTTATATTTTAGAGAATTTATTAGTAATTTGTAACAAATCATGAAGTAACCTCCAGTGGCAATAAAGATTCGCTGATATTTATTAGCTTTGAAAAAAAGGAGGGCTTTTGTTTGCTTATTTGTAAGAAATCATATTAAGAATGTTTTTAACCTGTATTAAAGAAAATTGATGCTAGAGTATTATGCAGGCCATTAAATTATTTCATATAAACACTTTTTTCCTAGAGATTTTGTATTTGTAAACATGAAGTCTCAAGTTTAAACATTTTTGTACATCGTAGAATTGTTTTATGTAATAGAGTCATGAATATTTTCCAGTAAAAGCTCTAATGAAAAACAAATAAAAAAATTATAATTCCTGTTCTTCAGAAGGAAAGATCTACTCCAAAGCATTAATAGTCAATGAACTGATCTTTTATGCAATGTTGTTTCTATTGTTTATAGAAAAGGATATATTAAATAGTGTTAGCAAACTGTGTTTCTGGAGATAAGTGCTGATGGCACCACTGGAATAAAAACATTTTTGGTGAAAATAAAATATTGTAACCAGAGATTTGGACAAAAAATATATCTTGAGTTTTAAAGGAAGTAATGAACAATCTGGCATAGCAAAAGCAAAATATCCTTTAATTCCTAATAAGAATTCTGTTCCTAGAAATTATGTTCATGGAAATGTCAAAAGTGATAAAAACCCAGATGTTGATTTTG
>NW_011888929.1:3622183-3682028 GCF_000151845.1 Pteropus vampyrus
TTTTTTTTTTTTCATGTGTTAAGAGTTCTGGATTCTTTATCTGTTCGCTCCCCATCTCTGGTGGATGCCTTGTATTTTACTAGTTCCTCTTTAAATGTGATACTCTTTATGTGCATTATCCAGGGATAGCATCGCTTTGGCCTGGCATTTTATTTTATGTGCCCTCCAAACATCCATTTTTCAGGCCTACAGTAGAATTATGTAGAATCCTGTTTTCTACCTGATAGCTATATAATGTACTGAATTCAAAAGAATTAAATCATGATATTAGAAATTTTTACTTACTCAATTGGAAGTTAAGAGACTTGAGTCCTTCTGGTATCACAGTTACCAACCTGTGCAGAAAGATATACCTGACTTTTCTTGACTTACTGGCCTCATGTTTAAAATGTGACTGGATTATACTGGATGCTCTTAAAAAATATTTCCAGTCCCCAATTTAATACAATTTGCTTTGGACCGTTGCTTAAGGATACTTCTCAATATTCTTAGGGATTTGAGTGCATTGAGGTTTCAGAGATACTTTTGAACTATTGCACCATTTTAGTTTAGCTTTTGGTTCTCTGGTCACAGCTGGAAATTACTTTTGAAGAGGAGAAAAGAAAATCTTTAAACCTTTAATCTAAAGATAAGCCTTATCACATGGTGATTATGCCCAGGCAAGCAAATCTGATGGGGGATGTGCAGTGCTATATAGAATAGTTAAGTTTTGTCTATACTCTGAAACTGTTGGAAGCATGTTAGGAGTTTAAACATACTTATATTAGTTAGCAGGAATCAGCTTTACTGCCTTAAAGATGGTGCATTTTGGTAAATTTTTAAAATTTAAAGTTGCCATGATAGAAAGAAAATTTAAAGTTGCCATGATAGAAAGAAAGCCTGATTGATGTAGCCTGGTTCGAAGTATAGTTCCAAGCTATGTACTTAGTGAAGCCTGATTTAAATAAAACATACTGTTAGAGATTATCCTCAAATATATTTTTTTTTTTTACTTAAAAACCAAGCACTTAGTGAAATAAATATTTTATTGCATAAGATTATAGAACATAAAAATTATGTTAATACTTGAGATTTGCAGTTTTTTTTTTTTTTTTAACTTATATTAAATTCAGAAGGATGATGCCAAAATAGTTTATCAATCATGGTAAGCAATCTCTCCACTGCTTGCCAAAGGGAGTAGACATTCGTTAACAAAGTTGAATTAATACGTAGTTTCCACTTGACAGTGATTCAGTGATGTGAATAATTACATATTGAAGAAATACTTTTGTCTTTGTTTACATGTTATTAATATAGAATTTTTAAACTTAAAAGCTTAAGATTACCAAAGTCCTTGAATGATAATTTACATTAATGGTTTATTGTGTTAACTAAAACCCTTGTCAAACACATACAAAAAACTTTAACATAGTTTAATTTGAAAAATGAATTGCAAGTTATATTTGTATCATCTCTGCATTAATAGCGAGTATCTTATAAAATGTGCTGGAGAAGAGAGGCATTTGGTGGTGCCACTTTTGGTGCCAACCCAGAGATTCAGATACAAGAAGCAGAGAAAGCGATTAGAGACTTCTGAGGGAAAATTCAAATAGATTTCTGCTGAAGTAAATCAGAATGATTTAGAAAAAGAATGGTTCATATTCTTTGTTTTGTTTTATACTAATTTTGTTCTGCTACCCTGGTTGGTTGAGGTCATTTTAGAAGTCATTCTGGTGCTTCAACTTTTAATTCTCCTGTGTGTTACTAGTAGCATCCTACTAACTATGGATATAAACTATTTCGGAATTTATTTTCTCATTCAACAAATATTTGAGTGCCAGTTATGTACCAGGCACTATGCTAAACATCAGGGAGGGGCTTGCAGGCTACTAAACAAATAAATCATAAAATGTGTTAAACAAGGTGTCATGAAAGAGAATAATGTGGGGTGGAAGGAACCTGCTTGAGCTCGGGTAGTCAAGGAAGGCTTTTTTGATGAAGGGAGTCGTTAAAAAATGAGAAAAGGCAGTCATGCTCTAGACTAGACTATATAAAAGGACCAATTATTGTGCTTATCAGTAAAAACTAAGATCTGTGTGTCTTCCGAATGATAAATTCCCCTGTGAAAGAGTATTAATGGTAATAGATTACATGTAATTAATTATACATAAAGTTATTATTAATAGAACTGTTTATTCATTAGTCTAACATGAATTCTTGAAGGCAGGTGTATTTTAAAACATATTCCCCTTCTCTTTAGACCAGTAGTCTCATTATCTGAACTTTCTCTCCAGACTAGATTTTAAACTTTTTCATAGAAGAGGGAAAAAACATGCTTGTACTCTGGGGACATAGAGACCTGAAAGCTAGTTAGAACACTTTCTCCCTTTTCCTCTTCACTTCATTTAGCAACCTGTGTTCTGCCCCAAACTGCTTAATGAGGTGATGAGGAGAAAATGTTCTGTTGAATTTTTTTTAAGCACCATCCATAATTGTATTGTTTGAAAAATATCATTATAATGAATTTTCATGCCGGTCACTTGGTAGACAGTTGAAGGAAGAACTTGAATTGACCTAAATAATCATGTATGTTATTGATATTTTTTAACAGATTAACGATTTAAGTACAGTAAATTTTCACTAAATGTCCTGATAGGTTCTGCGACTTTAAGTAAAACAACTATAAACCACCTTTACCCTAGGCTGATTGATGTAAACAAGAATTAATTCCTACAGCATCTCATCAACATTATAATAAAATGGCATTGAGTGAAACAATGTTGAGGCTATGCTGTATTTTAGTTTTAGGGGCCTGGATGTTGTTGCTTGAGGAGGGAAAGAAGCACCATTTTATATTTAAATATATATGAAGTGTGAGAGAAAGAGATTCCTTTGCTTGTCACATGACCTAGGGTAAAGTCTTAGAGAAGGTGAACTGTTACCACATAAAGCAAAACGACAATAAGATAACACTTTATTTCCAGTAACATGATTAAAATCAAAGACAATGACAAGAGTTGACCAGAATGTGGAGAAACGGCAGCCCTCCTACATTGCTGATAGGATTGAAAAATGATGCAGCCACTTTGGAAAACAGTTTGGCAGTTTCCTCAAAAAGTTAAACATAGAGATACCGTGTGACCCAGCAATTCCATTTTTAGATATATATGTAAAAAAAAAATTGAAACCATATGTCCACACAAAAACTCATACATGAATATTTATAGCAGCATTGTTTATAATAGCCAAAAATTTTAAGTAATACAAATGTCTTTATCAATTGATGAATGGGCTAACAAAATGTGGTGTATCTATACAGTGGAATATTAAAAAAAAATTGAAATGCTGATACATACCACAACATGGATGAATCTTGAAAACATTATGTTACAGAAACAAGCCAGTCACAAAAGGCCACATATTGCTTGATTCCATTTATGTGACATGTCCAGAATAGGTAAATCTATAGAAACAAAGTAGATTAAGTGATTGCCCGGGACTGGGAGAGGGGCAATTGGAAGTGTACTGCTAAGAATATGGAGTTTCTTTTTAGGGTGATAAAATGTTCTGAAATTAGATAATGGCGATGGTTACATAATTCTATGAATATATAAAAACTGTAAAAATTGAATTTTATGTTGTGAAATATCCCAGTCTCAGTAAATTTGTTTTTTAAAAATCATTCCTGAATACAGCATTGTCATTTAGGTATATAGCTTCATTAAGTGTAGGAAAACATCTTTTGCATATTGATAATAAAAAGATATATTCAGTCATTAGATTAGAATCCCAGCTTCTTTTATAAGAGGCAGATTTTCAGTGAGTCAAATAGTAATTTTCACTGAAAAACCATTTTATATTTAAATATATATAAATTATTATGCGATAGTAGATGATTCAGTCCTCTAGGTCATGTAAACATTCAACTGTCAATGGGTGTTTTGTGCTGTGTTTTTACTATTTTAAGACAGACAGATGATGTATTAGTTTGTAATATTTCTACTGTAATCTTAGCCTTGAGTGCCCTTTAGGAGCAACCTAAAATTTGTTTCTAAGTGTTACAAACAAGCTAATATAGCCATGTTAATATGTAAACATGCAATGTCTGAGACTTGATAAAATATAGAGAAAGCAAAGAAGTGCTTATGTTATTGGAGATTTGATACAGTAAATGTTTAAAGGTTCAAAAATTGGTTCTAGTTTTAAACTGAATGAAGTTACTTAGGATTGAATTTATTATCCCAAAGTTTATGGTTGATTACCAGATCTGCAGTTCTTTGTAATAATCCAAGGTCAAGATTACAAATTATGTAAATCTAAAAATTGTCTGCAGTTTGAAAATTGAGGTGTATAGAATGAAATTTGGGAAGAGATCCATTCTCATGGTGATGACCTTTCTTTTTGAGAAGGTGGTCTCTTATTTTTCAGTAATTGCTGAGTCATTGGTTTGCTACTATAAAGCTGGTGGGACTGATTTGTTAAGTAAAACTTGAAACAGTTACTATTTCATAGTCCAGGCAGCACAGAATCTGAATTTTAAAATATAGCATTTTTTTAAAATTCTGTCATAATTTAGGGATTTTTTTTTCTCTTTTTAGAAACTTTATTAAAGCTAGAAACATTGTGATTTTAGTAGTTGACCATGAAGAAGTTGGTTATGCTATTCTTTTCTTTTCTAGCTGCCCTGCCCCCTTTTCCCAAGAAACAAAGCCTGTTTTGTTTCTTGTCTGCTTGTGAGGTCTCTGCTGCACCCTATGTGGGTGCACTGCTCTGTGCTTTGTTGAAATGCTTGAGATACTCAGAAGGTAAAGAACAAGATGCTTCTGGAGAAGGTTAAATCTCAGCTTCAGTAGATAAACAAGGTTGTTTGACTTAGTCGTTTAAGTGAGTTCTTTATATGGAAACTTTGTAGCATGTTTGTATCCATAGGTAACAGCATTTATGTAAGCAACCAAAAGTGCTCACCATTGTCAGACTGTTTTTGCCTATTTTGTGCAAATTTCTGTTTAATTCTGTGGAGTTGTTCCTCCATCTTTTGATATCCTACTTTTCCCTTTCTGTGACTTTGAATAGTCAGATAAGCTTAGATTTGCTAAAGACCTTACCAACTAATTCAGTATGCCAATCAGCAGTGGTCACTCATTAATGATTACTGCTTATGGTATCTAATTCTGGGAAACTGGTGGGAAGCACAGGATAAGCAGAGGCTATTTACCTGTGTATTTTCACGCAATTTTGTTAATGTCCAATTAATTTCCACAAGGACTATATGTTTTATTATTAAATGCTATATTAATAAAAATCTCATGTGGAAAGCTGAAAAGTTTTTCTAGTGTTTCTTAATAGAAGGAGTATTTAACAATGTATATATAGCTCTAAAATCTGTTCTGCAATCAGTCATATTTTAGAATTCTAACACTCAACTTACTAATGTGCTATTTCCCAGCAGTTTTTTTTTAATTTATTTAATTGCTTGTAACTGAAAAAACATTTTTTCCCCAAGATAGTTGTTCGCTCTAGGCCTCAACCAATGAGATTTTCCGCGTATGTGATGCATACTCAGATTAGCCCCCAAATTCATACTTATGAATTATCAAACCTAACATAGCACGATGTATAAAACATCTCTAGGGAAATATATTGAGTGTCCTGGAATGCCAGGAACGTGTTTTCATCTAAAACACCCTAAGAAGATAAGTAAGGCTCAACCTCTACCACCCATTGTTTTCCATTTAGATCTTACAGGGAAAATAAGTATGTATATCTTCATGAATCATAGAATCCTTTGAGACTGTGAGTGGCATGGTAAAGTGGGAGGAGGGGGAGAGAGGAAGGGATGAGAATTCAAGCCAGGATGATTATCTGTAGGAATAACAATCATAAAGTTTAAAAAGAACTATTCTGGATAAGGGTGTGAACTAAAACATTTATGTAGCATCTACTGTATTTTAGGACTATAATAAATGCCTTACATATTTTACTTAATCTCCATGATGATTCCAAAAGGGAGATGTTAATATCCCCAGGTATAGTTGAGGAAGCTAAAGATTAGATGAATTACTGAATTGGTGTGCTTAACTCTAACTGTGGTTTGTTTGAAGCCGTGTTTTTTTATATCATACTATGATGCCTGTCAATTGTACATCTAGTAATGTTGGTGACAGGTAGATAGATATAAGCAATTGTATTAAATGAGGTTGTTGATTGGTGCCTGGCAAATCTTAACTCTCAAAAGTTTTTGGCTTTTTTCCTATCCACTCCCCCAGTGCTAAATTGTAAACCATAATTATGAAAGTGTTAGTGATTTGTTCTTTGAAAGGCGTTTCATAAATAAGTCTGGCTGTGTGCGTGTGCGTGTGCATGTGTGTGTGTGTGTCTGTCCATCTAAGAGATAAATAAGACTTTAAACAATATGAAACAGTGACTCATTTTTTTGACATCCCTTCTCTGCTCCCCCAGACAAAATATTTAAAAGAGATAACCAAAAAGACATAACTGGGGTCATAACCTTCTGTGGGTCAGAAAATAAAACTACACAAAGCAATGAGCAAGGGCAGGGTTATGGGCTTGCCATGTTTAGGGGCCATTCAGCTCCTGAGGATATCAAGAACTCTTAAGTGTTAAGAACAAAGGAGATATAGAAACAGGCTCAATGGTGAAAGCCAGGTGTAGAGCTGACTGGCCCTATCCAGTTAGGATTGAACTCGTGTCAAGTCACAAGTTTCAAGAATCAATATATATACCATTCTTTTAACCACAGTGTAATTAAATTAGGTCACAACAGTAAAATTTTAGCTTCAAAAAAAATATATGGCTTGCCCTACCAGCTATTAATATATAAAGATTGTAATTAAAAGCGCAGTACCCAGTACAAGAGTAGTTAGATTAATGAACAGGACAGAAAATCCAAAAACAAAATAATAAAATAAGGAAATTTAGTGTGATAGAGATGATTGGGGAAAAGATAACATGTTACATGTAGTGTAAGATGGATAGTCATGTAGAAAGATGAAATTAGATCCATTCAAGCCATACACCAGGATAAGTTCCAAATGGATTGAATTGCCAGATAAAGTGGAACCATATAATTTTAAATTTAAAAAATTGATGAATTCCTCTGACACCTGGGAGTGGGGAAAATACAACTCCAATTTCCAAAAAGATTGATGTTTGACTACTTAAAAAGTAAATATAAAAAATAAACTAAAAAGACAATAATAATCAGAGGGAAATTATTTTTAACATGTGACAACAGTTTTTTTATCCCTAGTGTACAGATTGTCTAAAATAGAGAAAGATCAGTAACCCTATAGGAAAAAATATAAACACAATTCACATAAATGCAAATGGCCCTTTAAACTATGTAAATTCACCAAACTCTTACAAGACACAGCAAAATAAAATAGTCACGCTGTGAAACCATTTCTCATCTTTCAGAATGGCAAAAATTCAAAAGTTTGGCAAGGCTGTGAGGGATAAACAGGCATTCATATATTAATGGTAGGGATACAAGAAAGTACAATCTCTGTGTGAGGAGGACGGGGAGATTTGTCAATATTGCTTGTTTTTAATCATTAACTCAGCAGTCTCTCCCACCTAGGACTCTACCTCAAAGATACAATGACAAAAATACAAAAATATGTACAAATGAGCTTCTGTATGGCACTCTTTAATAATAGTGAAAACTTAATAGGAAATTAGTTGAATAGAATAGTAATTGGCTATTTTTAAAAGAAAATGAAAGAAAACTATCTACTGCTTTGGAGTAATCTCATGGATACATTATTAAATATAAAAAAGCAAAGTAAAATAAAGTATTCATAGTATGCTACTATATATCTAAGAAAGAAATCTATGTGTGTTTGCCTAGATTGTTAAAAATAAAATAAATAAAAATCTAGTAAGAGTTACCAGTTACCTGTTTCAAGTAGGAGGATGATTGGTGGGAAGTAAAGTAAATCTCTAAAATTCAAAAGCAAAATGCACAAGTGAACCTGTATATTGAGTGATGGCCAAATCACAGAGGAATTATTTCGATGCCTTTTAACCAGTGATTTGACTTTATTGACCTAATGAAATATCTTAAGAACAAAAAATGACCAAAAAATTGGTAACTTTATGAGTATTGAGGTTGAATTGAACTAAGGCATTCAGAGAGGTTGGTCTGTAATTTTTTTTTCCTTCTAATATCCTTGATTCTATACTGATGTCATGCTGGCCTCATAGAAGCATTGGTCAATCTGAGAGGAAATTGGTAGGATTTCTATATTGTCATATCTTAAATAGTTAAATTTCTGCCTCAGTGAATACTCAACTTAGAAACATTTTAGTGTATTTTTCAGCACAAACTTTGTGCTAGACACTCTGCTAGTAACTGAGGATATATACATGATTAGGATATTCTCCTCACTCCTGCGGCACTCCAGTCTAAGAGAGTATACAAATTTGTAAATAAAATACTACAGCCAGGTGAGAAATGTAAGGAGACAAAATGGAAAAGTCCTGAGGTAGTGTGCCCTAAGAGAAGACTGTTCTTAATGTATATGGTGGATTCTGGGAAAGGCTGGGGAGTTTTGCTTAAATAAACCAAAAAGTCTCTAAGAAGGGTTGGCATTTACCAAGTGGTCTCTGTGGTACAGCAGAGGACATGTGAAAAAAAAATCACACAGAGTTCGCTATGTGGCTGGGAAGCCAATTAGTCACAAGAGCTGTCAGGGTATGTTATTTCAGATTTTGGTAACAAGGTTCATGAGAGATTGGTTTGTGATTTTCCTTCTAATGTCCTTGTTAAGGTATTAGTGTTATGCTGACCTCATACAAGTGTTGTAAAATATTTCTTCTTTGGTTGTATAAGATTGGTATTATTCCTTCCTTGAATGTTTGTGGTTGTCTGGAGCTGAGATTTTCTTTAGTCAGTGTGTATTAAACACTTAGTAGAAATAATGACCTGAAATTTCACCTTAAAAAATTCAAATGTGTCTGAAAAGGTGATAGATATAGCATTCTTAACATTTTTGCATAATAGAGCTCCCATCCAATCACGGAGGTTACCACAATCTACAGTTTGATCAGTGTCATATCAGTGACAGAAATTCACTAGTACAAGAATCCAGTATATTTCTAATTGTCAAGTGGTGTAATTAATGTAAGTCAACCAGAAAACTGACTACCTGGGCTACCTTGGAGGTATAGTGGTTTCGACTGAGACAAATCTCTGCCATCCAGATGTTTGTAGACTTATTTTATGAGCGTGCATCAGGTCATTTTAATCTACTTGCTTTATTAGAGGTGGGTATATGTATATATATTTAGGATATATTAAAGATCAATAATTTTATTGGACTTTACTGCTCGGAATGCTTTGTTTCTCTTGCTTTAGGAGATGTATTTTTTAATTAATATATATTTCTATTTTGTAATAAGCAATGCATTCATATCATTTAGACTTCAAGTTACAAAAAACATTTCTCTTCAACTCAGGCCTTTAGTCCCCCAGTCTCCCAGCTCCAAAGCCAACAGATGTTAGTTGCTTCTTGTCTATTCAATTCATATTCTCTGGATGCGCATGTAATATACATTTCTCCTTTTTTTTATATATATATACTCTGTTCTGCAGTTTGCTTTTAATTCAAATTTCTAAGACTTTTCTATGTCATTCGTTGCATGTTAGAGCTATTTCTTGTTTCTTTTCTCTTATGACTGCCTTGCATCCTGTAACAACAGTGATAATAGTAATAAGTTAATGTAACCATTGTACAACTATTTATGGATTTTTAGGTTATTTCCAGTTTTACTGCAGAAAAGGCTACATTGAATATCCCCAGTTGCTTTTGAATAAATATCCTTTTCCTCTGCTAGTTTTTTTAGGACAGATCTTTTGTTTCATTTCAGCCATGAACCAGAGAATCAGTCAAAGTGCTCCAGTGAAACAGCCACCACCCCTGGCTCCCCAGAGCCCTCAGGGAGGAGTCATGGGTGGTGGCAACTCCAACCAGCAGCAACAGATGCGGCTGCAGCAACTGCAGATGGAGAAAGAGAGACTGCGACTGAAGCAGCAAGAACTGCTTCGGCAGGTGAGGCCACAGGTTAGACCAGCCTTCCACTTTTGGGGGTTTGTTTTCCTACATGAAGTTGAGCGTATTTCATTTTAACCTTTATTACTTACAGAGTAATGTTGTTTCTCTAAAACTAGAATGACACAGCTCTGTCCTTAGTTTCTTGACTGACCTTTGATCCATGTGGGTTGTTACATGTAAATGGTCATTGCAGCCAAACAAAAATTAAAGGAAGCAAACGTACATAGAATTGTAGATTACTATATTTCTGAAGATTTCACTAAGGGGGAAACTCTGGGACATCACTTGGGGAAAAACATCTTTTACTTTAAGTGAATTATTTGGGGGACTACCCAATATGATATTTCTTATGTGACAAATGTGTTTCAGTATTGTTCTATCTAAGATGTTTTATTTAAAATATAACACAGGTTATCCTAAGTTTGGAAGATCCCAGAGTGCCTTAAAAATGACCTGCTTAAAGATGTTTTTTCATGTTGGGAAGGGTAGGACCTAACATTAGAGATCTTGACCATCTCCCTTTATATCCCTTTATGATCATTTCCATTAGTTTTCTTTCAGAAAGTACTGATGGCCTTTATGTTCCCTAAGAATGGATAATTCCTCATCTAAAAAATGATTTTTACTTTATCTTATTTGAGAGTGGTAAAGTCTAAGTTTAGATATTTTGAGGTGATCTTATCAAAACAGCTTATTTTTTTAAGTTTTATGTAAGTTTTTTTGGATGATAAAAGCATGGTACAATTTTGAAAGTGTGCAGAAAGTGAAAGCTATCAGTTTCCTGTATTTTTTTTTTCAGAGATAGTCTGTTTACACACATTAAATACATGTATCTATACTATTTTTTCACCTAAATCATAGCATACTAAATGTAGACATTAAAAAATCATTGTACTCTACATTTCTATTAACAGGACATAGATACTTTTATGAGGTACTTTTTATGAGTGCTATTTTCAAAGTTCCCTTGAAGCGTTCATGGAAATGCATGATCTTAATAAAATGAAACAGTGTAATTCTAGTGTGGTTGGCACCAAAAGTGAGCTTTGATAGGAGTAAGAAGGTTTGCCAGCATATGATGTCAGGAAGTGGTCTTGAAAGAAATTTTTCATCTTCCATTAAGAAGATGGGGACAGGAAGCATATTAACCAGTTTACTATATCGCTAACTGACTTTCTGACAAATCACTATAAAGGTAAGCTTTCTCATTTAAATAAAACACTATCATCAGAACAAGGTAGCACCATCAAGAATATAATTATGTAGCTACTAGCAGAAATAAAGCAGTTTTAAGAGTATGTTTTACACAACCTGTTTTCATTGAATACATTTTATTTTGTTGTTAGTGGCTACTAAATGTTCTAAGTAAATACAAGTCTTAGTTTCACATATGAATTGAAAACTATCAAAACCAAGGAGTTTTATTAAGAAAAATAATTTAATTACTAATGTCAAAGTCTTATCATTTGTAAGGTTATTTTTATAAAGTCTAGAAAGGGGCCATTCATCATTTTGTTGTATGCCATAGACCAGGCTGGTCTGGTTTTTAGTGTTTTTTATGTTGTTTTGGTGGGTAAAATGCTGCTACTTATAAAATTCTTTCTTCCAAAGAATTTTTCTAAATCTTATTCTCACTCTTACTCTGGGTGATGGGTCCTGGACAGAATAGTTCATTTCCTTTAAAGGTAACTTCTTACTGTTTCTTTTCTACTACCAACTGTGTTATCTTTTCTTACACAATGAAATGACAGACCTACTCTATTCTTACACTAATAGCTTTTTTTTTTTAGGATTTTTATTAGCAATCAGTATAAATTCAGTATATTGTAAGTCTTTTGGCTTCCTGTGTGAACTTCCGTTGACAGTTTCTCTTATCACTAAAACATCGAATTATATTTTTCTTGCTTCATCTAATACTCAGAAGCAAAGAACCTACCTGACCAATATCAAATTATATAAGTCCTGACACCTAAAGTCTTGCTGTCCTATCCTCAATGCTGTGCAGTGCTTCTGAGGTTTCAGTTTGTTTTGTGGTGACTCCATTGGCTCCTGTCTTCCTAAGTCTGCTGCTTCTTGGGCTAGCTTGGGAATTCTGTGCTATGGTGATATGTCTGGATACAGTTTATAAGTCAGCCTACACAGCCAAATTATGTGGCTTAAAGTAATTTTTATCCATCTTATTTTTTACTCTTAGGCAATGCGGAATATCAATCCCAGCACAGCAAATTCTCCAAAATGTCAGGTAGGCTCTTATCTGATGTTTTAGCCTTGGAAAAAAAAAAAAGAGAGAGAGAGATATTAGGAAAGAGAGAAACTTGTGCTCCAGGGGCCTGTCCTCACTGAAGATTAGCCTAGGGTATAACTTTGCTATCTTTCTACTGAAATATTTAAGTTAATATTGCTGTTTCCAGAAAGTCTCCACTATCTGCTCCCTCCCCAATCCTCCCAGAGAGCTTGCTAGTATTCATTTTGATTCCGTGGAGGTCTTTTTTTATTCCACATTTGAAATATATTATGTCTCAATTGTATATCCTATCAGCATTGAGGTCTGCCTAAGTTTTGTTTGCATAGCTTAAAAAAGTATCAGATTAATAATTTGAATAATAACAAAGATAGCACAGATTATTTACTTGGGTAGGCTACTTTAGGAAATTTTATTAAGAGTCATAATGATAATGTTAGGAAAGGAAAAATGCTTTCTAGTGGACATTCCAAAGAAAGAATATCAAAATTACTATGAGAGAAGAATCTGCCTGGGTAGTGTTTTAGGTTTCTTTGTTGGCTTTTATCAACATTTCTCCCTGATGAACTCCAGGGAATACTGGCTTGTGAAGGCATCTTACTTAGGTGGAAAAAATTATGGTTGTTTTTCTTTCTAACAGAGGCACTTATCTGACTCATAGGAAGAAAGTCATTCTTGAAACCAAAGAGATTCTCTGTGTTCAAAGTTCACAGGATTTGAAGGAATTGCTAGGGGATCATTGCATTTTTCTCAGGTGGGCAGAAGCAACCATGAAACACCTCATACCATTTGTAGCTCTTCTGCGCTAGGCTAAGTAAGTTAATTGTGTTAGAATCAGCATCAGCTTTGGAAGTGGGAGTTGACAGAATTTCACTCATTTTGGATACTGTTAACTTGTCCATTGGAGCAGAGTCAGACATAGTCCTCATAGAGACCAATTAACTTTGTGAGAGAAAAAACTCTCTTCTCTATCTACCTCATTAATGCCTCCTTTAATCAAGAGATCAGATAAAGGAATAACTCAGAGTCATCTTTGCTAAAGCAGAGAGCACAGACATTCTTGTAATGAGGGCTACTAATACTTGACTGGGAAGAGCATTGTAGCATTGGATCTTTATACAGTGAAGACATTTTTTTCCTTGCTTTTTCTTTAAAGTGTGTCTGAAAGAAGGCTTTTATTTGTGAATAATGAAGTGGAAACTAATATAGGAGCAGAAATTAAATGAGATTTGGGTTCAAACAAAAAGTTTCCTATGCCGAAAGTGTTTTAAAATTGTTGTTTTTCCTTACTGAAATCTTGAACCTGAAATTCAATAAATAAATTAAATACTTCTAGGTCTTTATTTCATACTTGAGAATAAGTGTAAATAGTCATCAGGAGTTCTTAGATACTTTAGTAGAAAAACTTTAGAAAAGGTTACCCTTTTAAGTAATAAAATCTAAATTTACATAGTATTAAAAATGCAGAGTTTTGTAAATTTCCCTCAGCTAGAGCAAGAAACCTGTAAAAGATAGTTGTTGTTGTTTTTTTTTAATCAACTTTGCAAATGCTGGAGAATAAATATTAGTTTGTTATATAAGTTGCAGTGTCAATGTATTTACCTGGCATGATTGTGAAAACATCAATAAATGTATGAAATTCCAATATGGGGTTAAATTTGGAGTAGCTCAGATACGATGCATGGAATCTAGTTGTGTTTGTATAAAGAAAGCATTTGTGTTTTTCTCAGCCTACATATTTTCTAAGTGACTTTAAGGTACATGTCAAGAAAGATTTCACAAAGATGGTCATATTTAAGTGAAGATGGCTTTAAGTAGGGTTACCAGGATAATTAAGATAGCCAGTAAGAGCTTTCCAGTCTCGAAGAGCAGAATGTGGTATTATAGAGGAATGATAGCGAAAAGAGAATGGATCCATTCAAAATCTGAATGCTAGGCACTGTTGTTCAAAGTTTATTTTTTTATTTTCCTAATGGATATTAGTTTAGAAGAGTTAACAAGCAATGTGAAATCACTGTCATTATTTTATATAATTCTATACCTCATATGCTTTGGTATATAATTCTGTACCTCATATGTGAGAAAGTACCAAACTTCAGAATGTTTACAAATTACTCATTTCAAAAGCTATCTTTAAGTACTTTCAAATAGTATTAACAAACATGGCTATATTGTAGAATTCTCCAGTCATATAAACTAATGTCAGTACAGGTAAGGTTAATTAAAAATTCTGAAAAATTAAGACAACTTAAGAGGCATTAGTATATTCTCTTAAAGATGGAAATTAATTTGTTAGAGTTTGTTCACAGAATTTTGGAAAAACTTGATCTCATAGAGCTTTAAATTTTTAATTTCATTTTGATTGTTCACTATTTTCATGTTTCAAAAGCAATTTCTATTAGAAAATAAAACTCTGAAACTATAAACATCATCTTTGCTCTGTGAGATTGGGCATGTAATGCTTAATATTCTAGATATGTCTCTTTCTAATACATCGATTGCTCCTTTGTAAATGAGAGACTTTTAGAGAGTGGATGCATCCCAGCTTCTGTTTCAAGGCCTTTTGAAACAGACAACTTGAGGAAAGATAGTTTGCCTTGAGTGTAAATGTTTTAACCTTCTTGTGCTGAAGAATGTGGTACTTAAAAACCCATGCTTCCCTAATGAGATTAAGACTAAACTCTGCAACCTAGCTCATGGTCTGTGGTCAGTAGCCTTCTCTCTTTAGTCAAGCCAATATACTCTTCCTTCTGCTGAATGCACACTCTTCTGTCTTACTGCCATGATTCTGTTTGTGAGCTTTTTTCCCCTCTTACCAATTAAAAGTTTCCATTTCCTTTGATCTAGGTCAAAACTCATTTCCCAGTGGCCTCATCAGAATTTTTGAAACTCCCCAGAAAATAGAAATAAGACTGTTGTATATAAAATCCTTTTTTTCTGAGCAAATAATTGCTTTAATCTTCATGGAAATTACAGTTATCAGTATTTTGCAACTAACGAATATTGCATAATTGCCATTTCTTATGGGTAATAAGACATACGCATCAAGGTCAGTCACTGGTTTAATGAGTAATAAAACTCCCACAGTATTTTTGTTGAAGATATTGTACTATGCCATTAGCCCACAATGGTAAAGAGGTTCAGCTATCCATAGTTTTTGTCAAATGGAGCAAAATAATACCACTGTTAGCCATGTGAAAAAATTGCCATCCATCCTTTTTTTCCCTGAATTTAATAATAGCAAAGAATTTGGCTCTTTTTTTTCCCCTCTAGCTGTCTTTCTTGATAGTAGATACTGAAAAAGCTGTTTCAGAATCCAATTAACAATTTTTCCAAGATTATCTCTCCTCTTTATGAAGTCCTAATATTGAATATAAACCATAGATTCATTTAAGTGTTTTCCTGTGAATATTTTACATTTTATATTTTTAATGGGCACATTGAAATGTTTGTGTAAAAGGGAGAGGGGAGATTAAGTCTTACACCCTGAATACTTTAATAGGTTGTATTTTTTTTTAATTAAGGTCACCATAATTCGAAGACTACTATAATAACTTTTATTATTTTAATTGAGATCATAATTAAGTAATACAAATTACACAAGACCTAATTCCAGAAATCTGTCAGAAAGACTGTTGAATCTCAGGATAATGCTGGGAACACCAAACTGCAAATCTACTTTGGATATCACTTATCAGAGCTTAGGATCATCGTATAGTTATCATAACTATCCCCCAAATTCATGTATACACATTTTTTTAGTCAAAAATGTTTCTGAAGTTGAAGCTACTTTGTAAATGGCACAAACATTGAAAAACAAAAAGTGTTCTAAACGTTGGCTAAATATTTTAGTAATTTCAGACAGAATGAAATATCTGTGACTGGTTAAAGCTATGGTGGAAAATGGGGCATGGCAAGGCCTATCTTAAATATTGAAAGAAATGGCTTTTTGCTCCCTATTTTTGGAATTGTCATCATAAACTTCCGTCACTAAGACAAACTGTGTATAAAATGTATATTTTTAGAGTTAGTCTCCATTTTTAAATTTGGATTTCTAGTTTACAAAACTAACCTTCCTTTTGATCACCCGGGGGCAGAGGGGTGGGGCCTTCATTTATGTGCCATATATTATCCAAAAATGGATATACTCTTACATAGCTCATTTGTGAAAGACAGAATTACTTTAAGAAAGTAAAGTTGACTTTATAATTTTAAAAATTTTCTGTAAATAGAATCATAACTTTTTCAGCTAGTAAGATTGTTTTGAGATTCATTCATGATATATCTATAGTTCACTCCTTTTTATTGCTAACTAATATTCTGTAATAGGAATGTACTGCATTTATTTTATCTATTTGCCTGTTGATAGACGTTTGAGTTGTTTCTAAATTACATGACTGTGTATACATGTGCTTTTATTTTTCTTGGATACCTAAGGACTTAATAACTAGAAATGTTCTAAATGTTCCTAGACTATGGACTACTTCTGCTTTTCTCCTTATTTTTCTAAATGATATGAATTCAAACCATCCATTTTATATAGGGTCAAAATACTTTACCAGTTATGCATTGAAGTGTCTCTTTATGCTATGGGAAATAATACTGCTATTTAAATGAAAGGAGAGAAATATAAAAAAGGGCTAGTGGCTTATGGCTACATCCCGAGTTTATAGAAGTCCACCATATAAAGCAAGCAAACTTGTCTTTTCCTTTATAAACCATCCTGGAAAGTTCTCTCCAGACCCAGCTGGGACTGGGTTTCACTTATGGTGCAGATAGCTCTGACTCAGTACGTCCCAGATTAGCTAAGATTTACAAGCTCAATGGGAAAAGCAACCACATTTTTGTATTATTACAGAAGAAAATAAGCTAAAAATATTTGTTTCATTTAGAAAAAGTCAACTACTACTGCAAAAGAACTATTTGACCTTTCAAATACAGAAGCATGATTAAATTTTGGCTGAATTTTCTATCAACTTGCATCTCCATTTTTGAAAGTCTGTCAAACTATTTTTTCTGGCTACCTTTGGGAAAAGAGAAGCTTAACGAACTTATATTTTTAGCTCAGTTTTCTAATTTTAGGCATTTGTTCAGAATAAAAAACTCCTTAGAGATAGATGTAACTTTCAACATGAAATGTTTCAACTGAAATCAGTTTTTGTAGACAATCCAGTTATGTCCCATGGCTTATTTTTAAAACAGTTATGCCAGATTTACCCAATGACAAAACAATGTTCCAGTTTATCCAAAATGTTTTGATAAAATTTATTGCACTAGAATAGGCTTATTCTACATACACACATGATAGATAGATAGATAGATAGATAGATAGATAGATAGATAGATAGATAGATAGATAGATAGAGGCTTACTTTTAAATGCATATAATAAAGAAAGTATATGAAATACATTTTTGATCAAAAAATTCAGATTATTATGTAGCATCACTTCATACTTTCCGTATTAAAATAACTTCTCTGAAGTCACTAGCAAAAGGTCTATAACAGCTCAAACAAATTTTCAGTATTTTACTTCTGAAATTCTTAATTTTATATGTGTTCACTTTCACATTTATAATCCTTGGCTAAAAATATAAGGAATTATAAAGTTTATTCACAATGAAAACCCATGATTTAATTGTTCCTCACTGGAAGCTGGACAGCATAGGGAGGAACTCTCAGCTCTGACTCCATTTTAAGTCTCCTTCAGAATCTGACTAGGTAAAGCAATGGAGCAGGACACTGCCCCAAATTTCCATTTTACTTCTAAGATCTGCCACCTTAAAAATATGTCTGTATGGGTGTATGCGTGCATACGTGTGTGTGTTTATGTGAGAAGTAGAAGTTACTTCTTTTTATATTCAGTTGAATTCCAAAGTCATAAATAGGGTAAGGAGGGGGAAATGTTAGGTGGTTTTCCTACCTAAACAGAGACATCTCTCTCTCCTATTTTTGACACTTTCTTTAAAATAGCAACAGAGGTGTTTCATCTTCCTTATTAAACCCAATGAAATAAGTTATGTTTTACAGCAGGTGAAAATATTCACATTGGAATTAATGACTTGGAGAGTCAACTTTTACATAAAGCAATTTTGTCTTTAGCAAGTACTGAGCTATATAAGAATGTATCCATTTTTGGATAATATGTATAAGTTATTATACATCATATATCTCAGAAAAGTTATTCAGAATTTACTTAGGGCATCTAATCAACACTTCATTTTGCTGTAAACAGAAATTTTAAAAGTGAGTTGAACCTTCATACCTTGAATATGGTTTCTATAATTTGTATGTTATTTGGTTTATTGGCCCTATCACATTATATTTGTTTTCATGCCACATTCTTCCCTATTTGATTAATAATGCTACCACTCTCTCACCATCACCAGTAAATAAAGTGGCATTTTTTTCTTGAGCCTTTCAAGTTAAATTTAGATGAGGACCTAGGTTAGTTACTCTCAGTCATGGCTCAAATATGAATTTAATGAAAAATGTGTTCCATAGCCCTTCAGGGGTTGGATACCTTCTTAGCAACTTGAAATAATTTTTCTTCTTATTCACGTCTCTAAATTACCTTTCTTTGTAAATGTGGTTAGTTGGTTCTGCAGCATTTGTGACAGTAGAAATTCACTTGTTTAAGGCAGGAAAAAGTAAAAATTTGACAGCTTTGAACAAGCCAAATGACAAAATTGAAAGTAGCAAAAACATGGAGAGTTACACATGACAGCTTTAATCTCATAAAAAATCTGAAAAAAATGGGAACTTTATTAAAAAGAATAAAATAAAAAGTTGTAAAAACAACATGAAAATTACAGCTAATTTATTGAGTTATTTAATAACAATTTACTGGTTAGTATCATGGCACGTACTTGCTTTGTGCTGCAAGGAGTTCAAAACTCGGTACACAAACAGGAACATGCCTTCTTTGCTAGAAAACAATTGGGGCTCTTTTCAGGATATTCACAAATCACTTCCGTATTTTAAAGACCTGTAGTTTCTTCACAGACCTCTAGCTATCAGCCTCATCCAGAACCTATTTTATTCATTCTGAAATTTATTGCTATTTACATTGTCATTTCAATAGCAACATAAATTCTTTACAGTATTAGAAATTATTGTTTTACACTCCAAAATAGTCCATTCATTTATTCAGTGTGCCCTTAAGGGACAGAGAAGAAATAACTAATTACAATATGGTGTGATAACTGCTAATATCATATTACATACATATGCTCAGGGTGTTAAAGATGTAACATCTGTCTGTCCAATCCAGAGATAGAGATGGGATCATCATGGAGAGTTACCTAGAGAAAGTCTTAAATGGAGAAGAAAAGTGATCTAGTCAAGAAGAGCATATGGAAAGACGTGGTACTAAGAAACAACATATACTACAGACCTTCAGGGAGTGCACAATCATTGTTTTAAAGTCACTTATCACTTCGCAAGATGAGAATGGGAGGAGTCAGAAATAGAAGATAGAGAGAAAACAAATAAAATGGATCCCCTGAAGCTACTGAGAGAATGGATTGGCCTTTAACAGGAGGACAGGAACCTGAGACTGGAAGAAAAGTTTCAAAGATTAGTGTGCATGAAGAAAGCTTTGTGGGAAATAGGAAGAGATGGCAGAGGGAGCCAGAAAATTGTGCCTCATGGCCTCAGGAAATAATAAGTGTCAACCAAAATATGGAGAAAAAGGAACCCTTGTACACTGTTGGTGGAAATGTAAATTGGCACAACCACTATGGGAAACAGTATGAAGTCTTCTCAAAAAATAAAAAATAGAACTATCATATATGATCCAGCAGTTCCACTTCTGGGTATTTATCCAAAGAAAGTAAAAACACTAATTCGAAACACTAGTGCTGTTCATTGCAGCATTATTTATAATAGCCAAGATATGGAAACAACCTAAGTGTCCATCCATGGATAAAGAAGATGTGGTATATATGCACAATGTGATACTATTGTGCATAAAAAAAGAGTGGAATCTTGCCATATACAACATGGATGGACTTTGAGGGCATTACACTAAATAAGTCAGAGAAAGCAACCACTATTTGATCTCACTTTTAAGTAGATTCTGAAAAAAAATAAACCAAGCTTATAGAGAACAGACTGGTGGTTGCCAGAGTAGGGGAGGAATTGCGGGTGGGTTAAATGTGTGAAAGGAGGTCAAAGGGTAAAAAATTCCACTTACAAAATAAGTCATGGGATGTAATGACAGTTTGGTGACTCTTGTTAATAATACTTTATTACATATTTGAAAGTGGCTAAGTAAATCTTACAAGTCCTCATCAGAAGAAAAAAATCTATATTTGTAACCGTATGTAACCATAACAAGACTTATCACAGTGATCATTTCACAATGTACACAAATATCAAATCATTATGTTATATACCTGAAACTAATGTTATATTGTCAGTTATACCTCAATTCAAAACAATAGGAAAAAGGGAACCAATAGATTGGAATAGTAGGAAAGAGAAGTAACTGGAGTCCTGAGGTTGGAGAGATGGTAGAGTGAGAGTGACATCATGCAGGAACTGGGTGAACAGAAAAATTGTGATCCCAGACAGTGGGCTGAGTGCATTTAGATTTCTGGGGAAGAAATTTTACTTAGTTCCAGGGTGTTACTGAGGGAGTGCAGTTAATGATTGACTAATGGCAAAATGGTCAGTGTCATTACAATTTAGAGATCTAGGAATTTCAGTGGTAGATTATTATACAGGTTTTGCGCATGGATGTTGACAGTTCCCGGGTGATGGATATAGTTGGAATGAAGTGAAACACCAATCGTTGTCCCAAACATGGCCAAAGATTTTAGAGATCGGTTTGGTTTTAAATAACAAGGCCTTTGCTATGCAAGTGGATGATTTTGGTAGGTGGAGATGAAGATCATTGGAATCCAGGAGGTCAAGGAGCTGTCAGGTTGAGTGAATCATTCACATAACAATGTATAAATAACAAGTTATAGCATCATGTCTTATAACTACTATAACATTGAAATAGTAATGAGCAAAAATGGTATTTTAAGATATTCACAACTACAATATGATATGAAAATGTCTTCTATTGATGAAAAGTCAAAGGTATAGTAAAGACTACTGCTCGTTGCCTATATTCGTAATTAAAGAAAATGCTAAATTTCACTTAGAAGTCAGTGAAAAAAGAAGTGTAGGTTTTTTCTCCATCCAAATTCACAGGCCCTCTTTATTCTGTCATGATCCTCTGGTTAAGAAACCCCTTTTTTTTTTAAGGTATACTATATCCAGAATGCATAAACCCAAATAAACAGAAGTGATTTTTGCATGAAGAAGAATTCATAGTCTAGAAGCGGTAGTGCAAAGCTCAGAGAATATATTTACTTCCTGTGTACTGGGTGATGACAGTGGGAGTGAGGGATCTGGAGATGGCAGTTGCGTACCTCAGTGAGCAGGCTTGGCTCAGGAAGGCTACAGAGGAGAGCAGCATCCTTCGTGATTTAAAAAAAAAACAAAAACAAAAACGTTTCAAGTCGAACAAAGTCAAGGGAGGAGAAGCTGATTTTTTAGCAGAGAAGATATTTATAAAATGGAAATTCTTAGAGAATGGAACAGTAAATGGATGAAAAGGTGAGAAAAAGGACAAAGTAGTAATAAAGGTATTAAGGTGTTGGCCAGAGGAAGATAAACTAGCCTCAGGGTCCCAGGCTATGGCTGAGGCCTGGAGTGTTCAGAGGCCTGTTGAGGCGGGCTTTCTGGAACTGTCAGGGTAGTAGTAATGGCCCATAGCTTTTGCTCAGGTTTCTAGATAGAATCCTGCTGAGAAATTGGTGGATGCTCCTGAAGATAGCTCAAGATAGAAAAACCTGAAGTTAAAATGAGATACTTAATAGCAACATATAAAAAATAATGAGAAGGTAGGGGGGAATTGGTGTCTTAAAATAAATCATCAAATGTTCATTACTAGTGCAGAACATGTAAAACCATATGAGGGTTGGTGAGTAAAAATAAACTTTAGGAGTCTCTTTTAAAAGACCAGAGTTGCTGTTCTACTCCAAAGAAGGGATTTGGGAGTGTCTGCCAAAGTAAGGAAAATAAAATGATATTCACTAATAAAGTATATATGTTTTGAGGTTAATAAGACTAAATAAACTCTCAATTTATATAATTTACGTTCAGTCGAACTAGATAGAGGTTTTTTTTCTCACTGGGAAACTTATTAACTTTAAAATAGATGTTAATATTTAACTTTACGTTCACATGGTTACCCTAATGTGCATTTTATTTCTTTAAACCTAACAATAAAATTGTTACTCAGTAGACTGATTCTATTTGTGTTAATTTTTTCTAGGAATTAGCTCTCCGAAGCCAGTTACCGACACTAGAGCAGGATGGTGGGACTCAAAATCCAGTATCTTCTCCTGGGATGTCTCAGGAATTGAGAACAATGACGACCAATAGCTCGGATCCCTTTCTGAACAGGTTAGTGAGAGTTGCTATTGACCAATATCTAAAAAAGATCATGGCTTTGAGATTATTCTCCTTAGTACTTATAATAAACTGTTTAAACATCTGTGTGGGCCAAAAACCATAGTTGTAAAGGAATCTCTCTGTAAATGGCAAGTACAATAAAACTTGAGACTAAAAGCTGGCTCCTGTGAGAGGAAGTAAGCTATTCAGACTTGTAGAAAGGGACATTTAATTCTAAGTCACATGTTTGCTTCTGCCTATACTATTGACTAACAGTTACTTAAAATTACAGAATCGGGAAGAAACTTGTGAATACCTTTAAAGTATTTAAAGGTACTTTGGTTTAGGAAAACCATTACGCTACCCATTCAGTTCTTACCAATTGAACTGAAAACCTCATGATCTTAAGAAAAACAAAATTTACTCTTCTGACACATACAATTTAAATTTCTGCCAAATATTTAGTGTTTTTATACAAGATTATATTTCTGAAGTTAATTAGGAAAGATTATAGCCACAGAACCTTTTTTTTTTTTTCACAAGGAAAATTCCAAATCAATATAATTTCATTACCCATCTATTGAAGGCCTGTATTGATCTAAGGATAAACTGAGACCATTTAGAAAAATGATGGATTCTTTCTTAAAATTTTAATGAAAACTGGGCTGTAGTTTGAAATACTGTTTTCTAGTAAAGATCACAGAGTAGCAGATCATCTGTTTATTAATCTAAGGGAAGACTTCTATGTCTACTCTCTGTAGTGCCCCCAGTTTCTAAAACACATTAACTATAACATTTCTCTATTCAAAAACTTGATGGTTTCTCCCACTGCCTTTTATTCAACTTATACATATTTTTTAAGCTCTAAACCAGGTTCCCCTAACTTGCCAGGGAGTTGACTCTTCGCAGTGGTGCAACATCTCTTATCTCCCTTTTACTCTGAGAGCCTTCAAGGCCAGCTCTGATATCTCCCTCTACAAAACCTTTACACAGTACTTTTAAGCTCCCTTCTGTGTTCTAAAAGCACTGTGCTCACATAGCCCTTGAATAAGATTCATTAATGTATTTGTTCATGTCTCCCCTGAAGTTGTGAGCCTCTCAAAAAACATCACTTGTTGTTTTTAACTTCTCTATCCTCAGAGCCTGGTCTGATGCTGTAGTAGATGCTCAATGAATGTTTATCGAATGAGTGGGGCTGCAGGCAGTGGAGTTCTTCTGCAGGGAGCAGTTCCTAGTCAGGGAAATTATTCTGTGAACTCTGTCCCAAGGAATGCCCATGTGCTTCCCCTGTGGCTTAGAAAGAACTCTGCACAACTGGGTAAATTCAGCTATTCTGTAATAGTCTTGAGTGTCTGATGTGTGCCCCGAGCTTACAGTGGGAATAGAGTGATGGCTAGGACCAGGCCCTTGTCTCAGATCAGGGCAGGCAAAATAAAAACAAACCACATCCTGAGGCCACCTCCTATGCGGCTGCATTGTATACAAATGGTCTCAGAGGCAAAATTATGTTTTCCTGGATCTGTGTGAGGCTTTTGAATCTTGCCAAAATGTGGCAGAAGCATTAGAGTAAACGAGTGGTTGCAGTATTATACAGAGTGAAGTGGAGGGAGAACCAAGCAGATGCATTAAGTAATTTAGGGAAGAAATTTGAGGGACTGAGCTTTCGACCTTGAGCAACTGTTGGTAGTAGTTTCTCATTTTTTAACTTTTGTGTAAGCTAAACAGCTACTTAAATGTCCAAGCTGTGAGAAAAGTTAAAGTTCACATCATGGTCAGACCCTTGAACAATTGCTTTGTTTCACACTTTGCCATGAGATTTTCTAGAATTAGTAGAACCTCAAATTTTACAGTCAATGCCAGCCGGCATCTGCAGTGTTCTATTTTTATGAAAGTAATGTTCTGGAGATATTTACCATACTTGTATGTAAATCTGGGAAACTTCCTTTAGCCTAAAGTAAAAATCTGTCTTGGTTCATGGTTTTCTGTTTTTCTCAAGGTGTGTGCCTTAATAGGTTTTTTTTGTTTTTGCTTTTCGTTTTTTAATTACTTTTTCCTCCGGTTGGAACTCTTAAGGATTCCTATCTTATGCTGAGGTATTTGGGTTTTATCTCCCTAAGCAGAAGCAAGAAGATCAAGCTATAGAAGTTATCAGCAGTGACTCATCTCTTTTGGCTCAGCCCAAAAAGGAATTCTGGTTCTTTATTTTGGGTTGATTTTTCCTTGGCTTAAACTCTGCATCAGAGCTAGGAATTTAACATGAGTCTAGTGCAGACCTATCTCACTGCCACTTAGAGTTTGTATTTTTTGACCTATGCCTCTGCCACTACCACTTGAGGAATTGAGAGACCTTGAAACAAGGGAGCTATGTGGATCCCCAGATTCAAAATGGTATTACAGAGAAAATACCTATACAGAGAATTTTCTGTCAGCTAGAAAAACTAAGTATTTCTTTTTTACTCTCTAGCCACCAACCAGAACCTTAAGAGAGAGATGTTGGCCCTTTAGAGCTGCCGGCTTCAATTAGGATTACCTCGGCTGTTTCACTTCATAGCCTGAGGGCTGTGTATGGGCCCTGAAGGGGAGGGTGCTTGTTTCACATGTTGCAGGGCAGGAATTTTCACTAATCCTCTTTGAGAATCATGTTAGTGCTCATCAGGTGTTTGTTTTGTTTTGTTTTACCTTGATATATATATATTTATATTTTTTTTTTGCCATTTTTGTATCGGTCTTTAATTCTTTGTAGTGGCACCTATCACTCTCGAGATGAGAGTACAGACAGTGGACTGAGCATGAGCAGCTACAGTGTCCCTCGAACCCCAGATGACTTCTTGAACAGTGTTGATGAAATGGATACAGGTTGGTACTCTTTATTCCTCTTAGGAGTCTGACTTTCAGACAGACAAAGTCATTGTATGACCAACTCTAATAAGCTATTATGAGCAAAGATTATTCCGAAGAAAGCCATTAAAATCCTGTAAACTTCAAATCAAGCTGGCTTTGTTTCTATATAGCAGTTTGTAATTTAAGTCTTCTCAGTTGCAACATGTCATAAAATCTTAGCTCTATTTAAACAAAACTGATGACATGACTTATTTTAGCATTTAAAATACTGGATTAGTTGGCAAGGCAATTGAAAACCCTCTTAGATTTCTCTATTATTATAGATTTGGAGAGAGCTTTCTATATGTGATTCCATGTGTGCTTTTCTCTTTTTAATGAGGGTTTTTGGTCCTACTTAGGTGTTATGGGGCTCAGCAAACTAAATGGGAAAGGCTAGGTGATGGAGCTCACTTACTTTGTTGTTAGCATAGTTACAGGGGTCTTGCGGGAGTTAAGAAACACCTGCTTCACAGGGGTAATTAAGAACCATTTCTCCTGTGGCTTACCTGGTGACCACTGATTGTCCTGGACTTGGCAATTATCAGAGGACATGAACTGGCAGGGAAATGAAACAGACCTCCAGCTAGCTGGTTCTTTCGCTGACAGTTTCAGGAAGTGTTTGGCAAGTGTTTTGTGCCTGAACTCATCTAGCTCATGGCTTTGATGCTTCTTAGAATTTCTCCCCAACCCCACCTTCATCTCTGCTCTTCTAAATCTTAAATCATCCTTAGGAGTCACTTCAAACCCATCTCATTCAAACACCTTTCCTTACTCCTCTGTCCCCCATTTCTCTCTCCAAACCCCTATAGCATGTAATGGTTTACATTAGTTTTTCTAAAAGCATGTTCCATTGAAGCTCTAAGGAATGTTAATGTTGTCATGTGTAGAAAAGGTTTTGTGGCCAGGTAATTTGGAAAACCTAGAGCAGAACTAGGAAGATTTATTTATTCTAGGATTCCTGAGAGGCTTGTTTTGCTACTATGAATGTGAATCTTCAAGAGTGGAATAGAGTTTTTACCCAGTCCTTTTATTTTAGTTTAATTTTTCCTAAAGTGTTCTTAAGGGAAAGATGAAATTATACCATTCATTTTTATATTTTATCTTATTTTGGTGGTACATATCTGGAAGAGAGTCAAGTAGTGATGCTTTTGTGTATGTACTTGCTCCTCCTTTGCTGTCTATAATTTTTCAGAGGATTTTTATTTTTTTTTTACTCCCTTTAAATGTTCAGCACTTAGTCATAAACAGCCAAGTTATTGGTTAGATATCTGAACAAATGTTGAAGCAGAAAGACCCTTGGCATTGTTATTTTATTTGTGGGATGTTTGGTCTAAAATAAACTAGGCATCTGTTCAGGAGGTCAGTCAGGAGTGCTTTTCTTTCTTTATGCATTTCTGTATGTTCTCACATGATACAGCTCTGATATTAGCTTTTGAAAATGGACCTTATTCTTGCTCTCTGTTCCAACTAGGTGATTCTATCAACCAAAGCACCCTACCCTCACAGCAGAATCGTTTCCCAGACTACCTTGAAGCTATTCCTGGGACAAATGTGGACCTTGGAACACTGGAGGGAGATGGAATGAACATAGAAGGAGAGGAGTTGATGCCAAGTCTGCAGGAAGCTTTGAGTTCTGACATCCTTAATGACATGGAGTCTGTTTTGGCTGCCACCAAGCTAGATAAAGAAAGCTTTCTTACATGGTTATAGAGCCCTCAGGTAGACTGAAAAGGATCTAAGGAGATAAGACACACATACCAGAAATTTCCAGATAAGCCAGTTGCAATCTTCTGGCTAATACAGAAAAAGATGAGCAAACGTCCAGCAAGATTCTTTCATCCACTATTTTGCTCTTCCTTGTCCGTTGCTGCTGTTAATATATTGCTGACCTCTTTTCATAATTGGCCCTAAAGAATCAAAAAAAAAAAAAAAACTTTTTGTTTCTTTTGCTATAATAACTACTGTTTGTTTTGGGGGCTGGGGAAAGTGAGCCTGTTTGGATGATGGATGCCATTCCTTTTGCCCAGTTAGGTATTCACCAGTCATTTTAACTAGTCAGACTTGGAAGTCAAATTCTTCATGTCACAGTGTTTAGTTTGTTTAAGCAATTGTTTCTCCAGCTGCCTTTGGCCATTGGAAAAACATGGCTTACTGGTCTGACAAGCCAAAAATGTTGTATCTGATAATAAGTACTTAATGCTTATTTGAAGAGGTAGCTGAAACCAAGGCTGAAGACTGCTTTACTTTCAGCGTTTTTTTTTTTTTCTCCTAGTGCTATATCATTAGTCACATAGTGACCTTGATTTTATTTTAGGAGCTTATAAGGCATGAGATGATTTCCATAGAAATATATTAATTATTGCCACATACTCTAGTATAGGTTTGGGTGGGTTTTATTGTGGGTTTTATTTTGTTTTGGTTGGTTGGGTTTTTTTTGTTTGTTTTTCTGGAACCAAGGCAAATTACCATAATAGTGAATCTGTTTATATTGTAGCTCGGGATGGTTATTGTAGTTCCTTTGGTAAAATCTACATTTCCTGATTTTTTTACCATCTTATTTAAATCTTGATTATCTGCTCTCTCTATGTATACCCCCACACATACTTATAATGTTTATATGATAGTGTGATAGCAGAATGTAATTTTTTTTAGGTTTCCCTACTTTCCAATTTATTTTAAAATGGTAGCTTTGAATGTATGCATTTAGAATACATGACTAGTAGTTTATATCTCACAAGTAGTTTAAATCTGATTGGGGCAGTCTCCAGATGTTTGAGGTAGTTCAGTGTTCTAGAAGGGGCTGTTACGTTGAATAGTGCCTCGAGTAGTACTGTATGCCCTCTGGGTACACAAAAAAATATATTATCTAATGAATTTGAAAGAAGCAAATAAGAAATGGCTTTATTTTCCCCTTGTTACTCCCTTGGACTAATTTTAAGTCTTGGTGGGAAATCACTGAGTAGGTTCATAATGTACATGACAAAAGTAAGCTTTATGTGGTTGTTTACCTTCCTTTAGCTTTGGAAGTTTTATCTTCATCTTAGTTTTGGAAGTAAATTTAGTACCTTAGTTGTCATTTATAGTGAACACATTAAAGACCACATTGAAATATTGCCTACAGGATTGTTCTTAATAAGACTTGCTCCTTCTCCTATATGCTAAAATTGACCCTGGACAGTAAAATACTGTAAGGTCATGAGTTAGCTGGTAAAGTGATCAGATTAATAAATGTATATTGGTAGTTGAATTTAGCAAAGAAATAGAGATAATCATGATTATACTTTTATTTTTACAGGGAGAGATATAACTAGAGTATGTTTCTACAGGAGTAATAATGGTTTCCAAAGAGTATTTTTAAAGGAAGAAAATGAGCATGAATCAACTCTTCAGTATAAGCTATGAAGTAATGGTTGTGAATTACAGTGGCACCAGCTAGCACCTCTGTGATTAAGGGTCTTTCAATGTTTCTAGAGTGAGCCCTTATTTTCAAGGGTTTATAGCAGACATGAAATCTCTTTTCCTGGGTAGAACTGCAATGAAAAGCCTCAGCTTGGGAGGATAGATTTCTTTTTTTTCTAATTAAAAAATGGAAGTATTTTGACCCTTCAATTCAGAGGAATGAAAAAGTTGAAAGTAAGTTTTATATTAAGTATTTTCAGTGCTCAAAAATGCAGTCACTGTGTTGTATATAATGATTCATAGGTCGATCACTCATAATAATTGACTCTAAAGGCTTTTATTAAGAAAACAGCAGAAAGATTAAATCTTGAATTAAGTCTGGGAGAAGTGGCCACTGTGCAGATGCATAAATTTTTTTTTTTTTTGAGCAATAATGAAATTCTACCTAGAATGCATAATTGAGTATATGGATGATACTGCATGTTGGGTTTTTTATGTGCAGAAGATCAAAGCTACTTGGAAGTAGTGCCTACAGTTTGTCAGTAAGCCAGAACTAAGATCGTATCTTTATGTATCAGCAGAGTAGCTTTAGATAAAAGAGAGAGGGTGGGAAGGCGGGAGGGGGTTTGTGAAGACTTAGTAGGACTTCGATAGAGAACTTTATAACCTCCTTTTTTTTCCAATAAAGACTTATCTTGCATCTTGCTGTCATTAAAGGCAGTTCCCAAAATTTCAATCACTTGAGTACAGCCGCAAAGTAAGTATATGGAGTTCTTCATTTCCCCTTGACTTTAACTTTCCCAGTTATACCTCAATGTTGTAGCAGCACTGTGGTACCTGACAGACACAGTGCTTTGATCTTATCATACCCTCTGTACGGACCTGAAGGAAACCTCAGAGTCCTTTCTCTGTTCTGAGTTTGAATCACAGCCTCGATGGTCTTTCTTGTTTTATGTCCTTATTCCTAATGTAAGTGTTTAACTGCTTCTTGGTTGTGTGGGTAGCGTTGGGGTAAAATTTTAACTGGGTATTCTTGAATTACTTTTACAATAAACCAATTTTATAATCTTTAAGTTTATCAGCTTTTTACATTTGTGTTCTTTTCAGTTAGGGCTTCTAAGATCCACTTATGGTTGATGGAGCACGTTGATTAGAGTTTCAGATTTTCAGAAGTACTATTTTCTGTAATAACTTTTCTAAATATAGTGCCTTTTTTAAAAAAAAAAGCAAACACAAGGAAGTGACTTTTATAAACAATGTTGCTGTTTTAAGTATTCATATTAAAAAGATGCATTCTATATGGAACCTTGGCAGAAACACTGAAAAATAACTAATTGTGTAATTCATAATTCATACCAATCAGTGTTGAATCTCAAAACAGTGCAGAAGTGGGAGGCAGTATCCAATGATTAACAATTTCATAGCTTTTGCACATCTGAGAAATGAGGGCTCAGATGAATTTTATCTTCCGCCAGCATGTTTTTAATAAGAATTGTGGGTGTGCCTATCTTAACAATTGTTTTCTGTATCTTGAAAAAGTATTCTCCACATTTTAAATGTTTTATATTAGAGAATTCTTTAATGCACACTTGTCAAATATATATATATAGTACCAATGTTACCTTTTTATTTTTGTTTTAGATGTAAGAGCATGCTCATGTGTTAGGTACTTACATAAATTGTTACATTATTTTTTCTTATGTAATACCTTTTTTGTTTATGTAGTTCAAATATATTCTTTCTTTAAACTCTGTTGTTTTTAACGATTAATATATTTAAAACATTTTTGGCTTAATGGACTTGAAGAGAAAAAGTGCTAGTGATAAGAAGAAATAAAAGGCAATTACAGTAGTAGCTGGTACACAGGTGAAACTTAAGGTTAATTTGGCATTTGGAACTTCTGAAGTATGGATATTATTCTTTGAACTTTATGTTCTGTACTCTTCATGTATTCCCCATTGATTATAGTATGTAATCAGAATTGTCTCCTTCATTCTTAAATGACTTTACTAC
The DNA here is from genome assembly GCF_000151845.1 of Pteropus vampyrus. Classification (NCBI taxonomy): domain Eukaryota; kingdom Metazoa; phylum Chordata; class Mammalia; order Chiroptera; family Pteropodidae; genus Pteropus; species Pteropus vampyrus. The sequence continues at coordinate 3,653,224 of NW_011888929.1, forward strand.
ACTTAACAGCACAGAAGAAACAGAAGAACTTGACACAGTCTTTCAAAAGAGTTTTTGGTTTTATTTCTCCAAAATATTGTCTCATGGTCTCTAAAATATAACACTTATATGGGATTATGGAACCAACATGCAGGTTCCATAAATATAACACTTATATAGTGGGAATTATTAGTTATTGTTTCATAAATAAAAACATTCACAAATTTAAGTGGTAGGTTCTGAACTTTGAATAAGAAGTAGATTGTCTTTGAAAGTGATTTTTTCTGTTTATATATCTTTAATTATTGACATCAGTTTTGGTGAGGCAAATCTGAAAACTTCATATTTTATTATATATAATTTCTTTACAGTAGAACACTAATATTGTGGAACTTGAGATTTATCATTTATCTTATGCAAAATGTGTGGTTGTACATCCTAGCCCAAAACTATACCTCGTGTCTATAGATAGTGCACCGTCTGCTGGATGGCCTGAAGTCCAGTTACCTTCATTCTGGATCCTGTGAAGCAGAATTTTACAACCTTTAGGTAACAGATTGAGTCTGATTCAGCAGAATACTCAGAAGACTATATTAATTTGGATTTAGGAAGAATAGCCTCTAGAGAGAACAAGGAAGGGGTATTCTAAATATTGGAGAAATATAGTTGTGTTACTTAGAATCATATTGAATAATTTACATAATGTTTTTCTTAGACCCAAAATGAAGGTAAAATAGCTCAGTAAATGAATCACCCAGCTGGGATAAGCAAGCAAATGGTTTTCCAGAGAGAGAAAGAACAATAATAATAAAAGGAAACCTAGGTGGTAAGTGCAGGAGTGGTCAGTAGATCCACCGATTTACTATTTAATTCTCCCCTAATTTACATCTTGTCAGCTGAGGTTGCCAAAGCAGAGCAACCCCAAAGACTCCATCACATTTTCTTGCCTTCTGTAATGGCAACCAGCCTGTCCCTGGTGCTGGCAACCATAAATTATATTAGGTTTATATTCAATTGTATTGAAAATCTGCCTTTATTTGATAGTTACAGGTAAATTCATGTGCTGCTCTCCCTTGGGCTCCAGGGTTGCATGTGTGCTAGTGCTGCTGGAGTCAACCATGTCTCCAATAGAGTGTGTATACTGTGTTGTCCCTATGCCACCCTAAACTGTTGGCATTTAGTCGCTTTAATTTAATAATGAGAAACTTGATAAACAGTCTTTCTATTAAAATTTTATTACTGAATTAGGAATCAGATAAGAATCCTCTGGCAGTTAGTGCTGCGGTTTTTCCAAATCACATAGAATTTTTTTTGCCGTATTACCTGGATACGAAAAGCTCTGGTGTAAATAAAATTGATAATTTCCTAACCACAAACATAGCCTTAAACTGACAGACTTAATACTACCACAAATGAAAACAGTTGCAGAATCAAGACACTAGCAAAACAAGATGATATTTAAAAGATAAACTGAATTTTTAAATCTGCCATATTTTAACAAAATTCCTGAACTTGGTAACCTGTTAGAGGTTTTAAAAAACTGTTATCTATTTGCTATTCAAAGCAGTACTTGAAAATATCTGAGCAAAGAGTCTATGTAAAATTCCTAAACAGCTAATCTGGTATTTGGAATGTTTCAATTTTTTTTTTAATATAAAGCTATTAAGAGCTAGAGTTACAGTAACTTTGTGAAATTGATATTGCTTTGTACTCAAATGAAGTGGATGGGCAGGGCTTGATTCTTGGTAAAAGGAACCCCAAGAAACAAAAACAAAATAGGATCTAAATCAAGAGGATACCCTTAGTATATTTAAAACTGCTAACTTATTTGTTAGGGTTATGATATACCTTTACTCATATTTCTTCATGTCTTGTCCCAAGTATATTTTATGAAGAGACTATAGTTCCCATGACTTTTATAGAATCTATAAAATAGTCTTATCAGTTAAACATCACCTGGGTTTAATTTTCATTATGGGATGTTATTAGAAACCACATCTCAGTTCCTTTTAAGACCATTTGTTCAATTATAAATTAAGTTGTTATAGTGGATTTACACAAGATTAAAATGATGTCCTGTTTAGCCAATTGAAAGAGAAATTCATATTCTCAAAGCTGTGGGATAAATGGCAGAATATCAGGGAAAAAACCGCTGCTGCATTTCAGTACTATCTCCATGAGCTACTGAAGTCAGCTACTCTAAGCCAACATAGTGATGAATGGATGAAGAAACTTGGCTGAAGATCATTTCTGTAAGTGAACCTTGTAGCAACTTGTAGTTAAGCTTCTCTTTCTACCGATTAAAAGTTAAGCGTATCTGCAGCCAGGGTTCAACAGAGGCATCTCATTGGCTGTAGGTCAGCAGGATCTAAATGATGGGTCAGGATATCACAACTGTATAAGACTGATCTTCGGGATGACCATGAATCAAGACCTTAGATTTTATGAGAGATATAAAAAATCATATGAGCATTCAGACTATGAGTAGTTCAAAGTCACACTGCAAAACCACTTGTACAGTATCTTCTGAAGAGTCCATTTGCAAGAGGGTTTTCTGTGGGCACCAGAAAGTCTCTTGATCTCTATGAGAAAATCTCAATGGAACTGGTGAGAGGAGAATGTGGACTTAAGATTTAGTTGTCTTTTACAATCCAAACTGTGAACAACAGTGCAGTTCTTTTGCATTCTAGGGCAAAGGAATTTCTGCAAAATTCTGCAGTGGAATTTGCAGAAGAACAGCATGAGCCATGAATTGTTCAATAAAAAATAGTTCACGGCTCACCAGGCATATGTGAGTTCACCAGTTCACAACTCCCTTTTGAGAGCACACTTGATCTGGATTGGGGTGGCAACTCCTGGCCAAATTCAGAATATTGTTTAGGAAATTTAACACTGATTTGAACTATCAATCTTCCAAAGTCATTAAGGCAAAATTCTCAAGGTTTGAACATTTCTGACGGTTTCGTTGTTGTAGCCTGCTAAATGTGACAAATTTCAAAAGTAAATTATTCCAAATAAGTTGCTATCCCACTGCCATCACTAATACTGTGTGACTTGAAGACTCTGAGACTTCTTCCATCAAAGGTAAAGTAAAAATACTATGTGTACAATCTCTTACACTGGTTATGAGCACCAAAATAAAATATTGTAAGAATAACTGGTAAACTTACAACATTCTTTAAAAGCAATGTTTTTTTAACATGCCCAGGATCTTTCTCGGTATCATCTTGTTTAGAAACTTTTATTGTTAGTGAATAATCCAAAATCGTCCTTCAAACTTGAGTAGGTCTACTCAGGGTATTTGAATAGGTATGTGAGGATCTGCCTTGCTCTCATTAGTATGCATACCAGGTAACTCACCCTCCCCATTTTTATATAAATATGCTACTTGTTTTCAATAACAATGAATATTTTAATATTCTATATTAAAACACTTGCACATATTGTCTTGTTTAATCATACCAAATTCTATAAGATGTAGGTGTTGTTATTACTATTCTCAACTATGCTCAAACCTAGGCCCAAATCTCACACTATAGTTGTGAAGTAACAAAGTTGAGAGCGTTGCCCATAACTGGAAAACTCCTGTACAAGGCTAACCATACTCAGGAGCTCAAAAACGTCTTTACTTCTTGATTCTGAGCTTCCCTATTCCTTGCCCCACGGCAGGTGAGACTTTGCTCTCCACACAGAGGTAATCTGAGGAAGACTGCCACAACGATGACAATGCTTTAATAGGTTATTAAATCTTCTGTCCATTTTTTCAAAAATGCATACATTGGTTCACTGTTCAGTAATAGTCTAGAGTAATAAGTAGTATGGTAACTTCCTAAAGTTGCTCACAAGATAGAAATAAAGACTGTTAAGTGCTAAAGAGTAGTTCATACAATGTACCATGAGAGTAGACTCCAGGAAGATCGCTTCCTCCTGGGATGATTAGGAAAGGCCTCATACAGGTGATGTTTACACAGGGCATTGAGTGGTTGTGATTAAACAACTAAAGTAGTGTTACAAGCAAAGGAAGAAGCTCAAAACAAAAAAAAAAATGTGGAAATGGAGAGTATTTCAATTTGGCTGGGTTGTAAACATATAACAGATTAACCCACTCAACTAATATTCGAGTGTCTTAACATGTGCCAGGCACTATTTCAGGCCCCAGGAATACAATAATGAACAAATCCCTGTGCTCATGGAGTTCAGTACACTTCTCGACAGGCCAGGACCAGATAGTAGTTGATATATATACTGAGCACTCACTGTTTGCCAGGCACTTTCCCAAGCACTTTTCCATGAATTAACTCATTTAATCCTGGCAAAAACCCAGTGAGAAACGTACTGTTGTAGTTTTGTAGATAAGAAAACTGGTATCTCAGAAGCTAAGCAGGGTCGAGCCTGGTTAGTACTTGGGAGACCACCTAGGAAGACCAGGTGCTATAGGCGTAAAAAATTAAAAAATAAGGGATTATAAACTGACAAGGTCCTTGCAATCCGTGAGGTCAACCAAGGGTTGCCTTGCCTTAAAAATAATAATAGTAACAATAATAAATAACTTTTTTAAAAAAGAATTAAAAGGTTAGAAAACTGGCATAGAGGTCAACCATCTCTGAGTAGTGGCTTTGGATGGTCGGGCTCCAGAACCTGACCCCTTACCACCATGTGCTATACCTATGGCTTAAATTCCAGAGTGAGAAATTTGAATATTTAATGAACAATGGAGGACTTCGAAAGTCTTTCAAACAAGAAGACAAATACTAACAAAAAATATTTAAAGTATAGGCTATCATATCAAAATTTAAGGAAATTATGATTGAGCTTACCTAAAGGGTAACAAAATTGGGCTGGACACACAAATGGAGAAAGAAAAATATATAGATATCTGTACACATGTGACCAGACATTAACACTAAACTTGAGGTAACTTCAATTTGCTCATAATGCTGAGTCAATTTTTTTCTACCTGGCAAATGAAAGACAGAAAGGGGAGGCAATGATTTCAAAGGCAACTGAATTGTTTTCTTCAGTAGTATAATCGAACTTGTCTGCTCAGGTAGTGAAGTTCTGTAGAATAGAAATAATTTTATCATACAGAGAGAGAAATGAGCAAAGCTGGTGTCTGAACAGATTCCTAACTTATGAAACTTAAGCAAAGAAAAACTATGGAAAATCTAATCTCATGAGGCCATCAAGAGCAGCTTCTCAAAGGCCAAAGGCTGTGAGCCCCTTTGGGGGAGGGGAGTCCTTGAACAGTAATAGACCAACGAAGAGACCTGAAGAAAACGAAAGCCATAGAGTGACTTATGTCAACAAGAGAGTACCTCCATATGCACTAAAGGAAAAATCCAGTCTAAACTCTTCTGTACAGCCCATGAGAAGAGATGTGATGTTGGCACTAGAGTGACGTGCCAACATCTCAGCTGGTATGCGGTATAATCACAAGTCAGTATGAGCAGAGGACACGTGAAAAGTGCCTTTGAGTGTTACCTCAGTGCAACCCTGCTTCTGTGTGGCTCACTGGAGACCAATGGCAACAGAAAGATGAGTAGAACTATGCCTAACAGAGGTAAGTGTGTGATAAGAAGAGAGGTTGTTCCAGAAGGTCTCAAACTAGCCACCTATGGTAGGAATTGCAAAGGGAACAGGACCCCAGTGATGCTGTGTGGACAAGCATCACTGGGGTCCTGTTCCCTTTGCAATTCCTACCATAGGTGGCTAGTACCCTTCACACTACTTCTCCAGAGAGATCAGTACTAAAGGAATTTTCTCAGGCCTCCTTCATTCAGGAGACTAAATGTTACCATAAAGAAAATAAAGGAATTTGTAGAGGAAGAGAAAAACAGATATCAGAGACTAAGCTAACCCATTGGGAGAAACTATCACTCCTTCAGTCTACAGAGCACTCACTGGGGCTAAGATATCCTGCTGGGTACAGAGTTACAGCAATGACCAGGACAACATCCTTGACTTTGTGGGGCTTGCCATCTCAGGCAAACCAGAAACGGTTCACAGTTATGTGATTGTAATCATTGTTAACCAAAGTGTTTGGGAGCCATGAGTGTAAAGGGACCTAACTTGGTCAGGGGAGTGAGAGGAGGCTTCTCTGAGGACACATATAAATCAAGACCTAAAGGATAGGGGAAGAAAGCTGGTTGGGAGCTGGGCCAGAGAGCTTGTCATGCCAGATAGATGGAACAGCATGTTTCCACAGCCTTGAGATGGGAAGAAGCTTCTATCAGCCCTGAAGAAGCTACAAAGAAAAAAACATAGGCTAGTGGGGTTGGAGCACAATGAGAAAGCACGAGATAGGCAAGGCTGGTGCAGCAGGGCTGTGCAGCCATGCTGAAGATTTGCAATTCAATCCTAACTGCGATGGAAAATCATTTAAGTTTTATGTAGGGGAATGATATGATCACACTAGAGGGCCTAGAAGATCGCTCTAGCTGCTGTGTGACATCGAACTAGAGGGTGGGTGAGTGTGGTACAGGGGGCCAGTTAGGAAACTATAATGGCAATCCAGGGAAGAAGTCATGGGGGCTATAGCACCAGCGTTGTGGCTGTGTAGGTGGCAAATAAAAGCAACAGCCTGGATAATTGAGTAGATGTCAGAAAGAAAAAGAAAATGATATGAAACAACAGAGGAGGACCAGGTTGGGGTGGGAGGGGGGAATATCTCTGACCAAAAAAATGTGTTGGCTAAGTGCAGATCAAAATTAAAATTTGCTGCCTGGCACAGAGAGTTTGCCGCTCTGTTAATCCCATGTCATCATGAAGGACAACTGATTTAGATGGTAAACTTAATGAGCAGCTCTTGAGTAAGTCTGATTTCATTAAACTCTAACATGAAAACCAGGAAACCCCACAAATAATAATACTAGTCCACGACCCATTTAAGATCAAGAACCAAACCAAAGGAAACCAAAACTAACATGCAACAGTCCCATATGCACAACCTGAATTTAAAAGATTTGTCACTTCACTATTTTTAAATGCAGGTCAAATCTCATTAGAACATATCTGTCTATGGTTAAAACACAAATCTCTGTTCCTACCCAAAGACTCTCATTTAAAATAATCTAAGTACAACAAGAGAATGTTGACAATTCTGTTATTTCATCCCTAACAGGAATTGACCTCATTTCTCCAATTGGTTTTGTGTATTTTAAAATGGACCTGACTGCCATGTGCGTTTGATTAGCACTTCACACCTTGTTTACAGTGTCGGGGTGGAGGGTGCGTAGGGACTGTTACTGGCATCTGTCCAGCTGTTCCTGATGAGCTGCCAAGCTGAGAAACTTCCTTTGGTTGAGACAATTGAGGCAAAGGGCAGGCTGACTGACTGAAATGTCAGATAGTCTTTGTTTTTTTGGTTTTTTGTTTTTGTTTTTTTAAAGAGAGAAACGCCCCCAAAACCTAAGCTGGACTCCTAGAGAGCTCTTTATTCCCTAGAACCGGCATCCAGGAAAGAGGAGGCTCGTTTACGGTGCTACCCTTTCCCCTTGGCCACAGCAGTGTTCCTCCTTTAAACTAAGGTGTAAATGGCAACTGGTTTCCAAGACCACTTATTCTCCAAGACCACAGGGCTGCTGAACACTAGGCCTCCCCGGCACCATCCCCAGGTATGCAGAGGCTTCACAGGGCACTGGTGGGGCAGCTGGGCAGGGTAACCAGGACCGAGGCCCACATAGTCATGACTGGCGAGCCGGATCCATCAGGGTCACAGAGGCAGACAAGGTGGTGTAAGACAAGGTTCATCCAAATTTCACAATCAGAGAACAGAGGAACTCTCGCAAGAAGACTGAGGCCCAGAGGGTCGCAGAGACTTGCTTGAAGAGCCGGGAGCAGAACCTTGGACTTTGACTCCCAGTGAATTTATCCTGTAACCACCTCAGTAAAAAATATCATCTAGTGTCAAAATTATTCTTGAAAACTTAAATTGCCTATACGGTTGACCCTATTGGAATAATGGGTTTGAGCTATGTGGGTCCATTTATATATTGATATTTTTCAATAAATCTGTACAGTACTGTAAATGTATTTTCTCTTATGATTTTCTTTTCTCTAACCTACTTTATTGTGAGAATGCAGTATAGAATACATATAACACAAAATATATGTTTATCGAGTTTATGTTATTGATAAAGCTTCCGGTCAACCGTAGGCTATTAGTAAAGTTTGGGGAGTTAAAAGTTATACTTTGATTTTCGACTGCTTGGGAAAGTGGCACCCCTACCCCCTGCACTGCTCAAGGTCAACTGTATTGTATATAGTACAGAAGGATGCTCCTATTTTGAAGGCACTTAGGACTCAGGCCAACAGAAGGATAGCAAATCCAGATCACCCATTTCAAGCTTACTCTGGGGCCTATGCTTATTGAATAGAAGGGTCCATGGAATCGCCCAGGCTTCTAAAACATTATTTCTCTCTTCTGTCTTCAGCATATTTAGCTTAATTTACGTAAGTTAAATGGATGGTCAGGTGCCTACTCTGAATCAGAAACTGTGCTGATCAGTGGGAGTCAATACTATTACTACTACTACCAGCAATTAAACTATTAAGAGCTGAATGTATGCTGGGCACCACTGTAGGAGGTTTGCTAACTCATTTAATACCAATGATGAATAAGCATTGCCCTGCTTTCAAAGAACTCATTTAGGGAAGCGATTCTAAATTCTGGCTGAATATTGGAATCATTTGGGGGAGCTGTTAAAACACTCCTATGTGTGGGCTCCACCCCAGAGATTTTGCTTTAATTGGACAAGGGTAGAGCCTGAACACCGGAGTTTTAGCAAAGCTCTCCAGATACTCTTATGTGCAGCCAGGATTGAGAACCACTGAGCCAGGGTGAAGGAGGAAGACATGTAAACCAACAGTGACAGGTGAGTGTGCCCTGGCTGCTAAGGGAGAACACAGGTTGGACACCTGACCCAGATAACTGAAGGTCAGGAAGAGATTCCAGGAGGAAGTGAAATGTGAGAGGGGGTCACTCTAGGTCTGTCACTGACCGAGGTATATTCCAGGGGAGTTTCTGTTCCCATGTTCCCATCATACTTCTTTGACTCACAGTTACCCAGTTAGCCCTGTCCCAGATGGAACCTGTTAGTTTTAAAGACTCTGAGCCAGTTATAGTCAAACTAGCACTCGTGGGGGTCAGGCTCCCACTGCCCCCCCATTCGCCTCATGAAGCCAGGCATTGGTCTTAACACCCCATAGGAGGTACCTGTTCTCTGCCTGAGTCTGGGGTTCAGCAGCAGAGCCTCTAGCCCCAGAGGGACTGATCAGGACTGGGAATCAAGAAAAAGTAAGCTAGCTTGTTAGAAGAACCTCCCTTTTTTGACAACACCTTCATAACCCAGCACAATCTTTAGGGTGAGGATTGGGGTCTTGACCACAGAACTCCTGATTAATATTGTAGCTGCACTATAGATCAAATATATTTTAGGTTTGGGGGTTGAGAACTATTCATAACATTGCTCTGGATGGGTAAATTTACTCTGGTTCCAAACAACCAAATGGCAAAGAATCCTTAGAATACAATCCAGCTATGAAAATCGAGTCCATATAGTATACATTATAATCTAAGATAATAACCAGAACTGATAAAGTGTGTATGCAATGTGAAATATATTTATTTTAAAATCTACATTTGACCTAACTACATCAATGTGTCACATACTAAATTGTTTACTACATGCAACAAAGTGGGAGAGGGCAAACAAGAGCAAAAACTCTGGGAATAACTCAGATTTCCAAAAATGGGAGATTGGTTAAACTAATTATGTTAAAATGAAATACTATGTAACTATTATGAATGATGCTGAAGAAGCATATTCATTGACATGGAAAGATGTTTATAATATTGTACACTGTGAAAAGGCAGGTTACAAAATTGTGTTCCTAGAGACTAATTTCATGACTAACACAAAGCAGTTATTCAATAAATATTGTTGAGTAGCAAAACAATAATATTATACATAGATCCCTATTTAAATTGAAAACTAAGCAAATATATTTTTTAAAAGAATTATATACATTAAAGTGATTACAGAGATTATCTCTGAGTGACAGGATTATGCGATTTTTTTCCCCTCTTTATCTCTTTTTGGTCATTTTTTAACAATAAGCATGTACTACTTTTGTCAAGTTAAAAAATAAAAATAAAAAGGCTTCGGATTTGCGATTTATAAATCTCTATAGTCTAAATGTCTTTGTGTAGATGATATTCCTTCAGAGGATTTATAGTTTTGAAGGCCTGCAAATGGATACATCTCCAGTCTGAAACTTCCTTGGCCATTTGTTTAAGTAAGTACAATTGTTACATGTGATTTACAGGTCATAAAACTATTTTTAAAATGTTATCTTTGGTCTACGGCCATGCTACCCTGAGCAAGCCCGATCCCGTCTGATCTCGGAAGCTAAGCAGGCTCAGGCCTTGTTAGTACTTGGATGAGAGACCACCTAGGAAAACCAGGTGCTGTCAGCATAAAAAATAAAAAAACAAGGGATTGTAAGCTGACAAGGTCCTTGCAATCTGTGAGTTCAACCAAGGGTTGCCTCACCTAAAAAAATAAAAAATAAAAAAAAATAAAAAATGTTACCTTTGGATATTTTAAGGTGATGAATTCTGTGTGATAGTGTAATGATGAATACATGACACTGCATTTGTCAAAACCCATTATAACTAACTTTACAACACAGAGTTATCCTTAATATATGCAAATTTTTAAAAAATTATTCAGGAGGTAAGGCAATCCCAGGATAGAATACAGAGTATGACAAAAGAATCTAAATGTACTACGAGTATATAAAACGACCTTACTGAAGGGTGTGGGCAAAGAATTGGTAACCTACATAACCTTGGAAATGAATGGAGTCTGTAAGACTAAAGGAAAAAGGAACTGTACATAAACCCTGTAGTCCAGGGGTCCCCAAACCCAGGGCTGCAGACTGGTACCAACCTGTGGCCTGTTAGGAACCAAGGCCACACACCAGGAGGTGAGCGGCAGGCAAGTGAGCAAAGCTTCATCTGGATTTGCAGCCACTCCCCAGCGCTAGCATCACCGCCTCAGCTCCACCTCAGATCACTAGGCATTAGATTCTCATAGGAGCACCAGTTCCTGGTGCTGAAAAGGATGCGGACCGCTGCTGTAGTCTAAGTGACGAAGTTGTTTCCCACAAAGGTATGGAATAACAATTCTGATACTGCTATAAATGCATACTGGAATGAAACAATTAACTAAATGAATGTTAGAGGATAAGAGCTGGATTTCATACTATTGCAGTGAAGGCTTACAGATAAGCAAGGGAGGAGGCTAAAATGATCCATGTGGTAATGAATTTAAATTGGAGACGTCAGTATGAACTCGTGTTTAGTTTAATGTAGACACAATTGATTACATATTAAAACGTTTATGGATATACATACACACATGGGTTAGTATACACACATCTATTTCCTTGCTCTGTCATCTGAGAGGGCCTAAAAGCAACAGCAACAACTATTATTCTCTGCCCCCCGCTTTTTTGCACAAACAGTAGCACATTATGCACACTCTTCTGTACCTTACTTTTTCACTTCATGTATCCTACATATTTTCTATGTCAATACATAAAGCCCACATCTCTTTTTACAACTGCACAGTATTGTGTTGTGTGGATATACCATAGTTTATGTAACAGCTCTCTATTGGTAAACATGTATTATTTTCAATCTTTTGCCATTTCAAATAATTCTGCACTAAAACACCTGGAACACGCATCATTTTGTACATGTGCAAGTCTATCTATAGGATAGACTCCTAGAAGTGGGAATGCTGAATTAAAGAGTACATACATTTGTAATTTGATTAATATAGACAATTTTTAGAGCATAGAGATTGTTTCAATTTTTATGGAGAGTGCCTGCCAGTAATTTATGAGAATGTCAGTTTTCCCACAACCTTACCAGTAGGGTGTAATGTCTTACTTTTGGCATTTTGCCAATTTGGCAAAAAATGGTATCTCCAGTTTTAATTTGTGTGTCACTAATTATGAGTCAAGCTGAATATCTTTCACATATTTGTAGCTGATTTGTATTTCTTTTACTCTGAATTGTCCATTCAGGTCATTTTCCCATTTTATTGTTGAGTTCTTAGATTTTTTTCTCATGAATACAAAGGACTTCTTTATGAGAGATTAGCCCTCTGTCTGGGATACAAATTGCAGAAAATTTCCCAGTTTCTCTAGTCTTCTGACTTTGCTTAAGTTATTATGTTGACATGTGAATATTTTTATAGTCATATTTATCAATCATTTTCACCTTTACTTAGGAGAAAATCAGACCTCTAGAACCTTAAAAACATCATACAGTGTCAGGCCCCTGGGTTTTTGTGGAATTTATCTACCCTTCTAGGATGCAAATGTCTTACTAAGGCATCTAGGTCATCTGCCATTTCCAGCTCACCAGATCCTATCACTTGTAAATCTACAAATCTCCAAAAGAGTGATTTAAGGTCAGGCCTCTGTTCACCAAATGTAGAGATTTTTGTTTCATCTCATTTAGTTTGTTGTTATATATAGGTCAGGTGGGATCTGCATGGGCTGCCCTATAATTTGACCATAGGGAACCCATATATCAGTTGCTGCCAAGTCCTATAGGCCAAACTATTTTAAAAATGACCGTGACCCTATTTTTGTCATGACACCCACTTTACATCTTTTAATTAATGGCTTCTACCTAGCCTCTGCCACCCCTAGATCACATTTTTTTTCTCCCCACAAAAATTAAGGTGCTCCTTTCAATTGGGGTATTTCCTGAGAGCCACTATAGCAATTTTCAAAGATGCTGGTGCTCCCCTTTCTGGTATTTCTCAAGATCTTAGTGGTTTCTCAAGACACTTGTTGAACAGAGTGTCTTTTAGCCGGCCATTCAAGAGACATAGTTAGGAGATGAGTAAACAGTTCACCATTACAAATTTACTCCAACATTCCTATCTCCCTAAGTCTTTGAATGTTCTCTTCACATTATACCAAGGAATTTCTAGCATCTCAACTTCAATTAGCATGGGTAAGCTAGGAGCAGACCACAAAGGTGAGTCACGTTTGTACACTGGTGAGAACGACAACTCAAATTTGGCTAAGACTTCACTCAGTTTTATAGTTGCTTCAAAATATACACAGTTGACTAAGGATAATACATGATGATATGAGTAGGCAAACAACTCAGGATCTTCACTGTTAATCACAGAGGTGCACCCTAAGTTTGGTGGCCTCAATGTTCTCACAGAGTAATGAATTCATCAGGTCAATAGCATTTAGAAACATGGCTGGCTGTCTTTCATTTGACTTTAGGCTGAAAGAAGTATTAGTCCTGGTCATTGTTCAGGAGTCCACCTATTTCCATAAAAGGAATTAGCCAACTGCAGATACATAATCTTGTTATCACGGCTTTTATGGCTTTCTGCATCATCAGGCCTACTTGAAGCTTTGTTGTAGCAGGTCTGGGCAACAGTTTACCACACAGGGCCTCAGTCAGCTAACTTTTAATACAGAAATGGAGCATACAATTAGAATTACTACCAGCTGCTTGATCTAGCCCAGTGATTTCAGAATCTCTGGTAACGTGGCCCACATTGATAATTTCAGTCCAAACTAAATTTTCATCTTTCCTACTTGATCTAGCACCACCAGAATACCATTTAGGTATTATTTAGGTATTTTTTTTTCCCCCGTAATATAAATTAACAAAATAATCTCCCTTCACTTTGACTTTGTAATTGGCCACTCAGGGCATGCTGGGCTCTGATTCTAGTTATAATTTGGCAAACAATGAAGGAGATTGGGCAAGTGAAGAACTGGCTTACTCTTTGAAGCAGGCTAAATTGTTGTAGGAGCTTCAAGTAAGGAAAGATAGATTCATAAGAAAGGAAGTATGGCCACTTCCTCTAGCCAGGGAGGCTCATGTTATGGGAGATTCCAGGAATGATCTGTTTCAATTCTCCAGGCAACATTCTTTCCCAGACAGTTTTAACTTACGCTTTTTAGAATTGGGGAATCTGTGAATTCAACTAAGATTATTTGGCAATCAATACAATTCGACTTGGAGTTTGGTTTTACTTACCTTAAGTTCAGTAGCTGCAAGAGGCAAGTTTTCCTTTAAGTACTGATCATAGAAAGTCTTTTGTTTTTAGCTGGTCTTTAGACAACAATTTAGGACTCTGAGCTGGAAATTTTCTTTCTTTAAGCTCTCCAGTAGTGACTACCCACACCTACGGTTCTTCAGTTCCTCGTGGCTTTCCTATTGTTCTGTGCCAGTCGCCACTTGTTTCTTCAAAGTCTTGCCTTTAATGGGCACTTCATATGCTCTTCTTGTTAACAGCTTTGCCACTGTGTAGCATGGGCACCCTGAGTCCTGTCCTTTAATACTAGATGGGTTTTTATTGCTGTCACTACAAAGAGTCCGAATGATGAATTCCTGAGATTATTTCCTGAGATGTTATTGCCTGCAGTTGCTCCTGTCACTGGTTTCTATATGAATCAAGGTTCTTGCTTGTTATAAGCAACAGAAATAAACTCAAGCTATTTGAAGCAGAAAACAAATTCATTAGAGAATTAGAGAGAGAGACTGCGGGGGAGGGGAGAGAGAGAGCGAGAGAGAGAGAGAGGTCATTGACTCTGCAGGAGCCAAAGAATCAGATTCAGAGGTCGCAAATGAGCTAGAAGCCATGCCCAAACGCATGCTGGGTACACACACACTTCCATTTGCACCACTAACATCAGTCTTGGACAAAGACATGAAACATCTGTCCCTGCTACCTCTGGGAGCCACCAATGTGGCCATGAGTGCCAGAATAGAATCAGTATGGTCTCTACTTTTTTGTATCATTTGCTTCCAATTCAGAGTCCTGGAGAGGGGCTTCTAATGGAGAAGACCTTGGTCACATGCCTCCACTCTAGATGCACCATCGACTGGAAAAGCAAACATCCAGCATTTTTAGCTTCTATAGCGGAGGTGGGGTTTCTGCCAATATAGGAAGTGATATTTGGATGCTGGGAAGCCAAAAAGAATAACAAATGTCCAGTTTGACTTGTAAGATCAATCGACATTTACAAAAAGAAGAAATTTCTCTTTCAAACTCCTCAGCATTAAAAAAGAGCATTCAAGGTCTTCATTTATTTACTGGCCTAGAATGTATTTTTGCTTATCTTTCCTTATTTGCACTGAATAAGAGAACAAATTTTTAAAATCAAATTATTATATTTTGTTTTGTCTTTATACTTTACCAATATACTGAACCTATTTTATTTTCAGACATTAGATTTCATAGAGATTAATTCTACTTTCTTATTTCTTATGTTAAAATATTTGAAAATAATAGTCGTAAAATAAAATAAATAATAGGAGCAGACTCTCTAAAGAAAATTTTATTCGCAATATTTGTTGGTACAATATGCTAAGCCTCCTTGAGGTTTTTTTTTGCTTTGTTTTAGGTAGAACTGGTGATGGCTCCAACCCTGCTCAGGAAATTGGATTCGGTGAGTGGCAGCCGCAGCCACACAGTGAGTCCTTAAGTGGCAGTCCACTTCTAACACTGCGCCTCTAGACATCACACTAATCCTGGCAATGTGAGAGAGAGAGCCAGATCAAAGCCCATTTGGAGAAAGAAAGAAAATAATCCCAAACTGCTCCTTTGATGTCACATTAGGCCATTAATATACATCACATCTGTTTAATTTAAAACTTCTGCCCAGTGCTGCTATGACTTAATTGCACACCTCTTGAGACCCAGCATTAAGTTCCTGTGTACTTGGATGGGGAACGTGATTTGTGCTGTAGTTAATGATGAGGTTTAGAGTCAAGTCCATCTTCATGCGTTCTCAAACTCTCCACTGGCCTAACTGCATGCTTCTCATAAATAACGCCTTCGGTGGACGAGGAGACCATAAATCTGTCCAAAGATGCATCTCTTCATCCAATTCTGTTCTCTCCTTTGACTCTGCCTTTTGATTGCCTGGATTATAATGAGAAGTCTGTTAAGTACGTGTCTCTCTTTTCTCTCTCAGCGGGCTAGTCATTTCCTTCATGCCTTATTCTGTCTCATGTTTGGGAAATGGGAGACGTTGTTAGGTTTTTAACAGTATCTTTAAAATTATCCATCATTTGTCTATCATCTTTATTTGTATTCCAAGTATTTTTAGAGTATGACCCTGTTTTTTGGTTATAGAAAGTTTCTCTTAAAGATTTTATTAAGCTTTGTGCAAAAATTGGAGGATAAGTTGAAATAACAAAGAATTTAAAAGACACAGGGCTCAAAAATTAAATAAGTGGCATCATAAACTATGTTTACCTCTAGACAACTTGGGAAATGCAGCAATGACAGATAAGATTTTAGCAGAAAGTAGCTCATACTTTCACTTCTTGTGGAGAAGAAGCTGGACTTTCATGGAAGGAAACTGTAAGGAGTAACCACAGGTACCACAGAAGATGTAGTTATGTAAACAGATCTGATTCAGAGGTAAGGATGCCGAATGAGAGAAAATGGTGTGAATGTGTGGGAACTGGGACTCTCAGGAAAGGGATACCCAGCAAGAGATAACCAGAATGGTCTGAAGCCATGAGCCTCAATCATAATACTTAGGAATTTAGAGAAAATTTTTAAAAAAGAAAAAGAGTTCATAAAAGTTTGGCCTCTTCTTTCAGTCCTCAAGTGCAGCCTAAGAAAGAAGGCACCCTTTAATAGGTAGTATAATAAGCTCCTTTGGTTGTTAGCATATGTAGGAGACAGAAAAAGAGGAAGAAAAGGAGGGAAGGAGGGAGGGAGGGAAGGAAGGAGGGAGTGGGGGAGAGAGAGAGAGAACTGGAATGATAAAGAACATAGCCAAGGTCAAGGTTAGCTAGCTTTCCTTAAGGTTACTTAGTGAGCTCTGACTGAGATCAACAGTATTAGTTTAGAGTGTCTCAAACTTCTCTCAAACATCTCAAGGAAAAGGAAAGTGAGAAACATATCCTCAAGCAATTGGAGAGATGATGCTGGCACTGCAAATAAAAATTTCAAGATTTCTTGTTTTATTTTAAAAATGTATACAAATGTTGCATTCTATTCATAATGTGGTTTTTTAATATAAAATATTTTAGGCTAATGCCATTCAGCAAAATCGATGTTCCCAGTAATTGTGTCCCACTTAGTCTATAATTTTGCAAAGCCCATAGCCCACTGTCATGGGAACCTCTGAGGGGGTCTGCACTATCCATTTGAAAAACAAATGAACACAATTAGTTCAATTCTAAATGTTGTATCTGAAAATATTGTGACTTTCAGTTAAGTCTATTCAATCATTCAGCCAAATATTTTAATAACCTGTAGAAACGCAAGGAATATAATTTCAAACTTTGGCCTGCTGTGTTTTCAGTTGAACAACCAAGCTTTGCATGACTCCTTTCTGGCAAGAGGTACTTGTTTCGATCAGAGACATTGCTCACTCTAAAAATTTGATCCAAATCTGGAGTTAGTGTTAAATGACACCATGTGTTTCCTCTGGTTAAGTAAGGTCAATAAATTGTGTTCCTTTTTGTTTCAAAAAACTGAGATATTTTAGTCTGTTTGTGTTGAAAAACCACTAATTACGAATTTAAGAAATTTGGAGGGCAGTGAGAACTCAAAGGCTGCATTTGGCATGCCTGCTCATCTTGCCTTCAGAATTCTGGAGTATTTGAGGTGTTACTATAAAGAAACAAGTCTGCTTTTTCTTTTCTTTTTTTTTTTAAAGTCTTTTTTTATGGCCTAAAACATGTCAAAAATGTTTTGAGAAATGACAGACAGCATTGTTAAATAAACATTGTTAAATAAAGGCAACACTTATTCAAATAATTTAAAATTCAAAAAGCATCTATACCTGAATGAATGTCAGAGATAAGGAATTCCTTCCTTTGAAAAATGAAAAATCATACTCAGGCCTCTATGACCTTTCAAACTATACTACCTAATATTAATTCTGCAGAGAAATATGTAGAGAAGGAGGTTGATAAAGATAATAATCTCTTAAGTAAATATAAATAATTTAATAGTTCCAGAATTCCCAGAGTAATATATATATACACACACATATTTGTGGGTTAGAGGTGGAGAGGAAAGAATGGTAGATGCAAAATTCAGTAATTTGCAATTATTTGCCTGAAAATCTAGCTGCATAACTTCAATGTATAAAAAAATAAAATTAAATTAAGAAAGTGTTACCTGCTTGTTTCCGGTGCCTCATACTTTTTCTGGATGAATCTCCCTTTCTGATCTATTCTCCGCAGTCCTCCACAGGCCGAGGGGCAGTTCTCCTGCTTGGTAAGCTTTCCTTCCTTACTGCTAGGAGCTTATTCACTCCACAGCCTTGCTTCCAAGTGGCAGGGACTGCTGATACAGGAACAATAGGATGTCTCTGAGTTCACAGTGCAGCAGGAGAGACAGATCAGTAGATACCTAAGTTAAAAATGTGCGTTCTCTGTCCCAGGTAGAAATGTACAGGGTGTCTTAGGGCACAGAGAAGAGCCTCAAACCTAATAGAAGGTGCCCCAGAAGGCAAACGCAGAGCAGATATGGAGCCAACACCTTGGGTTCCAAAGTGCCCCATTGAATGCCCTGGTGAGATCTCAAGTTGCGATCAGAAGGCAGAGTGTGTGTGTGTCCCTAGCCACTGTCACACAGTGGGCTTGCTGGGACAGCGTAGGCTTGCTCCACACAGGGTGGTCTCTGCCTGACCCAGACAAAGTCAGCATCAACTGATGGGAAGGAACGAAGAGGGGTAGAGCATGGAGAGCAGCTTCCAGTTCAGGCAGAGGAAAACATTCTCCAAGGAAGCACCAGATTCCTGAACTGAGTCCAGCCCTTTGGAAAAGATGCAGTTCAGGCTGCAATTCAAGTAAACTTCTGAGGAGCTTCAAAAGCTCAGACTTGGCAATTCAATTCAAAAGGCTCTTCCAAGCTCTTCCTATTTAACTTCAACTTCTAAGGCAAAGTCATTGTTTACAGCCTGGCGGAGTTGGAATAGTGTGGAAAAAACGAACTTGTGACGGTTGGGATTTAGAACCACCCTCAGACTTAAGCTAGAGGTGAATTTGAGGAGCTTTCAGCACCACGGCCTCGCTTCCACCCGCCAGTGTATGTGCCAGTGTTTGGCTGGGGGGAAACAGTGGGTCTCAGATTTGTAGGTGACTCCTTTCGGGAACATCTCTCCCACATTCTCATTTGCCACGCCCCTTAGACCACCTGATGTGGTCTGTTCCCCACCATATTTCCACTGGGGAATGCTCTGTGGCTCCTGAATGTCCATGGCCGAGCTGCTGCCTCCACGAGGGCAGGGCGAGGGGTGAGCCGGGTGGATGGGGCCTGCTCACTGACACCTGCCAGCACCAGGGAGGGATCTCAAGTTAGGGTCCCTGTGGCTTCAATGTCCCCAGCCACCTCTGCAGGCAGTCAGCGGGCAGCACCACTCTGCTGCGGAAGAGAGCATTGTACCCACTGACGACTCCGTACTCCTACCGTTTGGGGTACCTTGCTAAAGTGACTGAACTCTTGAGTCTCAGTATCCTCATCCCCAAAATGGAGTTAATGATCCTTACATTTGAGAGCTGTTTGAGGATAAAAAGAGAGTTGTATCTAAGTTACCTACGTGCCTAGCACTGTCAGTGTTGTGGAGAGGAAACAGCGTCTAAGCGAAAGAAGAGATATGTGCACGCTTTGCAGCAAAGAAAGTAAGGTTTGTTAGAGTTGCAAGTCCAGGAGACACAGGCACACTATCACTCCAAGGCCTGGCTCTCCAGGTGTCTTGGGAGTACAGATTATATAGGAAAAAAATCAGTAGTCAGGAAAACTATGAGAGCTGGGATCATAGGTGCTACTGATTGAATGATTGCTGGAGGAGGAGGTAATTGATCATTGTGTCCAGTTCTGGAATCAGCCAAGTTGCCGTCCCCTCTTAACCCAGTGGCCAGGTCCCGAGGCCAGTGGGATTGCAGTTCTGCCTCTGTGGGCCTGGGGCTGAAACACATCTAAAGCCGAGATGTTATCCTTAGTCTAAAGTCCAACAGAAACCTATTGTCCTCATGATTATAGACTTGAGGCTCGGATAATCTTATGTCCTAAGGCTTAATGATTAAAGGAGCAGGCGTACAGAGAATTAGGGCAGGAAAAAGCAAGTGAGTCACAATGCCATTATCTGGACAAAACCAGCTTGAATCGGAGAAAAAAAAACTGTATTAAAGAAATGAAGTTTGTGTGTGGGTTACAGTAGCTGCTCATCAGTGTTAGTTTCTTTCCAAATTCAATCTGATTAAACTTTTAGCTACCAAGAGTCTACTAGTTTCCAGGCTCTGGGAATATAATGTAAAATAACCCTCAAGGAGCTTATTGTCTAGTGTAGTAGTCTCCAACCTTTTTGGCACCAGGGACCGTTGGCCAGGCAGAGGGGGCTATAGAGGGAGAAGAGCTTACGGTTAGAGAGACCAAGGTTAGGATGAGAGCAAAAACAGGGGGAAGTTGAAAGTAGTTCAGCCAGCCTAGAAAGGTGAAGGTAGAGGGATAGAAAGAATTTCCAAATTATAAAATTTTAGTAACTATAAATTTTTATCTTGAAGCAAAGGGAAAATCATTAAAGTATCTTAAGCAAGAGAGTTACATAATCTTATTTGAATTTTAGAAAGACTCCTGAGTAGAGATCATACAGTTGCAATTTAACTTCCAAGTTCCTCATTATTAGCAGCTTCATTTGAAGGTCAAATGAAGAATTCTTCTAGAATTAGAAAAAAAAAACTATTTGGAATTTTTCAGGTCAGGCTATGTAATCCTGAGTCCTTAGAAACGACCAGAGGATTTGTTAGTTTTTTTCTCTACAAGTGAGATTGAGTGGGGTTTTAACATCCCCTCTATGAACCAGGCTCAGTTCCAAGGCAAATTTTATTACTTGGTTGGGAAAAAAAATGAAAACTTTTATACCTACATTACTCAACTACCTCTTTATAAACTTGCTTTTTCACTCACCTGCATGTGGCTTGCTCCTAGGATCAAGAAGCCAGAAGGCAATGAAAAGTGTTATCAGACTTGCATAAGACCAGCCCCTCCCTAAAGATGTTCTGGAGACAAAGCCAAATAAGGTGGAGTTGGGCAGAGCTGAGGCTTCAGGCTCAGGCTTGCAGGCTGGCTTGGGGGATTAGAAGCCCTAAACAAGTTATTGGGGTTGTTCCTCTCTCTTTGTTTCCTGTTAGGTGATATGTGAGTTGGTTATGTTTTTATTTCAATGATTCGCCAGTGAACATTGCTTTCGAAACAGCAGTTTGCAGGATTAGCTAATAGCCATGCTGTCGTCCTTGTTCAAACTCGGTGAACAGTGATTTAATCTCAGATTGCTCAATGTGGCTTCAGGTTCTCTCTGCCTAGCTCTAGACTTGCATGGAAAGGGTGACTGAGCAGGTTGGGGGATGAGTTATTTGCCTTTTTCTGAGAGATCCTGCAGGTGGGGGAGTTGTAAGAGAATAAGTTTTGTCAACATCAACTCTTCCTTCTTCCCGCCCCCCTCTGCCCCCGCCCCCCCACCCTCGCTTGATTTTATGGTACACAATGCAGATCTGGAATTTAGCCTTGAGCTGCTCTTAATTCGTTCAGTGATCTGGATTACTATCTTCCATTTTCTGAGGCTTCATTATAAAATAGGAAAATTTGACTAACTGCTGGATTTTTCCTTCCAGTTCTAGGAGGGCCTGGTCATCAGAACAGTCAATATCAAATTTCTGCATTTAAAGACATAGCAATGAAATAGGGAAAAGGCATGAGAATTAAATATTAAATCAAGTTGTATGCAGAGACTGCTACGTGCTGCCTGACACAGGAATTTAGCTGATCAGCATACAGCTAGACAACCTGGAACCTATAAGATTCCTGCTGAGATTACCAACAACTACTACCCCATACCCTTAAGGCTGCAAAACTGTCTTTGGGAAGGAAAACAGATTTAAACTGAAATCCTTGAAACTCTCATTCTCTGCCTGAGAGGAGAGACCGCACTCTGTCTATGGAGCATTATACCTTCTCTAATAAACTTTTCTTTGTCTCTAACTCTGGTCTGCGCTTAATTTTTTTCTTGCACTCAGTGAAGAACTCTCAGTGCAAGACTGGAACTCCTACTGAGGGGGATTCTCCCAGTTCTTCATCAGCATGAAACTATAATCTAATGGCCTCTCCTCAAACACTCCTTTATGTGAACATCTTTGTCTGTCAAATAGTCTTTTTTTCATTGCAAATTGATTTCTAAGTGAAATTGCCAATCTTGTCAAATATACAGGATTATATGAAGTTGATTAAAGTAATGTCAGAGATGGCAAAGCCTTTGACAAACAAAGCTTTAGCCAGATCGCAGTACCTAAAAACCGGAGGAAAAATCAGCAAGGATGGTGACAAGACAAGTGTTTCAAAAGGCGAAGATTAAATTGGCAAAAGATTTAATAGTGACCTTTGAGGAAAACTGATGAAACCCATTCACGTTTTTGTAAAAATGATCCTCTATATGATCATGCTGCTAAAGTTAAAATGATGACGCAGGATATCAGAAAGTGATGACAATAAAAGAATAAAGTCTTGATTTTTAGAATTATAAACTAAGGCAAAATACTTATTTTTATAATTTCATTGTTTTTCAAAATAAAATGCAATCAAACTTTTTTCCTATGAAATTTTGATTCCTTATTAGAGTCCATTTTAGATAGCTGTGGAGGCTGAAGAAATAATACATTTCCTTCTACCTTCTTCTAGCTGGACTAATAATCAAATTAATAGAGACAGATTAACAGGAGAAAATCAAAGTTTAATAGGAGCACATGAGGAATTCATATAAGTGTAAAAATTCCAAAGATAGTGAGGCAGACTTGGGGTACATATGTCATTTTAGACAGACAAATGAGAAAGGGAGGAATAGGATCTTAGATTTCAAAAGTGAGAATGGGCAATTTACAGGTAATTGAAGAAGAGCAGAACACACGGGGCAGGTAACCTTTTGCTAGGCAACCCAGAAAACAATGGGACAAAGAGGGTGATCTAAGCTATCACCCCCTGCCAGGAGGTCTCCTATCTACCATATACATTCAAATTAGGCTAAGGAGAACATCCTAAGATTTTCTTCCAGAATCAGGCCTTTTCTGATCCTCCTGAATCTCTTAGGCTGGATAGCGGGGAGGGTCAAAGATTTTTTTCTGAGTCTTTCATTTCTTAACAACCAACTTAAAACCAATATCCCAAAAGGCAAAACTTTGGTTCCCTTCATGGCCGCTTTTAGATACCAATATCTCCTGTATTTATTAATTTATCACCTAGTTTCAAAAAGGGTTTAAGATGTCTAATATTATGTGTTGAATATTAGTACATTCTAAATTCTGCCACCAAAGGGATTTCTTCCCTAATACCTCTCTCATGGTCCTCATTTTAAAAATGAGGACCTTCTTTCACTCAGCATAAACAGGGGGAAGTTGAAAGTAGTTCAGCCAGCCTAGAAAGGTGAAGGTAGAGGGCCAGAAAGATGAACCTCTAGGTTCATCCATGTTGTTGCAAATGGTAGGATTTCATTTTTTTAATGGCTGAGTAATGTCCATTGTATATGTGAACCATAATTTCTTTATCTAATCATCTGCTGATGGGCATTTAGGTTGCTTCCATACGATTTCACTTATATGCGGAATCTAAGCGATAAAAAGAATAAACTAATCAAAAACAGACTCACAAATATAGTGGACAATTTGGTGATGGACAGTGGGGGGAGGGGTTGGGGGGCTTGAGAATGGGATGAAGGGTTAAAGAAGTACAAATTAGTAGTTGATAGATGGTCACGGGGATGGGTAGCACAGCATAGGGAATGCAGTTAGCATTAATATGATGGCTAAGTGGAGGGCCAAGGGAGGGTGGGAGCAATTGGGGGGATCATTTTATGAACAATATAAATGTCTAACCAATGTACTATATACTTGAAACTAATTTAAATAAATAATTTTTTTAAAAAAAAGGTAGTTAAAGGTGAAAGAGATAAGAGGTTGAAAAGAGAGAAGAAAATTCCAAAATATGTAGCCTTCACCATATGTAAAAAAGTAGCCACATTTTCTTTTCATGGATCTTTTGAGAGAGTGAGTTATTTGAAGTTTATATAAGTTAAATAGATAAAAAATGATAAATAAAAATCCAAAAAGTTAAAATATACATATATATATATATATATTGCTCACTAATTGGCATTTTTTTGAGTAGTAGCTTTTCTCATATGAAATAAAATCATATATATATTATTTATTTTACAAATTATATATTAGAATTATATAAATAAATGTTCATATATATTATATAATGGCTATAAATCATGGAAATGATGATTATATATAAATATATATAACACAATTTTATATACTCACTTCCACTTAGCACCACAGATAGTGGCTATTATCATAGCTAAAGTCAAGTGTTTCTCTGACCCCCAGACATCCTCAGTGTTGGACATCATGGGGGTGGGGAAAGGGGAGAGCTTTTAGGCTAGATAGGCATCCCAGACTCCATCAAAACATGGGATCCAGGCTGTGGAGGATCAGGGGAGAGGTGTACGACAAGAAACTCAGACAATAGTGGTGTCTGGCAGGTGTGATCGGCCTATGGGATGACAGGTCTGACTAAATGTTTCCAAGTCTGGGAAACAGAAGAGAGGGGAGGACACTCTAAATCTGTGCCCAGCCCACATCAGTGCTGGTTTGGGAACCAGCTCAGGTCTGAGCACCAGTGAGGAGAATAGGGACACACTTGGGAGAAGTGATATTTATGAATTTATGCCAGGCAGCTTCTTTTTTTCTCTTTTGACTTTCTTTTCCGTCTAGATCTGCTTCCTCTTTTCCTATATCAGTGACTTGGGAGGTATCTGGCATGGTAGTGATACAACTATCTTTGTTAGTAGATTTAGATGAAGTGTAAAGGTCTTTTCAACCCTACTATTTTATTGTGAAGTGGCACAGGTAAGGAGCAAATGGTGAGTATAGCTTTAAAATGTTTGAAAATAATTATAATTAATAATTTGACACATCTAAAAACAGAGACTAGAAAAAGAAAAAGAAGTCACCTAATAAGTCCACCAATCTAAATCACAATCAATATTATTATTTTGATGTATATTCTTTTATTATTATTATTTGTATGCTTTGGCTTTCTTATAAATTTTTGTATCATTTTCTTTTCCTTACAGTTATATCAAAAGTATGTTTTTATGTTGTGATATGGTCTTGATAAACATGCTTTCGGAGTACACAGTGATCCAGTAGCTGAATGAATCATGCTCTTCTTACCTTATTATTGAACATTAAGGTGGCTTCGAACATGTTGTTTTTGTCTCTTTAAGATACTGTTTTATGGACTTTTAAAGCATATTGTTTCTTATGGACTTAAGATTAGTGGGCGAAAAATAATAATTTCATTAATTCACTCATTTAACAAATGTTAACTGAATAAGACACCATGTTAGGCAGCAAGAATAAAAGGTTTCAAGATAGGGCCATTGCTCTTTGCTCATAGTACAAGTAAGTGCCAGACCATTTAAAAACTTATTCCATCTAATCAATGACAATGTCAGTTACCGCACTTCTGACAAGCAGAAGTTGATGACAGCCTCACACTTTTAAAGTCAGCCAATCCACTATAGTCTCACTCCAGTAAACATACTTTCACAGCTAACGCTCAGCCTATCCCTATACATTTCCACTCCAAAAGTCTGCCAGTCCCTGAAGTTTCGTCTTCTCAAAAATCTGCCTAAGATTAATTCTAAAAAAAATTTTAAATGGTAACTAGGTGAGGTGATAGTTATGTTAATCACTTGATTATGGTGATGATTTTACAATGTATGCATATATCAAGACTGCAAGTATATATAAAAAATATATAGACTTTTTATTTGTCGATCATACCTCAGTAAAGCAAAAAAATGAAAGAAGAAAAGAAAAAGAAAGAAAGAAAAGAAGGAAGGAAAGAAAGAAAGAAAGAAAGAAAGAAAGAAAGAAAGAAAGAAAGAAAGAAAGAAAGAAAAAGATTAACTCTAGTTAGCAGCTTTGTTTAGAGAGAGACTGAACAGCTCTCCCTTAATTAGCAAGCCATAAATTCAGCTTTTTGTTTTGCTGGCTTCTTCCTTTCAACACAGTATCAAAGCTGAAAATAAAAATATTCCTTTTCTTCAAAGATATTATGACTTAGTTGGAGATATATCACCTATACACAAAAAATTATAGTATACCTGAAACTAATATATCTATGCCGACTGCAATTAAAAAATTTAAAAAAAAAAAATTTTTTTTTAAAGCTACTATAACTGGAAATGCTGCAGAGAAATATTAATAAAGAGACACCTGGGCTCAGTGGAGAGTACTTTCTACTAGGAAGATGAGAAAAAGCGTCATAGAATGGGCCTTGAAGGAGATGCAACTGGCGTTGTTCATGCCTAGGAATAAAAATATCACAGTAATGATCATAAACTAGATTTTTCTGATTTCATATGGAATTAATCTGCTTGGGCTGCAATAACAAAATGCCATAGAGTAGGTGGCTTTAACAACAGACTTTATTTTCTCACAGCTCTGGAGATCGGGGTGCTAACATGGTCAGTTTCGGGAGAGAGCTCTCTTCCTGGCTTCAGATGGCTGCCTTTTTGCTGTGACCTCACTGTGTGGAAAGAGAGAAAGAATAAGCTCTCTGTGTCTCTTCTTATAAGGCTACTCATCTTATTGGATGAGGATCCTACTCTTAGGAATCACTATATCCACATATGATCGTGTTATATCCTCACTCAAAGAACTTCGGTGGCTCCTTATTCCACAGAGGATAAAATCTAAACACCTATAAACTCTCAGCTGATAACCCCTCTTCCTATTTCACTGAACAAATAAAAGCAATCAGAAGAAAACTTTCACATTCTCCCATTGCAACTACACACAACCTGCATTTGTGCCCATATGCTTTGCCTTTCCTTGTGCTTTTATGCATGAACTGCCCAGACTCCTATTTAAGGCCAACACTCTCACTTGTACACTAGACCCATCCTCTCAACCACTCAAGAACATCATTCTATCAATCTCTTTTCTCTTCCAAATCATCAATTTCCCCCTCTTTACAGGACCATTCTCATCACAAACATATTATTTCTGGTACTATAAAAAACTCTCTGTTGACCCTCTTTTTCCCTGGTTACAGCCCCATCTCTCTTGAAAGAAAAACTACTTAAAGACTTGTCTGTGCTCATTGTCACTAATTCTGCTCTTTCTGCTCTTTCTTGAATACATTCCAATCATGCTTTTGACCTCAAAAACTGCTTTTGTCAAGGTTACGAATGACTTCTACACTGCTAAATCTACTGGATGGTTCTCAGTCATCTTAGTTGCTCCATAAGCATAGTTTGACAGTTAATAAGATTCAACTCCTTGAAAGACTTCGTCTACTTTTTTCCCAGACACTGCAAGTTTTCTGATTTCCTCCTACATCCTTGGCTTCTCTTTCCCAATTTCCTTGCTTTCCTTCTTATATCCCAAAGATTCAGTGTTTGGTTCCCTTGTCTCATGAACACTCAAAGTCTTGTTGATAACATTCAGTCTCATCTTACCAGTATATGTTTGCATCTCTTAACTTCCTATCTCTAGTCCAGAACTCTCTCTTTAACTACAGACTTGTATACCCAGCTGCTCACCAACCCCCCTTGCTATCTCCTCTACATCTCAGTAAATAACAATGCCATCCTCCCAGATACTCAAACCAAAATCTTAGAGTCAATTTCTTTTTTTCACATCAAGCCCTCACATTCTTCAAGTCTTGCTCAAATGTCATCTTCTTGTTGAGTCCTTTCCAGACTACCAGTACTATTTTATTTTATTTATTTTTAAAAATTTTTTACAGTTTAATTGAAATAGAATAGACAATTAGTTACTCATATTTACATTGTACAATTTAATGAGGTTTTTTCAATTATAGTTGGCATACAATAATATATTAGTTTCAGTTGCACAGCATAGTGATTAGAGATCTATATAACTCACAAAGGATCAGATCACGCTGCTAAATCTAGTACCCCTCTCCCCCCCTTACGTATTTATAACAACATTGTCAACTATTTTCTTTATGCTACTCTTCATACTTTTTTGTAACTATCCATTTGTACTTCTTAATCCCTTTGCCTCTTTTTACTGTTCCCCCCACCTCCTCCCATCTAGTAGCTCTCAAACTATACTCTTTATCCATAAGTTTATTTCTGATTTTATTGTATGTAAGTGAAATCATGTGGTATTTGTCTTTCTCTATCTGACTTATTTCATTCAGTACAATATCTTCTAGATCCATCAAAACGATATCTTTTTCCATCCCTTTCCTTTTAGTCTATGTGTGTCTTTTAATTGGAAGTGAGTCTCTCGTAGGCAGCATATGCAGGGGTCTTGTTTTTTAATCCATTCTGCTTCTCTGTATGTTGGTTGGAGCACTTAATTCTTTTCCATTTGAGGTACTTGTTGATAAATATGTAGTTATCACCATTCTTTATTCATGTTTTTGATACATGCTTTTTCTTTTTAAAGAGGTCCCTCCAACATTTCCTGTAATATACTGGCTTGGTGTTGATGAATTCTTTTAGCTTATTTTTGTCTGGGAAACTCTTTATCTGTCCTTCGACTCTAAATGATAGCTTTGCTGGATAAAGTGTTCTTGGTTGTAGATCCTGGGTTTTCATCACGTCAAATATTTCCCTTCTGTCCTATATAGCTCCTTTTGAGAAATCAGCTGCCAGTCTTATGGGTGCTCCCTTGTAGGTAACTAAGTGCTTTTCTCTTG
>NW_011888929.1:3682078-3702019 GCF_000151845.1 Pteropus vampyrus
CCTCCAACATTTCCTGTAATATACTGGCTTGGTGTTGATGAATTCTTTTAGCTTATTTTTGTCTGGGAAACTCTTTATCTGTCCTTCGACTCTAAATGATAGCTTTGCTGGATAAAGTGTTCTTGGTTGTAGATCCTGGGTTTTCATCACGTCAAATATTTCCCTTCTGTCCTATATAGCTCCTTTTGAGAAATCAGCTGCCAGTCTTATGGGTGCTCCCTTGTAGGTAACTAAGTGCTTTTCTCTTGCTGCTTTTAAGATTCTCTCTTTATATTTAACCTTTGACATTTTAATTATGATCTGTCTTGGTGCAGACCTCTTTGGATCGTTGGTTTTGGGGGTTCTCCGAGCTTCCTGGGGTTGTATGTTTATTTCCTTCACCAGGTTAGGGAAGTTTTTCCATCATTATTTCTTCAAATAGGTTTCCAACTCCTTCAGGTATCCCTATAACACAGATGTTGTTACATTTAATTTTGTCTCATAGGCTCCTTAACTTATTATCATATTCTTGGTTTTTTGCCATTCCGATTGGGTGTCCTTGGCTTTTCTATCCTCTATATCAGTGGTTCGATCCTCTTCTTCATCCACTCTGTTGTTTCCCTCTGATATACTCTTCATCTCAGATAATGTATTCTTCATTTCTGACTGGTTCTCTTTTATAATTTCCATTTCCATTTCTGTGTTTTTTTTCTCTCTGTTAAAGTTCCCATTGAGTTCATCTATTCTTCCCCTAAGTTCATTGAGTATCCTTATAACCAGTGTTTTGAACTCTGCATCTGTTCGATTGTTTGATTCCATTTTTCCTGGATCTCTCTTCTCTTCTCTCATACTGTTTCTGCTTCTTTGTCTTCCCATTTTGGCTGCCTTTCTATGTTTGTTTCTATGTACTAAGGTCCTAAGTCTCCCAGTCTTATTAGCATGGCTTTGTGTAGTACGTGTCCAGTGGCACAGTCCTGAGAGGGGTTCAGCTGCAGGCCAAGCCTGAGCCCCTCCAGAGCCACCTGTCAAGAATCAGCAAGCAATCCACAGATGCTGTGCTTATAGTTGCCTCAAGAGGTCATGCCAGAAACAGAAGCCAGATATATCAGACCTAGTGCTAGTGCATATCCATCTACAAAAATACCACTCTGTTTTATTGGTGCCAGTTTTAACAATTGCACTGCTACTTGTACTGGGGCTGTCTGTTCTGTGCTTCCTCAGTGACAGGGTCCTCATTTCCAAGTGGATGGTACATGATCAAGGTCCAAAACGCCATCCCAGGTTGTTGGTATTTCTGGTGTCCACTGTTGTCATTTGGATTCTTCAGGATGCAGACTCTGAGATGGCGATCAATATGCAGTAGGCTGACTGGTTAAGTGCTCTTGGGGTTAAGTCCTATGGAAGGGAAATGTAAGATAGGAAGAAGGTTTGGGAAGAGAGAGAAGTTGAGCAACAATGCAGCTTGAATGGAGGTCTCGGTCAAACCTGTGGGTAGCCCTGAAGTTGGAATGACTTCTCAATTTTCCCAAGTTGGGGTGAAGGTGCTGTGCCCCACTTTGCTCATCCATTCAATATGAGCAACTCTGGGACTGAGATGTGGACTTCTTTGTGCAGGCAGTCCCTGTGGGGGCCTGGCAACTGAGGGCTTTCTGCCAACAGTGCTCCCAGCATCCAAGAAATAAGTCCTTTATTTCTGAATAGAGAACTAGATGGCACACTGAAGCATCCACGTATGGCATTCTATTCACATACCCAAGGTTTTGTCCAGTAAATTATGGAGCACAATAAGTCCTTTAAAACTATTCCCTAAAATCATAAACATTGCCCTGTGAGCTGAATTCTGCTATTCTTTGGTATTTTTCTCCCTTTATATATAGCTTCTCTGAATTAATGCCCAAAGGCCCTGAAGTCCAAAGACTCCAACTCTGTCTCTCTAGAGTGATGAAGCCTCACTCCAGCAGTCAGTTACCAGCCACAAAACGCTTTCTCCACCCAGGCCACATCATAAGGCAACTTCTCCCTCCTGGACTTGGTTCACTTGCTGCCTCTCCCAGAGTCCTTGACTGCCGCGGGGCCATTATGGCACCCATGTCTGAATTCGCCCGGTGTCCTTACTGAAAAGCCCAGTAAGAGTGGGCCTGCCGTGGCTTCCGGTGTTCCAGGAGCTGCTTCTCTCACTCGTGCACAGCTTTCTCTCCAGGGCTTGATGTTAGCCTTTTGGTTGAAACTTCATTTGAACTGCTTAGTTCTCAACTTCAGCTTCTAGATGTTGTCTTTCTGATATTTCATGCCTCATGAGCAAAAACAACCAGCCCCACACCCGGCCCAGCTCCTGCTTGCCTTAAAAGATAAGCTTTAACAATAAACAGCTGAAAGATCTAGGAGAAGCTTTGGATTCTAGAAATCATCTCTTGGACCCAACCATCATTATTTCCATCCAGAGCACATGCCCATTTCCAGCATTCTTGGAGGATGGATAAATAAATGTCTAAGAACCTGTTCCTTTTGCGGTCTGTAAAACCCCCTAAGTATAAATTACTGAACAATTAAGCCAAGAGCTGTCTTCCAGAGAACCAGAAGGGTTTAACTATAAAGTGTGTGTAACTATAGTTCCTTCTTCTGATACTGTTTTATGCAGTGATGACAAATATTCTTTAAAAAAATTTTTAACCTAAAGGCAATAGAAGGCATTTTCTTCATGTTATAACCTCTGTTTTTACCCGTTTATACCTGATTTCATTTTCCATATTACCATCCATTTGTTTTCACAGTACAAATGCTGTAATTTCTCATCATCAAATACTTTTCATTATTTCCTAGAAATGGATAGCTTCTGGACTTACTGGCAGGCAAAGACAGCATTGTGAAAGTTGACCTCTATTTCTACTAACTAGCAAATTGCTGGTAATCACTTAATAGAAGTGGAAGAATACACGTTTCCATTGCTGCAGTGAAGTGGTAATTTCTCCAGATACCCAATGCTGCTCATTTATCCTTATAATGAAGTTAAGTAAGACTCGCACTTAAGTTGCTTCAGCCATGCTCCCCATACCACATCTCTCAGAACAGCCAGTTCCAAACCTCCCATGGGCTATGTTCCAAAAATGTGTTTGAAAATCAGTTTAGGACTCAGATCACTTCTCACATAGACTCAGATCACTTTTACGTTATAAACAATGTAATATGTGAAAGTTGAGTCAATGGACTGCCCCATCCCCCAAAATCTACAGAACACATAATATAGCTGAAATTGGACTGCTAGTCCTATCCTAGATGGCCTTCAACTTCTGCCTGCAGTCCTAATCACATCTGCTCTCCAAACAGCAGTGGCCAGTGATCTTTCTCAAGTGTAAGCCTCGTCATATGACCCAGTGCTTAAAACCCTCCCTTGACCCCAGAACCCCATGTCAAATCAAGTCTCGACACTATCCCCTAAATGTTTCTCTAATCTTAATGTTTTTTCTAGATCCTCATTGTGAAAATTTTAATCGAGGCTGTGACTTATTCTTACCCAGATTACAAAAATGGTCTCCTAACAGTTCTCCCTACGTCTAAGTGTCCATTACGCTGCTGCCAAACTCTGGACCGTGTCATATAGGATATTTCAGTCTTGTCATAACATACTTTAAAAGCCTCATCAGCTTCCACACCAAGTCACATGCTTCTATGCTATTATTTTCTTTACTTGGAGTTTCTGAGAAATTTCTGGTCAAAGTTAAGGGGACAACTTCTCTGGAAGTTTTCCCCCAACAAATAGAAACTCACTCATTCCTTAATGCTTCCATTGCACTTTTATTAGTTCCTGCCATGCCTTAGGCATGATGGATAATCAATCAGAATATAAAGATGGCAAATTCCCACCCCTAGCTGTCAAGAAGATCACCCTAGACAGAAACAGGAATTGATAATTACAAAACATTCACCTTTTATTAGTGTGTTTAGGGTACTGTTGATTCAAAGACCAAAAAGTAACTAGCTTTTCTCTAACTGGGGGCCTGAAAGTAACTAAAGAAGAGGCAATATTGAGTTGATATTTGAAGGATAACTAGAACTTCATGAAGTGTTCCAAGCAGAAAAGGGCATTAAAAGAAGAGAGATTAGTGTTTGCAGAGGCATAAAAGCATAAGAAGGGTTAGAATGTTTGGAGACTTGCAAATAGTTCCATATAGTTCAAGGACAAAGCGTGCAAGATAGCGCGAATTCAGATCGAAAGGCCTTAGCAGCCAAAATGGAAAGTTTTCATCTTTCCTACACAAATGTCTATTACAGAGTTAAAGATCCTGAGTTATTCATCTTTGTATCACCTCTAGCATCTAATATCAGATGGCACACATAGTAGGCCTTATATTTCTATTTCTTCAATATTATTTAAAATAGTTTTTGTTATCTTAGTGATAAAATTTGGGAAAGTATAGGCAAAACTAAAAGTTAAATCTAATAAAATTTGCAAACAAACTTCTTATTTCCATACATTCGTTTTCATTATTTTAATAGTAAAACAAATCAACATACACAAGAAAGCGGGCTATTACTTTTTCCCTTTAATTGTATATGTTTCTGTATAGTTTAAACATTTAGAAAATCAGGTTCACATGCTTTTTTAATTTTAAAAAAAAGTTTACATTTGTTAATTTAAAAAAGCAAATAGAGGCCTAAATATTGAAGGCTGAAAAATGATGCCCTCATTAACTTACACTCCCTTTGAGATTTATTGCACACTAAATTAGTTCATTGCAAACCTTCCAGCAATGTTTTACTCCATTATAGATTACTTTGGAAAAACAAATTTGAGTTTTCCCTCTTGAACAATGAGAGGTTTATTTTAAAGTAGGTGAAAGGTAATTTGAAGGAGAAAAAAAAAACCCAGCTTCACAGATGTATGGTTTAAAGTTTGCCAAGTGCTTAGTGAAGGGTTACACTAACTTCAAAAGGTTGGAAAGTATAATGTAATGTGAGAACATGAAGGTCTTGTTTCGTTTTCAGCTCTTACTCTCCCTCAGTTCTCTGCAAACCATCAACATAGAGCAGAGAGTTTCAGAAATCACAACCCCTAGTGGCGAGCAAATGAACATGAGAGAGAAGAGAGAGAAATGCAATGTATATGTACTCCATTATATTTGCAGTCAGGTCACATTGTCCTTGGATACGAATTTTTATATTCCCTGGTTGGATCTGCCTGTGCTCTAAATTATTATGTTGCTTTGTTCAAGCAATAATCCAAAGCCATTTCTTGGTAGGTCGAATACTCATTTGTGTATTTTATGTGCCTTATAAAAGTAAGGCAAAGTACATATTGGTGATATAAAAGTTGATATTCCACATGAATTGTCAGTTGCTAGCCAAGTACCTCAAGCCTTCTCCTTTATGTGATGGGCTTAAAATCTCAGCAGAGAGAGGCGCTTGGGTTTGAAGTCTCTCCTTGAAGCGTTCCAGTAGACACTGTTTTTTTCTGAGATAGGTCTCAAGTGTGTTGATGTGAAGGGTAGCAGAATACGCCACCCCAAAATATGCTTCTTTGGCATAAGGATTATTTTGAGAAACAACAGACACAGGAGAAGCTCTGAAAACAGCCTGAGTTACCCTTTAGTAAGGGATATTTACATTTATAAAGGAAATCTCCCATTTGAAAAGGTGTCTCCCTCTCTACACCAGCAAGAAAGGGTGACTAAACCAGAAGAGAATCTTAGAAGGCACTTAAATCTGTATAACAAACTTTACCTTTTCCCTGGTAACCTACCCTAACTGGACTTCCTCTCCCATATCCTTTTTCCTTTTGTCTTCAGCTGAAGATGATATTTAAGCTGGTGGCTTGGTCCTCTTCAGAGAATAACTCATTTTTCCCTGTGTCTCTCTCATGTATAAATGAGGCATATATGTTGATTAACTTCTGTGTGTTTTTCTCTTGTTAATCTTGTTACAGGAAGTTTCACTCAAGAACTTAGAAGGGAAAAGGGAAAATTGTGTTTACTCTCATACAGGTTTTTAAACTACAATCCAAAGGACAATTGCTGTCCTTATTTGTGACTCTTCTTGAAGGACACTATTTGCCCCAATCTGCCCCAGATCTGGGTAAAGGCTAGCCTTGACTGAACTTCTGCCAGGACCATGGATGATTAGACCACAGGCAAGCTGTTTTCACCCAGCAACAGGGTAGTTGTTTTTCCTTATGGGTCAAGGAGGTGACCTCCGATGGGATGTGGTTTCAGGATCAGAAGTTTACCTGAGGTTCCTGGAAGAAAAGTTTTTTCCATCTGCTGGCTTCCTGAGGACGGTTGTGCCAGATGTAAAGCTTCGTTCCTTCTGTTAAAATGCAAATACATCCAACAGAATAGTTGAAACTGCTTGCTGTTATAAGTTGTTTACATCATAATGAAGGTTTACATCTTTGTCAGAGCATAGATATTGAGAAGGAAAGGGGAGAGAGAAGGAAAGGGAAAAGATTACTTGAAAAATATTAATAATATAAGAGGAAAGGGGAGGGGAGAGGTAAATGGGGTACAAGGGGTCAAATATGTGTTGACAGAAAGAAATCTAACTATGGGAAGTGAATACACAATGCAATATATATATATATGCCTTACCGTTGAATTGTACACCTGAAACTTACTGGATTTCATTAACCAACGTCACCATAACAAAAATAAATAAAAAATATCTTAATAACAGTAAGTAGACATACCACATAGAGAGCAAAAAGGCTGGTTGAGCATGTTGAAGATAACTTTTCTTACAATTTTGCCTAAGGTCAGGCTGAATGCAAATGTTTCTCTTTTAACAGAAAGGATAATGAATTCATTCAACAAGCATATACTGAGTGTCTTCTAGAGAAGGAATGATAATTAGATCTTAGAAGTTATACAGAGGAAGATAAAAACCAATACTAGAAAAATATATGCCAAAATTTTTCCAAGGTTCTGTTTATCAAAGCAGAGAGTATAAATGCAGAGTTAAACTCCATTTTTCTATGAAGTAATTATAAAGGAGCTATGTCTAAAAATGTGGTTTTTCTTCTGAATAAACTTTACTTTCCCTTAAATAAATACATTTTGGGAATATGACTTGCAACAATCTTATTTTATTATTTTATTTTATTTATTTTTGTTCAAAACACCATCATTGTGACTTTAAGCAGTGTATCATTAGAATGCATTTTTAAAAAGTACCACTTAAGAAAAAAATAGGATGATAGTACATCTCCCTAAAGCAGGGGTTGGCAAAGTACAGCCTGCAGGTCAAATCTGGTCCACTACCTGTTTTTGTCTGGCCAGTGAGTTAAGAACGCTTTTTACATTTTTAAATGGTTTAACAAAAACCAAAAGAATAATATTTTATAGCATGTAAAAATTGCACTAAATTCATATTTCAGTATCCATAAACAAAATTTTATTAGGACACAGCCACACACACCTATTTACATACTGTCTGTGGCTGCTTTCAAGCCAGGATGGCAGAATCCAGTCCTTGCAACAGACAATTTGGCTCACAAAGCCTAAAATATCTACACTTTGGTCCTTTACAGAAAAAATTTGCCAGCCGCTAATGTAGAATATTAGTTCCCAAGGTGTGTTCTATGGAATAGTCTCAACAGTTACTCTGAATTTTAAATGGCTTCCATGGTCAAATATGGCAGAGTCTGCACACCACCACCCACTTTCTGATTAAAGGATGTGGGAAGTCTGGCAGTAAGTTAATCCTATTTAATCTTTTTTTCTTTTAGCCAGTTTCTTTTACCTCAGAACAATCTCTCTCCAGTCCCTTCTCTTTTGTGTGACACTTATAACCATCCATTGCACCAAGGGAAATTTTGGCCTGAGAGATTTGAGTTGTGACCTCCCTCCAGGTGGGAGATATTTTAAAGTAAGTTTACAGCCAGTTCTTGATTGGACATCTCCCACAGCACTCATTACATTTCTTAGGAGTGTTTGAGATCATTTTGTCCAAGCATCTCATTTTACAGATTGGGACATGGAGATGGATCATGGTTCTGCAGCTTGCTATTTCTTCTGCCTGGAAAGCTCTTCCTCTTGTCATCCATGTGTCTTAATCTTTGTCTCATCCAGGTTTTGGCTTGGATGTCACCTAGTGGGGCCTGCCCTGAGCATCCTAACAAAAACCAAAACCCTTCTTGGCACTCCTTAACCACCTTGACTGTGTTATATTGTTTCATAACATTTATCACCACCTAATACACCCCACACTGACATATTCTTATGTCACCCCTCATTAGAATGTAAACTCTCAGGGATTTTTGTCTGTTTTGTTTTATCCCAGGGCCTGGAACAGCATACAAGTCATAGGTAGTGTACTCAGTGCGTGTTGCGCGCATCAGCCGCAGAGCCGGACTTCTTCCCAGGCCTCCTGCATCCTCTAGAGAGAAAGCGAGTGAATAAAATGAATGTGAGATTTTAACATTATGTATATTTAAATTCAAATCCTAGTCTGGCACTTAGTAACAGTTGTAATTTGGACTAGCTTTCACCTAGATACCAGTGATATAAACAAAACAAGTTTTATTTTTATTATTCTCTGTGATAAAGAGTTCCAGGGTTGATATGTCACCCCCTACACCCTCCCTCCTTAGAGCATGGTTCCTATCCCTGAGTTCTGGCTGTGAGAGCTCCGGACATGGCATTCGCGATGCTGGCAGGAGAAAAAAAACTCAGTTTCCTTTAAAGAGTCTCCCCAGTGGCTTCTGCTTCTCTCTCATTGACCACCCCTGGGCTGGGAAATGTAGTCTTTAAGATGGACATATTACCAACCCATACACAACTTTCTTCTGTTGGTGAGGAAAAAGGAGAGAATGGATTTCAGGCAGGTAACTTGTGGTCCCTGACATAGCAGTTATGTCACTATGGGCCAATGCTGTAATCATATCTACCTTGCCATAACAAAGTGCCATAAACTGGATGGCTTAAAACAACAGAAATTTATTCTTTGGCAGTTCAGGGGACCAAAAGTCCGACATCAAGGTGTCGGTAGGGTGATTTCTTGCTGGAGGCTCTGAGGGAGAAATAGTCCCATGCCCTTCTCCTAGTTCCTGGGAGTTGCTGGTGAGGGGAGAAAAAAATTTTCTCAGCCCTTGTAAGGTCCCTGGCTGGGTCTGAAAATTAAACTGACAGACAAATTAATAGGAGGAAAGCATACAAATTTATTCAACATAAGTTTTATGCGTTTATAAGGAAACGAAGACTTGAAGAAATGGTTGAACTTGTGTGTTTTTATGCCAGGTGTGATGAAGAGTAGAAAGATACACTAGGGGACAAGGAGGATGAGGTATCTGTAGTGAACCGGGGGAAGCTTTGAAAGGGCCACTTGTTTGGATTCTTGGTGTCCTTTAGTCTTCAGATAAGGATGCTCCTTTCCTCTGAGTGTAGGGAAAGCACTTCTCCCATGTGACTTATGACCTGTGTCAGGGGTGAAGGGTGGGATCGGGGGGGGGAGGCCTGAGTGATTTTCCTGCTTCTGCTGTATTCTCAAACTCTTTCAACTTAAAAGAGCCACTATGCCTGATGTGTGTCCTGAACTTTGTCACAGGCGATCCTTGGCGATCCTTGGTTTGTAGGCCCATTGCTCCAATCTTTGCCTCATCATCTGTGTGTCTTTGTGTCTTGTTCTTTGACTTGTAAGGACACCCTCACTGGAGTTAGTGTGATCTCATCTCGATCCTTACCTTAATTACATCTGCAAAGACACTCTTTCCAAATAAGGTCGCATTCTGGGGGATACTATTTAATATACTAACCAGGGCTAATTAAAGGTGATGGACATAAAATGCTGGCAGTGCCTTTCGGACCAGGAAAATAAATCTTTTTACTGAGAAGTGGGTACGAAACTGCACACACATCACAAAACTTCTTTTTGGAAGTTAAATATGAAAAAGGAATACCTTTTCCGCCTTTTTGGTTTTATTCATTTATATGTGGTTTCATGCACATATTACCAGCATTTGATTCTGTAACTAAGTTAATTCTGAAGATTAAAACTGGGGAAAATTAGCTGTTGAACTTGAGAAATATTATTCATCTGTACCATGTGAGGGAATTTAGGAAAATTAGTGAAAGTGCCTGTGGCAGGCAGGTGCCTCTTGGGTGGATGCCCTGCTCAAAATCATTCTGCCCTTTCTAGGAAGTGCCAGCAGCTGGCCCAGTGGGACAGGACCGCCCGAAGCCATGGATGATTGGTCTAATGATGCATCTTGATCCTCACCTATCAGATCCTCTTTTTTAAAAATCTGCAATTTCAAAGTACAGATGTAGAGAGGGAATTACTGGAGTTGAGCCTTGCTGATGCTTCTGATCTGGCTTTCTGCTTTTCCCAAGGGCAAACTCAGATACCTCCAATTCATGTGTGCTTTGGGAGTTGTTGAAGCCAATGCAGGTTATTTTCTGCAACCCAAAGAACCTCATCTAATAAAATACTTAAGTCTCAGGATACTAAACCCATCATATAGAAGACAGTATACAAATTACAGATCGTATCTACTTTCATATGTTTTCTATTTAAATAAGCATATCTATTTAATTTCTCCGATCTTGAAATCATTGATTAATAACAGAAACCTGGTTTTAAAGCAATCTTCATATTATGGATAAATATTAGTACATTAAAATGTGCCAGTAGGACCAAGCCCTCTTAAGAGTTAAGAGTGTCAGTGGACCTTTAAGTATCAAGCCTTCCCTTTTTCTAAACTCTGGAAGGTGAGGCCAAAAAAGCCAAAGAAGGTGTAAATGAAACTAACCCAGACACTGATGTTTCTGCTCAGATCCGCATCTCCCTTTTACTATCTATTATTTGGCTTGAAAGTTTGTGGCCCAGAACATAAGAAATACAAAACAGAATGGAAGCTAAAGTGACCAAATTTTATAGCAAAATCTACACCAAAGTGATGGTTTGACATTTTCTCTACTTGGAAGAAATTAAAGAAGAAAAACAGCACAGCACAGGTATTTTCTTTCTTAACATTATGTATTTAAAAATATGTCACCGCATTTTGACTTATTCAAATGATTTAACATAATAATATTTGTTGGTAGTATTTTTCAGTAAAAGAGAAATAAAGGTAATATTTGCTTTGGCAACATATATCCTTCTGGTATCTCTGAGTAGGAGGGGAGGGGAAGATGTAAAAGACCTGAGAAAATTCTAGCATGGAGAGGTGAAGAATGGGGGTTCTCTTTAGGTTACTAGTGCCCTCGAGAATGCATCTACTGTAATGAACATTTCTCAGGTTTACATGTGCCAGTCGGGCTACCTAGTCTATCTAACACTATTTCCTTTCCAATCAAATATTTATATTTTAAAAATGTTCTTTAGATTTTGAAAATAAAGGTGCAAGTTATTTTGTCAAAGGCATCTTCCAGCCTTAAACTTCGTGCCTTACAACTTAATTTTTAATGGATGCTTTTATAGAGATTATATATAATCTATAGATTATGCTCAGATTAGTATTTAATTATAATCATGAATAACATGCTTTCATATTTCAAAAAAATAGGATTGTCGTGGCCAACACATAAAGGTGGGATGGCCCCTTCCCTGCTGCTCAATTTTAGTTTGGATGTGGAGATTGCTGATGTCATACCTGCATCAAGAGGGTATAAAAAGTTTGGCTTTTTCATTATTGTTTTATTTTGTCATCAGATATCTTTTATTTTATTTTATTTAAAACTAAAAAATTTAATGAGGTATAATTGACATATAACATTATATTAGTTTCAGGTATACAACATGATTTGATATTTATATACTTTTGAAATGATCACCACAATAAGTCTAGTTAACATTCATCACCATAGTTACAAATAATTTTTTCTTGTGATGAGAATTTTTAAGATCTACTCTCTTAGCAACTTTCAAATATGCAGTATAGTATTATTAACTGTAGTCACCATGCTGTACATCACAACCCCAAGACTTATTTATTTTATAACTGACAGCTTGTACCTTTCGACAAGCTTTTTGCCTACCCCCCCATGCTGTTACAACTTCGCTTCCCTTCTCTGGTGACCACCAACCAATCTGTTCTCTGCATTTATAAGTTCAGTTTTTAATTTTGGATTCCACATATAAGTGAAATCATGTTATTTATCTTTGTCTGACTTATTTCACTTAGTATAATACCCCTGAGGTCCATGCATATTGTTTCAACTGGTAAGATTCGATTCCTTTTCTAGGGCTGAATAACATTCCATTATATATATATACACTGCAATTTCTTTATCCATTCATCCATCGATGGATACTTATGTTGTTTGCATATTTTGGCTATTGTAAATAATGCTGCTGTAAACAGGGGGGTGCATATGTCCTTTCCAGTTAGTATTTTTCTTTTCTTTGGATAAATACTCAGAAGTAAAATTGCTGGATCATATGATAGTTCTATTTTTAACTTTTTTGAAGAATCTCCATACTATTTTCCCTATTGACTGCACCAATTTGCATTCCCACCAACAGTACACAAGAATTTTCTTTTCTTCACACCCTCACCAATATTTGTTACTTCTTGTCTTTTTGATAAAAGCTATTCTAATAAGCATGAAGATAACTCATTGTGCTTTTGATTTGCATTTCCCTGATGATTAGTGATGTTGAGCATCTTTTCATGTACCTGTTGGCCATCTGTATGTCTTCTTCAGAAAAATGTCTTTTTAGATCTTCTGCCCATTTTTAAATCAGATTGTTTGTTTTTTTACTATTGAGCTATGTGTGTGTTATTTTGGATATTAACCCTTTATCAGATATACAATTTGCAAATATTGTTTCTCATTCAATAGGTTGCCTTTTCATTTTGTTGATGGTTTCTTTTGCTGTGCAGATTTTTAGTTGGTTGTAGTCCCAGTTATTTATTTTTGCTTTGGTGTCAGGTTTAAAAAGTCATTGTTAAGACCAATGTCAAGGAGCTTACTGCCTCTCTGTTCTTATGGAAGTCTTATGGTTTCAGGTCTTATATTCAAGTCTTTAATCTATTTTGAGTTAATTTTTGCATATGGTCTAACATAGTGGTCCAGTTTCATTCTTTTGTGTATGGCTGTTCAGTTTTCCACCACCATTTATTAAAGAGAATATCCTTTCCCCTTTGTATATTCTTTTGTTATAAATTAATTGACCATATATATATATATATGGATCTCTTTCCTGTTCCATTGATTGATGTGCCTGTTTTTATGCCAATACTATAATGTTTTTATTACTATAGGTTTGTAATATAGTTTGAAATCAGGAAGTGTGATGCCTCCAGCTTTGTTCTTTCTCAAGATTGCATGAAAAGGTTTCTTAAGTACATAATGAGGCTTTCTGGGGAAAACAGGGCCACTTCCTAGGAGGTCCAAGAATGGCTTGAGAGAGCAGAAAAAGGAGACTGACTCTGTTTTTACCGTGATTAGGAAATGGGGTTTTCATGTGGGCCAGAGCTTGCATGGTTTGAACTTTCAATCAGTGCCAAAGGAGAAAGCACCTGGATTTCTTATCCGGTTGCCCAAATGTGGGGCAGAAGAAAAGGGAGGTGGTGGCCTTGAAAGCTGTCAGCAGTCAAACATCAAAAATGGAGTCAGACTATTATAAGAATAGAAGACTTTTAAAAATCTCATGTTCACTAATAATAAAATGTTTAATTTATCGTTTATCATATTTTCCCAGGATATTCTATAACAAGAAAACCATTTAAGCACATGAAAAATTAGTATGTGATTTCAGAAATTTTAAAGATTGAGAAACAGGAAAGTACTTGAGGCAGTATCAAGTAGTTCAAAAATACCATGCGAAAGGAACTTTCAAGCTGGCTCCTTCAAAAGATGTTTTACCCACCCCGTATGTGTCATGTTTTCTATTAAAAGAATTTTTTTTACTTAACAACAAAAGTGAAGCAGTGACTCAACGTAGTATCTTTATTTTTGGCTCCCGAGTTTGAGACATCTGAACTAAATCAATTGCTGGGGGTACACTAACACTGTGGGGCTTGGGAAAGACATGTCCGCCATTGGAATGTAAGTCTCACTAAGACTGAGACTTAGAGTCTCTTTTGCTCACTGTTGTTAAACAGTGCTTGGCACAGAGACACGTTGTAAACATTGGACGGATGCACGGTAAGTTCAAGCGAGTTGCCACTAGGTGGCAATGTTTACTTGGATTTGTGCTGCAAATCTTAAGTATCAAAACAGTCGGAGGGAAGGTGTGGCTCTGCCGCAGGATCTCATCAACCGCGCATGGCAGAACCTCCCTGATCCGGCCCCCTACCGCCTGCCCAGTCTTCCCCAACTTTCTAAAACGCTAGGGGTTAGTCACAAGATTGCCTCTTTGTGTGTAGTTGTGGATCGTATCACTTCTCCAACTCCCAAATTTTTCAGTCCAATGAAAAGGCGGACAGCCAAGCCCTAGGCCCTGCAGTGGTAGCGGAGCCCTCAGAAATTTATTTAGTTCAGTTTTCTAAAACTTGGGAGCCAAAAATAGAGATAATACACTGAACTACTTGTTAAAAAGAAAGAAAACAGAATTTCCTGTAGCAGAGACACCTCCACCACTGCAATTACCCCATTTCCCGTTGCGCTCTAGCTGACCCAGAATACGTCGTATTTACTTTTTTACTTCTAGAGAAGTTTTCTGCAAATCAACGAGCTCTGGCATTTTGATCCTTATGCCTGATCTCTTTTTCCATTCGGCCTCGGGCCCAGCTGACCTGGCTTTTTTTCTTATTGTAAGTGGCAGTGTTTTTAAATCTGAAAAATCCTGGCTGCAAATCCCATTATAGCCTCTGTGGAACGCAGAGGTTTCTATTTTATCTAATCCTAGCATTTAACATCTCCAGAACAGCTCTGCTGTATCTGATCCTGTGTTAGTCACATCCTCCATGCATTTTAACAATTATTAAAAATACACTTTTTCACATAGAAGTCAGTCCAATCTAGTCATCCTTCATTTATTCATTCGTTAAGTATTTACTACATATATATTACATAGAACCAGGCTCTATATTTGTCTGTTAAAACAAAAAGGACATTTCCACTCTAAAATTAGAAGTGCAATCAGATACAGTACAATAAAATACGTGAAATGTATTGTCTTATAGTGAAAATGCCTACCTCCCAGGTGAGTGTGAAAAATCAAGGTATATATAAGATTTGCTACAGTTCCCGGCCCACAAATAGGTGTTCAGTAAATACTAGTTTCCTTCCGCTTTTCTGTAATAAAAGTATAAATAAAGTTTTGTGAGGACAAAGAGGAAGGTAACTATAAGCATCTCCTGAACACTGCAAAGAAAGTGACACTGGAATTGGTACTGGAATGATAAATGAGAATTTGGAGGCCTGGAAGGAGAAGGTTCCAGGCAGAGGGCAAAGCAAATAGAGAGAGAGGTGTGTCGGCTGTATCTTCTGGGAAGCGGATGCTGAGGCAGAGTTAGGAGTGCAAGAGCTTATTGGAAAGTAATGTTTATGAAAAGAGACAGAACTGGGGAAGCCCAATTGGGCAGGAGAGCCTCAGACCACATTGCAGATCTGACTAAGTCTCTGCTCACCCAACAGGGGACTCTGAAGCAAGATTGCCTATTAGAGGAGTTCTGCATTTGGCAGAAATAGCCAGGCCCTAGGGCCTCTTCAAGGAAGAGCATGACCTTCGCTAAAATGTTTCAGAGCCCAAAGGCAATAACAGCTGGAGGCCGTCAGCTGATGGCACTCTTGGCCTCTGAAGGGCAAGATTTATCCTGAAGGGAGAGCTGAAGGGCATACCTCCATGCCTGTCACAAGAGGTGTTTTGTTCTACTTCCAAGATTACGGAGTGCCGCTATGCCAGGACACTATGGCAAACATTTATTTTTTTATTCTCAGCAGCCCTATGAGTCCATTAATATTCCCATTTTATAGATGAGTAAAGTACGTTTCAGTCCTACGTTGCCACCTTAAAGCCACACCACTGGGAGCTGTTATCTGAAGCAGCAGCAGTTGCTTGAGGGAGTGGGCCTAGGGTGAGATATGGATACGATGAAGCACAAGCTGAGAATAAACCGGGACTGGCAAATTCCAGTTAAATGATAGTGACCACAGTCATCTGATAACCCTGGAAGGGAACATTGGAAACTAACTTGCAGTGTGATTGGAATCATGTAGTGCTCCTATTGGAACTTTCCATGACTTCCCACTGGACTCAATAAAGTGCAGGCACCTTACTTACCATGGCCTCCAAGGCCCCGCCTGAGCCTCTAGCCCAGTCCTTT
The DNA here is from genome assembly GCF_000151845.1 of Pteropus vampyrus. NCBI lineage: Eukaryota > Metazoa > Chordata > Mammalia > Chiroptera > Pteropodidae > Pteropus > Pteropus vampyrus. The sequence goes on from NW_011888929.1 coordinate 3,698,262, forward strand.
TTAATTGGGGTGATGTTCCCCACCAGGGGACATTTGGCAATGTCTGGAGTTTGTCATGACTGGGGTGGGGAGGAGGGATTATTACTGGTATCTAGTGGGCAGAGGACAGGGACACTGCTAATAAACCTTCTACAACGCACAGGACAGCTCTCCAAACCAAGAATTATCCAGCTCAAAACATCAACAGAGCTGAACTTGAGAAATGCTGCCCAGCCTCTCCTGCTGCTCGTCTCCCCTTGTTCACTACACTCCAACCACACTTGCTCAGATATGCCATGGTCTTCCACACTCCAGAGCTCAGTGCATGTTGTTCCCCCTTCTTCGAAGCCTTTCCTCTGACTATGCCTCACCTGGTGCTCCCTTGGGTCTCAGCTTAGATGCAACTTTGTCAGAGAGCAGACTGACAAGGGCCCCAGGAACGCCCCTCCCAACATCTCCTGTCGTTTTCTCACTTCGCCCCACAATCTCTCTTCATGACGCTCAACACAATGTGCAAATCCAGATTTATCCGAATGACTTATTTGTCGTCTTTTTTTTCTCTCCGTACTATAGACTCCATACACTGTATTTCCGTCAGCTAGCAAAGTGCTTAGTGTTTTGTGTGTGCTCGTGTTTTTTGTTGTGTTTTTAGTGAATTAATGACATTATCCTGAAGATGCCCTGGTTTTGGTTTGGGGAAGCTAAATCCCAGGTGCATTTACAGGGTCAGTTTAATGGCCATTTAGTTGGGGTGTGGCATTTGTCATTTATTTTATTATTGTTTGTCCCAAATTTTTGGTCATCAAAGTTCTTTTGGAGATGGTCTTATACTATTTGCTTTGCCATGTAGAATATCTAATTTCAAAAAATGAATTAACCATGAAATAAAAAGACAGTATAAACATCTTTTCATGACACTTTTTGCCGCTGCCCACCCCCATGCTGCGCCCAGCCTGCTTGCTCAGCCCTAGCCACACACCACGCAGGCTTCCTGTTCCTCCGGAGCACTGGGCTCCTCCCCTCCAGGCTTCTGCCCAGCCCCACCTCCCAACGCGGCCCACTCTCTTAGTTCAGGTCTAGCTCAAGTATCAGATATCCTCAGAGGGGCTTCCCTGACCATTTCTCTAGAATAATCACTGCCCCTTACCTCATATCTTGCTCTCTTTTCTTTCAAAGCATGTCCACTACTTGTTTATTTGTGCATTGTCTGTCTCCCCAACTAAGGTGTAAGCTCACCAAGGACAGGGCTTTGCCTGTTTGGTTCATGACTGTATCCCCAGTCTGTAGAATGAGGCCCTTATAAATATTTTTCAATGGCTAGGTGAATATATGGGTTCTGGAATGCAGAGAAAGGTACTCAATATCAGTAATAAAAATGAGCAACTTCTGCATAGCAACAACTGTCCTATCAAAAGCTGCTTTCTAGAAAGGAAGGGACAGATTGTACAATTCTTTCCAGAATATATCACTACCATGTTCTCTGCTATGAAGAGTGTTTTAAGTCAACATTAGAGGAACTTCTAGTGTGTCCCGCCCTCTCATTGCCTCCCTGTGGTGTCCAGAGGAGCAAGTGGTTACCTGAGCTTCTGGTGGGGAAGAATAGTCTGGAAACAGAAAGGACATAGCTAGAGACAGTTAAAATTTATCTCATACTCAAATCCACTTGTGACCCTACTAGACCCAGTTCTCAGAACAATAAAACCCTCTACAACATTTTTAATGTCCTAAGCAACTAAAATAAACTTGGGAAGACTTCTCATACAAAGGAAATGTCAGACTAATTATGTCCTGAGTTCTGAACCATGTAGAAAAGAAAACCTTCATAATGGTGTTTTAAACTGTCTTACCTTAATGCAAGGACAGACTTGTTGTACAGTCCAGTGCAGGGAATGTTACTGGAAGAAACAGGAGGATAATTCTTCTTCAGTACTTTCCAGTCTAAACAGGGTTACATTTTCTGTCTTTTTCACTAAATGTGCAATGTCGCATCTTCTTTTCTTGTTGCCAGATGAATGTGATTTAGCACAGTATTTTAGCAGTTCTGTGCAAACATAAGTCAGTGTAATGCTGAGCTGGAGGCTATATAAAAAAGTAATTAACCACAAAGAAAATTGCAGTTCAAGTAGCTGTTTCAAAACCTGAGACATTGTGAAAAGTTACCATAAAAAAAACCCTAAAATTTCCTGAAATATCTTGACCTTTTATAACTAAACTACAATACATGGTTTCATATTTATGATGAAACTATGCTCTGAATTCAAAATATTTTAGTTTCGTTTTTGAAGTTTCATAGTCTTTGTGGCTATATGAACAAAACTTTTTTGAAGTTTCATAGTCTTTGTGGCTGTATGAACAAAAGGAAAGAAAAGTAAAAATAACAGAGCTCTAAATTATGTTTGTGTTTTTTTACTGAACCACCCCCCTCCCCCCAACAAACCTGAACCATCAAGGCCAGATTTTGCTTTCTTACCACTAGAGGGAGTTGAAAACACCATTAAACAAAATTTCATGGTTCAAGCGAGACGAACTGCGAAGAAGCCCAGTGAGCCTGCAAAGAATAGCCAAGATATGGAAGCAACCTAAATGCCCATCAACAGACGACTGAATAAAGAAGTTATGGTTCATATATATAATGGAATATTACTCAGCCATTAAAAAAAAAATGAAATCCTACCATTTGTAACAACATGGATGGACCTAGAGGTTATAATGCTGAGTGAAATAAGTCAGACAGAGAAAGATAAATACCATATGATTTCACTTATATGCAGAATCTAAGGAATAAGAAGAACAAACTAATCAAAAACAGACTCACAGATATAGAAGACAATCTGGTGACGGCCAGAGAGGAAGGGGGTCGGGGAGCTGGGAGAATGGGGTGAAAGGTTAAAGAAGTACTAATTAGTAGTTGATAGATGGTCACAGGGATGAGGAGCACAGCATAGGGAATGCAGTTAGCATTAATATGATTGCTAATTGGAGGGCCAGAGGAGAGAAAGAACAATCAGAGGGATCGTTTTATAAACTATACAAATATCTAACCAATGTACTGTATACTTGAAACTAATAATAAAATAAAATTTAAAAAGATATATATTTATGTTTCTTTTTGAAAAAATCAATGAATAGCAGTTTGATTTGAAAAAATAGCACATAAAGATCTGCTTTTGCTCTAATGGTAAAACACCTAATTATAAATTTTGTTATTAATGTTCGATCTAAAAACGTAATATAAAGAAGTAGTGCATAAAAAATTATCTCGTAGTCTCTCAAATACATTAAAGTAAACTGAGGTGTACTCTTGGACTTGGTGACAGTGTTTTTGAAATTCGTGCCAAGGTAAACTATCAGACAAGTGTACAGAAAATGAATGAATAAGATGTTCATACCACATAGTGAAACACTGTGTATCATAAAAATGATGGTGTAGGTCTGTGTTTATTGTTATGGGACGCTACCATGAAACATTATTAAGTTAAAAATGCAGGTTTCAAAATAGTGGTTTAATATCTCATTTAAGGAATTTAATGATAGGAAAAGCAAAGAAAATATTCACTGAAATGATGATTGTCTCTAGATGACGTGGTTATTATCAATGTTTTCCAGTTGTGTGGTCTTGAGAAACAACTGTAACTTCTCTGTACCTCTCAGATTCATCGACGGCAAAAGGAGGCAATGATACTTCATAGTAATACATGTCAAGCCTTTAGAAGTATGTGGAGCACATATTAACTACTCAAAAAATATTAGCTATCATAATCACTGTCTTGTTGTCTATA
>NW_011888929.1:3702897-3709156 GCF_000151845.1 Pteropus vampyrus
GTGCATCATGAAACCACATAAATTTCCAGACATTCATAGAAATCTTAGACCACCCGGGCCATGAAACTTGAGCTAAAGGTCATGTAAATCTCAATGAACGGGGAGGGAGGGCTTCAGGTAGCAGCATCCAGGTTACATTAAGGTGTGTGTGTGTGTGTGTGTGTGTGTGTGTGTGTGTGTGTGAAGAGAAAGACAAGAGATGACAGAGAGAGGAAGACAGGAAGGGAGTGAGAGAGGAATGAAGTAGAGAGAAGTATCACACACACAGAAACCGAACCAAGGAATGGAGAGAGTAATCAGTTGTGTTTATGAAAAATCCATCTACATTTATATCTTTATTCTCGTAACAGTCATAATTCATGCAAATATTGACTCTCTTCTGGTTTCCTCTCTGCTTTTGACTAGCAGTTGAATGTGTTGCCCAATATTTCTGCCAAGCAGATATCTTCAGTCATAAGAAATGCAATGACTTTGGGGGAAGTTCCATTTTTGAAAATTTCTGTGCTTAAAAAGTTCTTCATATTGGACAAAAAATGTCATTCATTCACTAACAAATATTTATTAAGTGCCTACTATGTGCCAGGCACTGTTCTATATGTATTAGTGTTAAAAAATCTTTGCTCTCATCAGACTTACTTTGTAGAGTGTGCAAAGACTAAATGAATAAAGGATATATACTATGCCAGGCAGTATACTGGCATATGCTAAGTATACTATCTTGACAAATGCTAAGAAGGAAAATAAATAACCTCAGGGTAGAGTATGGACTAGAAATATAAATTAGTGAGCTGTCAACTCATAAATGTCTTCAGATAATGAGTATAAATGGTGATGAGAAGAGCCCCGAGTTAATACTCCAATGTTAACATTTTAGGCAATGTGAGGAGACTGGCAAAGTGGATATAAAATTGCAGATACCCGAGGCTTCTATTTCTGTTCACTGGAGTAGAAATTCTTCTTCAGGAAGAGAATTTTTTATTCGAAGATCACTGTTCAGCATGGCATAGTGAAAACTGAGTGCTTGTTAACTCTGGTACAAGCAGATTTCTTCCCACAGCAGAGTTTTTTCTTACTGGGTGCAATAAGGTGGTATTGCAACAGAGGAGCTGCTGGAACTGTGCCAGGCAGAGGCAGAGGCCACAAGGCAGCAGTGCCAGATCAGTGTTAGCTGCTGAGGAGAGATCTTTACTGGCCACTGGAGGTAGAGGAAGCCACCCCTGGTGGCTCATCCAGGGGAAGAGATTTGCATGGGTCTAAAATTCCAGTAACTAGAGTAACCAGAGACTATTGTTACCATGATCCTGGGACCATATGCACTCCTCACACCCCACCCCACCCCACCCCACCCCACCCCATGCTGGTATGGCCTGGTTAACACAGCTTACACTACAAAATACATCTCTGCAATTCTACTCTTGAGCTAGTTTATGCCTTGGTGAGATCAATTTAAACCACGAATCTCACCTGTTGAGATCCTGAATTCTAACAATTATCTATTTTACCAGCTATCAGTCCTAGATTTCTGCCACTTGTAAAAATGAGCAGTATCTTCATCCAATCTATTCTTAATTATATTCACTAAAATATTGCAAAGGACAAATTTGAGATCAGACTCTGAAATATTATCCCTTTAGAGACATCATCAAAATCTGCAGAGAGAAAAGAATCTCTTTGACAAATATCAAGTTGGATTAAGCATCAGATACAAATTGATGTCACTTATGCCATCATCCAGCTAGTTTCATTTTGCCACAAATATATCATGAGAGGTGTTGCCAAGGGCTTTGGTGAAATTCAAATATCTGCAGCGTTACCATCTCATAAGCTTATCAAAACAGGAAGTAGGTGTGTCAGGCTCAGATTGTTCCTTATGATTGCAAACTATCTCCTAGTAATCACTTCTTTATTTTCTAAAAGCTTATATACTACCTTTTGACTAATTCATAATAAAATCTTGCTTAAGATGGTTATTAAATTTATTTACTCTGAACTGTCTGCAGAATTTCTTTCTTTCTTTTTTTGAAAATCACAATGTTGACTTATTTTCAGTTCTTCCACTATTTGTGTGATTTTCAAAAATAATTATGTCAATGGTTAAATGATATTTTCTGCAAGTTTTTTAAAAAGTCATTTGTCCAAAACTAGGAACAAGTATTATTTACGGTTGCTACTTGCTTTTTACAGCCTCCTCATTCATTTTGACCTGCTTTTCCTTCTTACTCATGTTTGCCCCATCCTACTCCCATCCCCTTGCAGGGGATTCAGGCTGGACTGGGAGAAGCACTAACCAAAGAGCTGCTGTCAGAGGATGGGACCAAAAAGCTGAAACTAAAGCAGGATAGTCTGATTTAGTAGAGCGCAGGAGGAACAGCAAGATGAATCTGAGCTAATGTTTATCAGGAAGGATAAAGAGTCTAATGCTTAGAAAATAGGAGGTCAACACTGGGGTTCAAAAGCAAGCCAGCAAGCCAGGACCGAGCAAGTATAGTTGTGTCAAATTTGGTGGCCATTAGCCACATGGGCCTCTGAGCACTTAAAATGTGGCTAGCACCACTGAGGCACTGAATTTTTAATTTTAGTTAAATTTTAACTAACTTATATTGAAATTTTAAAAGCGAACCTGTATAAAATATTTTCCATTAAATACAACACCATTTTAACATAGAAATATAATGTTTTTACTTACTTCATTTTTAACACTTTAGTTTGAAAAAATTTAGACTTACAGAGGAGTTATAAACATAGTACAGAGAGTTCCTGTCTACCCTTCACCCAGCTTTCTCTGTTGTAAGAGAAACATGTTGTAAGACATGGCCATCTTATAACTATCAAAAATAGGAATTTGACACAATACTTATTTTCTAAACTACAGACTTTATTTGGATTCCACTACTCTTTTCACGAATGTCCCTTTTTGTTGTTTCAGCATCTAATCCGGAATACCACATTTATTAAGTTGTCGGATTTCCTTAGTCTCCTCCAGTCTGTGATGATTTCTCAGACATTTCTTATCTTTTTTGACCTGATGCTTTTGAGTACTGATTAGGTATTTTGTAGAATGTTTCCCAATTTGGTTTTGTCTGATTTTTTTCTTTTTTGAATAATTAAAAAATTTTAATTACAGTCAACATACAATATTATGTTAGTTTCAGATGTATAAATAGTGATTAGACATTTATATATCTTACAAAGTGATCACTCTGATAAGTCTAGTATTCACCTGACACCATACATGGTTATGACAATATTATCAACTGTATTCCCAATGCTGTACTTTATATCCCTATGACTGTTTTTATAGCTGGCAATTTGTACACCTCAATCCCTTCGCCCTTTTTTGCCCATTGCCCCAAACCCCAGCCCATCTGGCAACCATCAAAATGTTCTTTGTATCTATGAGTTTCTTTTTATTTTGTTCATTTATTATTATTATTTTTAGATTCCACATATAGATAAAATTACATAGTATCTATCTTTCTCTGTCTGACTTACTTCAGTTACCATAATACCCTCTAGGTCCATCCATGTTGTTGCAAATGGCAAAATTTTATTCTTTTTTATTGTATACATGTATGAAATATTCCATTGCACATACGTACCACTTTATCCAATTCTTTATCGAGGGATGCTTAGGTTGCTTCCATATCTCAGCTAATGTAAATAATGCTACAATGAATGCAGGGTTACATACGTCTTTTCAAATTAGTGTTTTGGATTTCTTTAGATAAATACCCAGAAGTGGGATTGGTGAGTCATATGGTAGTTATATTTTTAAATTTTTGAGGAACCTCCATGCCATTTTCCGTAGTGGCTGCACCAATTTAGTTTCCACCGACAAGGCATGAAGGTTTCCTTTTCTCCACATCCTCGCCAGCACTTGTTTGTTGATTTATTGATGATAGCCATCCTGACAGGTGTGAGGTGATATCCATTTTGTTTTTAATTTTCATTTCTCCAATGATTAGTGATGGTGATCATCTTTTTATATGTTTATTGGCCATCCGAATGTCCTCTTTGGAGAATTATCTATTCAGGTTCTCTGCCCATTTTTAAATCAGATTGTTTGTTTTTTTGGTGTTGAGTTCTATGAGTTCTTTATAAATTTTGGTTATTAACCCCTCATTGGATATATCAGTGGCAAATATCTTCTATTCAGTAGGTACAACCCCATTTTTTGATAGGACTACATTTCACTTCAACTGTTGAATCACGTAAAATGTTATTGTGATGTTGTAATGTGCATTGTGAGCATGCATCTTCTCTAGTATTACACATAAATATATCACCAATCTAGTTGATGTCAACAAATGATTTAAAGGATTTTTCTTATACACTGAAGTAACACTGTAACACGATTATTTGGATTTTTATGCAAGTAGTACAGTGATACCTATGTAAATTGTAAATGGTAATTAAATGGAAATACTTATTATTTTAACTGTAACATAGTTATATTATTATTCTAATTTAAATATAAAGTATGGACAAAATTTTAAAACTAGAGCATATTTGATGTAGGGTCCAATGGATATACAGAAGCCAGTCATACAACCATAGCAGTTAAAAAAAAAAAGATTGAAGAGGATACGTCTCAAATTTCATAATGAATGGCAATTGCAATTTGCTGTGGCAAAGCAAAATGAAAGAGTTGTTTGCTTTGTTAAAATAATAGACAATATTAGAAACATTTTCAGCAAATACATTGTTGTTTCTTTTCAATAGTCAAAAAAGATTTGAATAGACTAAATCAATTACCTGAAATCAGAATTAAATGTTTAACAAAATTTTAAAAAATTATGTTTAGCAAGATTTGAGCTTGTAGCTTTGGCTAGCTACTAAATGGCTTAGATTCTTGCACAAAAAATCAAATCATTTTTAGGTAGTGACATGGTAAAATAAATTATTTCAGTTATAGCAATGTTACAAAATTATTAGGAAAAGAATCATATTTTATAAAAAGTAAAATGTCTTTAATGAAATCACCAAATAATTGTCCATAGAATACAAGCCATTTTTAAGAATATCAGAGATCAATTGATTAAAAATTTGAAAGATCACAAGTACTTTTCTTTAACTATACATGAGCCATACCCAATTAATGCTTTAGGTATGTTTTGTCTCAAAGTATTCCAGATTTTGAAGAAGTGATGTCAAGTCATAGACTAAAAAGTCAAACTCGTGGCATATATATATTTAAAACTTTTATGACTGTCAATGAATAATTTAGCTAAATATCAGGAAAAAATCATTTCTATCGTGATAGAGGTGCTTTAGCCATGAGGTCAAAAATCTGTATTTATGGGAATTTTAAAACAAGAGACTGATGTTTCCCTTATTGCTTTGTTCCACTCCATGAAAAATATTGAAAATATTCATGTACAGTTTTCTGAATCAGACTCATGAAAAGTGGTGGAGACAGTTATTAAAATTGTTCAACGTGTACATGCCAATGCTATGAATCAGCACCAGTTTATGAAACTGTTGAAAGAAGTACAACACACAGAATTTAATGATCTTGTGTTGTTTACCAATGCTCACTGGTCGAGTTGTAAAATAATTTAACAAAGATTTACTTTGTTGTTAACTCCAACTCAATATTTTCTTGAAACAAAAGAATGTTTGCCAAATTTTCAATAATCAAATACATAATTTATTTTTTTCATAAAAAACATAAAAGCATAATTTATGTTTTTTCGGTCATATTACACTGCATGTGAACAAGCAGAACTTGAAACTCTAAGGAATTAGAAAAGTTTGCTTGTAATTTAGCTCTCTAGGTAAGAAGAATTAATGCTGATATTGAAATTTTTTATTACGCAAGCCAATAAGAATTTTATGCATTTTTCTGACATGAATTAACATGCAGAATATTTTAATTATAATCAATGGTGTTTTATAAGTTGGCTGAAAAAAATAGAAAAAAATTGAAAAACAGTTTGTTGCAAATGACAAATTTAGAGTTGATTTGCTTCCCCCCGAGCTTTATCAAGATATAATTGACATATAACATTGTGTAAATTTAAAGTGTACAATGTGATGATTGTACTACAATGACTACAATAAAGTTAGTTAACATGTCCATCACTTTACATAAATACCTTTTTTTCTTTTTGCAGGAGGGAAGTATTGAAAATATTTAAGATATACTTTTAACAACTTTCAAGTATACAATACAGTATTATTAACTATAGTCACCACACTGTACATTAGATCCTTGGAACTTACTCATCTTATAACTGGAAGTTTCTACTTATGATCA
>NW_011888929.1:3710326-3716990 GCF_000151845.1 Pteropus vampyrus
ATTTTATAATTTTCAGGTGTACATTATAATTTGATATATATATATTCTATTGTGTAATTACCACCCAAAGTCCAGGCGAGATGGAGCAGGTGCACAAGATTTCATCGTGCCACTCAGCAAGCTCAAAATGGATTAAAGACTTAAATGTGAGACCCCAAACCCTAAAACTCCTAGAAGAAAACATAGACAGTAAACTCTCTGACATTGTCCTTAGTAATATTTTTTTCTGATATATCTCTTTGGGCAAAGGAAACAAACGAATAAAGTAAAAAAACAAAAAATGAAAAAACAAATGGGACTACATCAAATTAAATTGCACAGCAAAGGTAACCATCAACAAAATGAAAAGGTAACCTACTGAATGGGAGAAGATATTTGCCAATGATACATCCAATAAGGTGTTGATATTCAAAATTTATAAAGCACTCATACAACTCAACACCAACCAACAAACAAACAAACAAAAAACAATCCAATTAAAAAATGGGCAGAGGACCTAAACAGACATTTTTCAAAAGAGGACATTCAGACGGCCAATAGACATATGAAAAGACACTCAATGTCTATTACAGACATTTTTGAAATGCCATCCTAGTTTCAGAATTTCATGTAAGACCTGCCCAGACCTCTGTTGAAACTGCATTGTGGTTCGGCTTACACCCCTGCTCAGTCTTGCTTCTTTCATTCCTTTATGTGCATTGTCTATGAAAGCAGTGTCTCATAACCAACTTGTACACAATCTCTATCTCAGGGTCTCTGCCATAGAATGAAATCTACAACAGTTATTAAAAAAGAAAAAATCTAAGGCCACATTGCTTCTTTTCTCTCAAGGTCCTTATTATTTTTTACTTCATCGACCAGTTCTTCTGTGTTGGTTACAATAAAGGTCAAATCTTACCATCTCTGTGTTGTAAGAGATAAATCTTTTCAGCACAGTAAGTCACGTTTATCTTTGAGAACATTCCTAAGAATTTTTGCTGTGGATGCATTTAACAGCATGAGATTGCTATGTGAATAGCTGAAGTTTTTTGGTTTACTACTTGGAATGTTGTAATTTTTACTATGACATTGTAGTAAATAGCTACTCAGCCACATTCAAAATTTTCCACACATCAGAACAACAGTTGAAGCACTTCTAACCATTTCGGATGAGAGCTATTTTCAAAACTTCCTTCCTGACAAAACCTGATACCCCAGGTAGTCTCAGTTTCTGAGTCAATATGCTGTATTTTTAATTTGAAAAAAACTAATGCTTTACATTTTAAGAGAAAATATTTCTCAATCTCTCCAAGAAGCAAATTTATTTACTTTTCCCTTTCTAAATTCCTACTCTCTTACACTTGCATTTCAAGTATAAAAATAGGATAACATAAAGTCAGATAGTTCTATCCAATTATTGCATAAAATTTTATAGACCCTTTTGGAGGAATCTAGTGCATGAGTCAGAATTATTATTTTTTTCTTTAACAATGCCTTTGGCCACAGATTAGATTAAATTATATTTTCCTGATTTGATCCGCAGATGAAAATAAAAGGGAATTTTATGAAATGAAATAATAAGAATTTGCATTATTTTCTTTCTGAACTTTTTAAATTTAGAAGGTAAGTTAATATTACCTTCTAAACACTTAAAAATCATTTTTTCAATATATTCACCAGACATCCAGAGGAATAATCTCTTATTTATTACAAGGTTTTTAAAATAGTACCCGATATGAGAATACAATCAAGTAAATATGTCAAAGTGTTCTCCATAAACTCATTTTATCAGCTCCAAATCTGATATTTACTCTCATTTTCATAATATACTTCTAGAGAAATCAAAGTTCTTATTAGTAGTTGTAAATGACTTTTCAATCGTGTCTAAGAGATAATCCGTTATTGAATATTCACTGGTGATTCCTTTTTGCTTTCAATGTAATGAAGCAGTTGCCACCTTAAAGTCCTAAATCTGAGGCTAGGTGCATTTTAACATTTCTGGGAAAGTCTCAGCCTCTTTGTATTGTATTTTTCCCTGTCTCTTTATTACTTCTGGATCTTGAATTAGGCAAGTATAAAACCTGTCCTCCATGTCTAACAATATTTTCATTTTTTAATTTCTTCATCTCGCTATGCTGAGACCTAGCAGTCTCAACAGATTGTTTACCCAGTTGTCTCCTTAAAGTACCATTCCTAGGACAGTTTCAGCCTCATTAAATTAGATTTTCCCCTATTCCTTCATTATCTTTTTCTGGATCTTGAATTAGGCAAACATAGGACCTGCCCTCCACGTCTGACAACATTTTCATTTTTTAATTTCTTCATCTCTCTATGCTGCAATGTACAGGTTTCTTATTAAGTTTATACAGATTGCTTATCAAGTTCACTAATTATTTCTTCAGTCTAATTATTTCATTAAGGTTTTAATGCCAATGATTATTTTTCAGTTTTTAAAGTTCTATTTTTTTTTTTTTACAAATCTGCCTGCTCAGTTTGATAATCTCTTGCTTTTTACCTATGTTTTCAAGTCCCTTTTATTTCTGTAAACATATTAGATGTACTGCTTTTATATTTAATGATTCTAATATGTCTTGTGAGTTTTATGTGTAAGATCATATTCACTGGGGCTCTATCAATGGGTTTTGGAGACTCAGTATGAGGATGCATTCTTCAGAGAGAATTTGAATTTGCTTCTGTCAGACCACTTAATATTATTTTTATAGCTATGCGATATTCCATGATCTAAACATATAATTTATTCAATTACTTCTCTACTGACAGACATTGAGGAGAAAAGGCAGAAAATATTGTGTATTTCTTTTTATTAATATGGCTTACACTTTGAGTTTGTTTTTCTCAGTTTTAGTGATGGGTTGCTGTGAAATATTCACACAATTTAACATGTTCTTTGTGACTATTGGTATAAGCAAGCACTACCTTGGTCTGAGAAGCATCATTTCCAAAATAACTGTATTAATTAGCCATTCTGAAAATTATTGTAAAGGACTGCCACATCTTTATAAAAGATAGCATCAACCTCTCATAATAACTAAACTTACTAACAATGTTTATGTGTCACTTTTCAAAGTACCTCACAAGTATCAACTTATTTAATCCTCACAACACTCTTAAAAGTTATTTCACTATCATTATCACCATTGTACAGCTGAGGTATAGATTGATGCATAAATGGGTAACTTTCTCAAGGCACCACTATGTTAGGCTAGCACAGGAATTCAGGAACATGTGATCTACTGAGTGTACTAGTCCTCAGGAAAGCCTGTGGCAAATGAGACCAGCAGGGTACAGTGCGGGGAATGAGCTGGGCAAGAAGTCTAGCCTCAGCCCTATCCACAGGAGGAAGGGTAGGAGATTGCAATGGCAACAGCTGTGGTAGAGGTCTCAGATTCACATCAACCAAGGGTAATGCTTTAGAGTAGGTCACAAATGTAAGCTGTTAGCAGCTCTGAAACATCTGGGATTTGAATGCACAGGGAAGAGAAAGGGATCTGGGCTGAGCACCAACTGTGTCTGCTGCACTCACATAAATAGGAAGGGGAAAGTGGGGTTCAAAGCCAGATTATCTGGCTCCAGAGTTGCCTTGCTGCCGCTGCAGGCCTGTGGCAAACTCAGCAACTGCTGCCATCGCTTCTCAGACTTTTGGTTAAGATCTAGTGCTATTGCTGCCTTCAAACACCTGAAGCACTATCCACCAGGAAGCCTCTAACTTGCCAAAACAAGCACTGCCTCCAATTTTCTGGAGAGATTAGAGCTTTTTGTCTGGGGAAATTTTTATGGCCATCTGATTCAGAGGTTGCAAGATCAATTCATCAAGAACTCTTGTTTCCATTGCTCCCAATTCAAAAAGGCCTATTCAATGCACATTTTGTACTTGCCCTGGACCAGAACTAGAGACCCCAAGCCCGAGAGCGAGTGCCTCCTTAAAACGTTTGCCTTACATGCCTGTCTTGCCTTGCCCCAGTGGCACCGAGAGAGGGGTTATGACCCTCTACTCTCTCTTTATCTTCCAAGCAGGGAGTCTGCTTGGCCCTAAGTATAATGATATTTCTCTATTTCTCCTCCTATACCTTATAAATGGGGAAAATGGTAGAATGAGAAAAGTCAGCATCTGGAATTAATCACTTCAGCTTTTAAAGCTTCTGGTCTTCGGAATGCATTCAAACTGACACAGACACTCAGTCAGCAGTAGATGACTGGAAAGCTTTGAGAATAGAGAAACAAGTGATCACTAGAGTCCTCCTTTATTCAAACAGCTCTTTGGATATTTCCTGTCTCCTGTAACCTCTTCCAGTCTTCTTAGACCAGTTTTTTGCTGTAAACAAGCTTCCTCAGGTGTGAGAGTATTTTTTTCCTAGCCAGTCTGTCCGAACCATCAGTCCCAACATTTTCACTCTCAAAGAGATCATGTGTTCGCCTGATTTGGCTCCTGTAAGATTGGTCAGGTACTAGGGCAGACACCTATTTTTTTTTTTAGCCTTCAATCATGAATTGTGAGAGCTGTGAGAGCTGCTAACTGCTTACACCTGTAATATACTCCAGAGAATGACACCTGACTAATGTGAGTCTGGGGCCACGATCTCTTCTGCCATGGCTCTAAAATTCTGTTGGTAATACTTAGTTCATGGGATCAAATGTAATAAGAATATTTTATAATGTGTTCCTCTTCATTCAACTGCACAGTAATAGTGATTAATATAAATCGCTGACTTTTTAAAAAATATATTTTTCTCTTTACCCTATGCTATACTCTAAATTCCCATGACTGTTTTGTAACTACTAATTTGTACTTTTCATCCCTTCACCTTTTTCACCCAGTGTCCCAAACCCCTGCCCCTGACAATCGCCAGTCTGTTCTCTGAATTTATGGATCTGTTTTTGTTTAGTTTGTCCATTTCTTTTGTTCCTTAGATTCCACATATAAGTGAAATCATACTAAATTATATCACTCAGCATAATACTCTCTAGGTCCATCCATGTCATCACAAACAATAAGGTTTCATTTTTTTAATAGCTGAGTAATATTCCATTGTATATATGTACCATAAGTTCTTTATCCAATCATCTGTTGATGGGGCACTTAGGTTGCTTCCACATCTTGGCTATTGTAAATAACACTGCAGTAAACATAGAGGTACATAGATTTTTACAAACTAGTATTTTGGTTTTCTTTGGATAAATACCCAGAAGAGCAATTGCTGGATCAAAAGGTAGTTCTAAGGTAGTTCTACTTTTTAAGGAAGCTCCACACTATTTTCTAGAGTGGCTGTACCAATTTGCAATCTCACCAACAGTGTATGAGGGTTCTCTTTTCTCCATATCCTCACTAACATTCGTTTTTTGATTTATTGATGATAGACAATTTGACACAGAGTAATATATCTCAGAGATGATATATCTCATTGTGGTTTTAATTTGCATTTCTCTGATGGTTAGTGATCTTGAGCATCTTTTCATATGTCTATTGGCCATCTGTATTTCCTCTTTGGAAAAATATCTACTCAGGTCTTCTACCCATTTTTTAATTGGATTTTTGTTGTTGTTGTTGAGTTGCATGAGTTCTTCATAAATTTTGTCAGATGTATCATGGGCAAATATTTTCTCCCAGTGGGTTGTTTTTTTCCATTTTGTTGGTGGTTACTTTTGCTGTGCAAAACTTTTTAGTTTGATATAGTCCCATTTGTTTATTTTTTCTTTTGTGTCAGAAAAGAAATTACTAATAACAGTATCAGAGAGTTTACTGCCTATGTTTTTTTCTAAAAGTTTTATGGTTTTGGGTCTTACATTTAAGTCCTTAATCCATTTTGAGTTTATTCTTGTATTTGGTGGAAGGAAGTGGTCCAGTATCATTTTTTTGCATGTATCTGTCCAGTTTTTTCAGCACCATTTGTTGAAGAGACTGTTTTTATCCCATTGTATATTCTTACCTCCTTTGTCATAGATTAAATGATCATATAGGCGTGGATTTATTTCTGGGCTCTTTATTCTGTTTCGTTGATCCATGTGGCTGTTTTTATTACTGAATCAGTGAGTTGGAAGTACCATGTTGTTTTGATTACTATACTTTGTAGTATAGTTTGATATCAGGTAGTATGATACATCCAACTTTGTTCTTCTTTCTCAAGGTTGCCATGGCTATTCTGAATCTTTTATGGTTCCATATAAATTTTTGGATTGTTTGTTCTAGTTCTCTGAAAAATGTTGTTGGTATTTTAATAGAGATTGCATTGAATCTATAGATTGCTTTGGTTAGTATGGCCATTTTAACACTGTTAATTCTTTCTACCCATAAGCCTGGTATATGCTTCCATTTATTTGTATCTTCTTCAATTTCTTTCTTCAATGACTTATAATTTTCTGAGAACAGGTATTTTACTTTCTTGGTTAATTTGATTCCTAGATATTTTATGTAATTCCTAGGGTTTTGATGCAATTATAAATGGGATTGTTTTCTTAATTTCTCTTTCTGATAGTTCATTCATCATTGGAGAATGATCAATGGTCAATGTTCTTAAATTTTTTGAGATTTGTTTTGTGGCCTAACATGTGGACTATCCTGGAAAATGTTCCTTGTGCACTTGAAAAGAATGTATATTCTGCTGCTTTGTGGGTGAAAAACTCTGAAAATGTCTATTAAATCCATCTGGTCTAGGTGTCATTTAAGCCC
>NW_011888929.1:3717040-3718558 GCF_000151845.1 Pteropus vampyrus
GTGCACTTGAAAAGAATGTATATTCTGCTGCTTTGTGGGTGAAAAACTCTGAAAATGTCTATTAAATCCATCTGGTCTAGGTGTCATTTAAGCCCCCTGTTTCCTTATTGATTTTCTGTCTGGAAGATCTGTCCATTGGTGTAAATGGAGTGTTAAAGTCTCCTACTATGAATGTATTACTGTCAATCTCCCCCTTTATGTTGGTCAATAATTGCTTTATATATGTAGGTGCTCCTATGTTGGGTGCATATATGTTTACTAGGGTTATGTTCTCTTATTGTATTGATCCCTCTATCATTATGTAATGTCTTTCTTTGTCTCTTATTACAGCCTTTGTTTTAAAGTCTATTATGTCTAATATAAGTATTGCTACCCCAGCTTTTTCTTTCAATTACCAATTGCATGGAATATCTTTTTCCATCCCTTTACTTTCAGACTGTGTTTGTCATTTGTTCTGAGATGGGTCTCTTGTAGACAGCATATATATGGGTCTTGTTTTCTTATCCATTCAGCTACCCTATGTCTTTTGACTGGAACATTTAATCTATTTACATTTAAAGTGATTATTGATAGGTTATCACCATTTTATTATTCATATTTTGTCATTTTATTATTTGTATTTATGGGTCCCCCCCTTTTTTTTTTTTTTTTACAAAAGTCCCCTTAACATTTTTTGTAATTCTGACTTGTTGGTGATGAATTCCTTTAGCTTTTTCCTGTCTGGGAAACTTTTTATCTCACCTTCCATTTTAATTGATAGCCTTGCTGGATAGAGTAGTCTTGGTTGTAGGTTCTCGTTTTTCATTACTTTGAATATTTCATGCCAATCCCTTCTTGCCTGCAAAGTTTCTGTTAGAAAGTCAACTGACATTCTCACAGGAGTACCCTTGTAAGTAACTAGCTGCATTTCTCTTGCTGCTTTTAGGATTCTCTCTTTTTGTCTCCAATCTTTGGCATTTTAATGATAATATGTCTTACTGTGCATCTGTTTGGGTTTCTCTTATTTGAGATTTTTTCGTGATCCCTGGACATATATGTCTATTCCTTTATTGGGTTAGGGAAGTTTTCTGTTATTATTTCTTCAGATAGACTCTCAATCTCTTGCTCTCTCTCTTCTCCTTCTAAAACCCCTATGGTGCAGATGTTGGCACATTTGATGTTGTCCCAGAGGTCTCTTAAACTGTCCTCATTTAAAAATATTTTTTTTCTTTTTGCTATTCCAAATGGGTATTTTCTGCTACCTTGTCTTCCAACTCACTGATTCAGTCCTCTGCTTCATCTAATTTACTGTTGATTTGTTCTAGTTATTCTTCATTTCGGTTAATGTATTCTTAATTTTTGACTGGTTCTTCTTTATGGCTTCTATGTCTTTTTTAATACTTACTAGCTCTGTTGAGGTTTTCACTGAGATCATCTATTTTCCCCCTAAGTTCATTGAGCATCCTTATAACAAATATTTTGAACTCTGTCTCTGGTAGATTGTTTACCTCCATTTCGTTTTAGTTTTTTTTTTTTTTT
>NW_011888929.1:3718608-3725384 GCF_000151845.1 Pteropus vampyrus
TTCTTTCTTTCTGATGTTTCCTCTTGTTTCATTTGTGGCATGTTTCTTTATTTTTCATTTTAGTTGTCAATGTTCATTTCTATGTGTTAAGAAGATTTGGTACATCTCCCAGCCTTGGCCAGATGGCCTTATGTAGTAAGTGTCCTATGTGGCCTAGTGGTGCCATCTCTCCGATCACTTGCACTGGGGGCTCTAGGCGTTTTCCTTGTGTGGTTGTGCATGTTCTCCTATTATAGCTAAGCCTTGCTTGCTGTTAGCAGGTCAGCAGATGGGATTGACTCTGGGCTGACTAGCTGTGGGGACTGGCCATGCCCACAGGGTATGAGCTGCTGCGTGAAGGCCACAGAGTGGCATTTCCCCTAGCCACTCGTGCACCCTTTGGGTGTGCTGTTTATGGGGCTATTTAGGTGGTGCTCTGTTGTGATCTGATGGTAGCCTTCATATGAGTTGGTTCTGTGGCCTCTTGGGAGGGGCTCCCATGTTGGCCAACTTCAGCCGCTGCCTTTGATTGCTTGGGGCTACCTGGTCAGAGCTAAAAACGATCTGCCAATGGCTGCTGCCTGTGCTGGATCTGGAGGCATAGGATAGACCGCACTGTGAGCCAAGGTTGGTTATGTTCAGTACTGAGCCTGGGGCAGCTTAGGAAAAGGACCAGTGCATCTCGGGGCCTGGGGCTGCCTGGGGCTGCCTGCTAGCTGCCCGAATGACTCTGTGCCTGGAAGAGACTTTATGCGGTATGATAGCTGGGTAGAGTGGGGGACCCAAGGAGTCACCAGGGTGAGGTGAAAGACTTTCACCCGGCCAATGCAAAGTCAGGTTTCATGCCAGTGCTGAATCTATGGCTTCCTGTAAAAGTCTCAGATTGTAGCCAAGCCAGCCACTGTCCTCCTCAGGCCCCCAGACCCCTGTGATCCGCTTGAAAGATATTGAAGCTTGGGCTAGCGCCAATGGCTCACCACCAAAAGTCTCCACTGAAATGTGTGGCCTGCATGTAGGCCATGTGAACTGAGGGCTGCTGCCCTCCAATAAATATGCAACTCAGTCTTTCCTCATATGTCTCTTGCTCCTCCCGAGGTTCTGACCCTCCGCTGGAGCCCAGGGTGAGTGTCTATGAATGAGTGAGTCTGGTGCACAGGTCCTTTAACAGAACATCTTGGTTTTGGGATTTATTCCAACTCACCCAGATGGCCAGAGTCTCATCTGGTTTTTACAGTCAGATTTTGTGGGAACTCTTCTTCCTGGGACTGGAACTCTGGGCTGGGGAGCCCCTGTGTGGGGCTAGGGCCCCTCGTTCCTTCAGGAGGGTGCCTCTCTAGCCACACTCTCCCTCGAGCTGCTCAACCACCATGCACATGTGCAGGACCAGCCCACTTTGCATCTCTGCTCCTCCTACTGGACTTGATGTGGCTTTTTCTTTATATACTCAGATGCATGTGTTATGATCAGCTAGTCTTCAAGTGGTTCTCCAAATTGTTTGCTTTATAATTTGGTTGAATTTTAATATGGTCATGGAAAGAGGCAAACCTTGCTTTAACCTAGCGCACCTTCCTGACCAGAACTCTAAATTGTTGACTTTTAATTAGTTCTTATCTTCTCTATCAAATTTAAATATTTTGTTCAAGTGGTGTTCTATATTCTCTTGGAATCTCAGTTATCCTATTTCTCCCCCACCTCCCCCCCGCCCACCATTGCTCTCCTATTCCACCTTCAACTCAAAAATCCTAAACAAAATACTAGGAAATTAAATCTAGCAATGTATAATAAGGATATTACATACATCATGATCAAGTGGAGTTTATCTTAGAAATGTAAGGTTTATTTAATACTCATAAATTAATGTAATTAATTAACAGAATAAAGGAGAGAAACTACATGATCGTCTTTATAGATGCAGCTCCCATTTATACAAAAAACAAAAAACAAAAACGAAAAAACAAATACTACCACAAGTCTTAGTAAAGTAGAAATGGAAAGAGAATTCTGCAATCTGATGAAGAGTATCTATAGTTAACATTTTCTCTGAGGTCAAGAATAAGGCAAGGAGGTTGATTCTAATTAAGTCTATTCACCACTGAACTAGAGGTCCAGACTTATAAAACAAAGCAAAAAAATAAAATAAAAAAATAAAAAGGAAAAAATATAATTGTTTTTATCCATAGATGACATGATAGTTTGCTACATAAAATCCAAAAGAATCTAAGAAATAACAATAAGTAAATTTAGAAAGGTAGCTGGATAAGATTCTTATATTAAAATCAATTTTATTTCTGCATATTAACAACAAATAACTGAAGATGCAATTTAAAAATACTATTAACAATTGAAAACCTAAATTAAAAATAATATTTACAATGCATCACAAATATGAAATACTTAAGAATAAGTTTAACAAAAGATGAGAAAGATCTTTGCACTGAGAACACAGAAATTAATGAAAACAAATAAATAGAGATATATAATACCATGTTCATGGATTAGAAGACAAAATAACATTAAAATGTCAATATTTCTCAGACTGATTTATAGATTGAACACAATGCTAATGAAATTCCCAGCAGCTTTAAAAAAGCTATTCACAAAACAATTATAAAAGTGATTTGAAAATATAAGGGTCTTAGCATAGTCAAGGCAATTTTGAAGAACAACAAAGTCTGATTGCTATCTGATATCGATGCTTTTTATAAATATATAGTAATTAATGCAGTATGGTATTAGCATAGACAATTAGAGTCATAAAACAGACTAGAATCCAGAAAGAAATTTTCACATATAAGTGCAATTGATTTTTGACAAAGACACTAAAGCAAGTCAGTGGGGAATGGGTCTTTTCAATAAATTGTGTTGGAACAATATTTAGATCAAAAAAATGAAACTAGGCCCTCAACTCACACCATGTGCAAAATGAATTTGAGATAAACCATAGTCTTAAGTGTAAAAGCTAATATCACAAATCTTCTAAAAAATATAGAAGATGACCTTTACAATCTTGGGGTAAGTAAAGATTTCTTTAAAAGGATATAAAATGCATTATATATAAAAGAAAAATTTTGTTAAGTTAGACCTCATCAGAATTAAAATATTCTAATATTTAAAAAAACAATAAAGACAAAAGGCAAGCCACCAACTTAGAGAAAATATTCACAATGTACATATTAAAGGACTCATATCCAGAATATACAAAGAATTCCCTTAAATCAATAAAAAAGATCAATTTAATTTAAAAACGAGCAGAGGATTTGAACCAGCATTTTATAAAATGCATATGAAAATATAAAAATATATTAAACATCATTAATCACCAGGGAAATAAAAATTAAAAGCATAATGAAATATCACTACTTACTCAGTATAAGAACTCAAATTTAAAAAGTTGACAATACTAAGTCTTAGGAAGGATGTTCAGAAACTAAAATCTTTTTATATTGCTGGTGGGAGTGAAGAAGGACCTGATACAAGAACCCCCATATTATGGCCATCATGGTGTTTCCGGTCTCACCTCTTCTTACCCTATAGCTCGTAACTGCACACAAACTTCATTTCTTTAATATAGGTTTTTTGTTTATTTGTTTGTTTGTTTTTTGCCTGTGATACAAGCTAGTTTTCCCCAGATAACAGCATTGTGACTCACTTGCCCCCTACCCTCTTTATCCTCTGTATGCCTGCTCCTTTTCATTAAGCCTTAGGACAAAAGATTAACTGAGCCTCAGGTCTACAGTCATGAGGACAATGGTTGGACTTTAGACTAAGGATAACATCTTGGCTTTAGATGTGTTCCAGCCCCAGTGTCCTCCAGTTTCCTCAGTCTTTTATCAAACAATAGATTGTTTCTAATTTACTCAAGCTTAGAATGTGCCCTGCCTCAGAAAAGTGCCCTGAAACTTGTGACTATGTCCTAATGCTTGCTAATCAAAATCTTTATGTCCTAGCATTCTTTACAGACTGCTCCCATCTTTGTTCCTGGGTTGCTGACGCCACAGGAAAGACCATGCAGCCGGAAGGAAGCCCGACAGACTCTGTGAAACTGACAAACCGCCCCACACCCCAAATCATCAGGTAGCCCCTGGAACAATGCCTAGATTTTCCCTTAAATGGATTGAGAATGGGAAGGCGGTTTTTGAAGGTGTTAACCTGTGCTCTGACAATAAACTTGCACTAAATAGCCCAACTCCTGTGCTGGTCTATTGGCTGAGGGGTGCAGGCAGCACAAGCCCCAGACTTGGTTGCTTTCTGGTTTCAAATGGAATGTAAAATGGTGCAGACACTGTAAAAGTTTTTGGCAGTTTCTAATAAAAACAAATATATACCTATATAGGTATATATACCTATATACCTATCCAATGGCTTTTACATGTCCTGTTATTTATGAAACAGAAATGAACCTATAGAGTCACAAAGACCTGAATAAAGAAATGTTCATATCTTCACACTTCATAAACGATCAAACCAGTAAACCTAAACGTCCATCAGCAGGAGAATAGATAAACTATGGAATATTCACTCGGAGGAAAACTACTTGGTAATGCAAAGAACAAACTACTGCTAACGCTACAGTGTTGATGAAACTAAAAATAGGTTGAGTGAAAGAAGCCTTTATAAGTACACATTGTATACTTCCACTTAAATGAAGTTCAAGGAAAGATGAACCAAATCTATGGTGATAGAAATCAGAATAATGATAGAGGCAGGGAGATGGAGGATTTGATAGGTATTGACTAGAAAAAGGCATGAAGAAATTTTCAGGGGTGATGAAAAATGTTTTTCATCTTGATCTGGTTGATGGTCACCCAAGACATACATTTGCTAAAATTTAAGAGCTGTGCACTTAAACTGTGTACACTTTAGACTATGTAAAGTACATGTCATTAAAGTACTGTTGAAGAAGGGCCTGATGCAAGGACCCCTATATTATGGGCCTCACAGTGTTCCCAGTCTCTCCTCTACTTACCCTATAGCTTGTACCTGCACACAGACTTTATTTCTTTAATATAGTTTTTCTCTTGATTCAAGCTGGTTTTGCCCAGATAAAGGCTTTATGACTTCCCCATCCTTGTCCTCTGTATGCCTGCTCCTTAAATCATTAAGCTTTAGGACATGATTAACTGAGCCTCTATAATCATGAGGACAAATAGGTTTGGGTTGAACTTTAAGCTAAGTATAACATCTTAGCTTTAGATGTGTTTCAGCCACAGCCTCATCGAGGGAAAGGTCACGGGATCAGACGGGATGGCGCCATGGCTGATTCCAGAACCGGACACTGATCAATGACCCCAATGCCCTTAGTTTCCATGACTACTGATTTTTTTTTTCCCTATATAATCTGTACTCCCGAGAGGGAGCCAGGCCTTTGAGCGATAGCATGCTTGTCCCTAGGACTTGCTATTCTCTAATAAACGCTTATTCTATTTAGTCCGACTCCTGTGTCAGTCTTTTGGCTAAGCAGAGCAGGCAGCACAAGCTCCGGACTCATTTGCCTGCTGGTTTCACTGTCAGGACAAAGAAATTAAAAGTAAGCCACCATTTATAAGGGCAAACTTCATTACATTTGAGAACAGGTCGGCCTATATTAAAAGATATTTATTTGTAAATTTCTTCATTAGCACTTGTTCAGGCGAATCTATTTTATTTACATGATGTAAAGTTGTCAACAGATTAGGAAATTCCCAGCATTTATAATGACTCTCTTATTCACTGAAATCAGAACAGCATGTTCCCTTTGTTAGCTTTCACTTTTATTTTCAGTTCTAGATTCCTGGGTAGAATGTTTATGTATTTCTTTAATTAAAAATGTTTAAAATTTACAGTGCAATAGCATTAGGTTAGTACTGAAGTTGTTTCAGCATTATTACTTTCAGAGAAAGAATTTTTTTTATCATAATTACCCTCAAGGGAAAAAACACTTTAAAGTTGATTATTTAATAATAGGATATTGAGAACATATCACTGCTAAAGAGATCAAAGTCCCAAACCAGGAACGGGGTGAAAAACCCTCACACACTTACACCTTGCTTACTCATTGAAAGTAGGAGAAACTAAATAACTAAAGATAGTAATGGCCCTATGTGTCTACCTTGTCCCTTTCCTCAAACATTTTCTTCTTATTTCTGTCTCTAAAAGAGTATTTGGTGAGAAAATATATTTAGATAAGTTGGACACTGGAAAGAAGAGAAGAGTTTTTGTATAACATATTTAGGATATTCAAAGGGTTAGAGGGAAAATGTAAGGTATGTTACACTATAAAAAAATTGGGGTGCAGTTTTAAAATAGAGTAGGCCCAAGTAGATAGATTGACTCCATTTTTGTGAGTCAACAAAAATTTATTGAGCACCTACTATTTTCAGGTGCCCGGCTGGTACTAGAACAATGCAGTGAACAAATATATATCGTCTTTATTCCTATATAACTTAGAATTGTTACACGAAAACGATGGCTTTTTAAAAATCAACAATTAAAGTTGTATAAAATGCCACAAAGAAGACATATTGATTCACTCCAGGCCCTGAGAGTTCTGATCTCAACAATCATTATTAGTTGAAAGAACTTGGGAATCCTAGTCAGTTCAGAATTTCTTAGGCCGTGGTCTTTAAATTGGGATATGTGTTCCCATGGATGAACTTACCAAGTCTTTACAAAGATTTAGCCATGTGTAAGTGGAACTCAAATATTTTTAAGGGAATTAACAATCTGATGTTGTATTTTCATATGTAGTTTTCCCTTAAACTGATCCTCTTGAAAACAAGAGTTTTTAGGTTGCCAGTTCTCTTCTATCTTCTCACAAA
>NW_011888929.1:3725718-3784609 GCF_000151845.1 Pteropus vampyrus
GTTGAACAGATGACAGTGAGTATCAAATGGCTGTAGTATTTGTAATTCATTGTATATGTTTAAAAGAGCGGAGGATCAGTTTTATTTTAAAATATCTGTCTATATTTTGTATTTCCTTTGCAATTATGACAACTTTTATGTTTTAATATCGAGTTAAAAACGTGCAGAAGAATAAAGTTTTCCAAAACTCTTTTGGTGGATACATGATCAACAGTGTATAAGGACCACAAAATGTTTTTGATCATCCAAAGATGAGTTGAAAATAACTTATAAAATTTTGAATTAAGCAGGTTCAAAAGTATATTGACTTGGAAAAAAAGGGGGAAAAAACAAAAACAAAAAAAAAACACACAAAAATTTATTGAAATCTCTACATGATAGACAAACTTAATCTTTGTGATATAATGCCATCTGGAGCTCTTCCAGCCTGTATTGAATGGAATGGGCATCCTTCTTGTTTCCACAGGATAATGATGAATTCAGGAATAATATTATGGGTTCTGCCTTTAGTTCCTGATTGTCTTTGATATACTGGAAGACAGGAAAGTCAGGTGAGCTCTCCCAATTCATCTGTTTCCCTGGCACTGTCTCAGATGAAGTTGCTTAAATTTACTGCTTAGCCAAGGAATGTTGAGGAAAATATGGCAGTGCTCTTAGACTCAGACTTCGGGTTTCCATGAGAATATCCCCTATGAGACAAAAGGTGGAATTTTTTATAGCCAACTCTGCCCTAGTTGTAAAAAAAAGAAAAAAAAAAACCAAAAAACAAAAAACCCACCCAACCAAAAAAAACCCGTTTCTATATAGGAAACCAATGAGGTGATCTCAATCTTTGAAACAGTAAAAATAAGCTGAAAAAAGAGTCATGTGAGTTTTACATGCCTCTGCATTTCTATTTATTCCTTACTTTCTCCATTAGAACAAAAAGTAAAAATTAGCAGAAGGAATTCACAAAATTTCATGTTTTGTTTTTTTCTTTTCTTTCTCTTTTAATATATATGGGAGATGGACCTTTTCCATTCAGGTTATCTTCTCTGCACCGTTACCACTATTTCCTCTGACCCACGAACAATGAACCAAAGGTCTTTCAGTAAATGCCACGCCCATACACCACAGTTAAGAAACAGTCATGCTTTTAGGGTCATGGAAATCCCCGAGTGGGTTTGACAGGCCACTGATTAAGGGGAAGTGTGTGTGGTTATTACCGCTGGAGTTCCCCTACGTCCTAAGAGGAAAGCACCAACCAGTGGGAGGAGTGCAGAACACCAGGCGTGTCGGGTGTATGTAGGTGGGGGTGGGGAGGGCGAAGTGAGACATTAAAAGACAGTGTGAGACTGTAGCCGGCACGGAACAGCCGGGGCGACAGGTGTCACCCGAGAAGACACGGCAGGCAGGTCTTGCTAGCGCACATCGGCCTCAGGGCAGCAGGTGGGTGACGAGCGCTGCCGCGAGGCTGTGAGCGCGCGCGACGCCCTCCCCACACCCATCGCGCCCGGGCAGGAGCCGCTTCTGCTGCTGGGCGAGAGGCGCGCGGGGCGGGCGGCGGAGGACGAGGGCCAGCGGGGAGGCACGGTCACCGAACACTGCTCTAGGGCCCAGAGGTCAGCTCCAGGTCGGCCCTCGAGCAGACTGGGCTCAAGCAAAAACACTGGGTACCTCGCAAGCGTGGGCGTCTTTCCCCCCGCGCGCTCGGCGCTCTCTGGGCGGGTCCCCGCCGCCCTGGCCCCGGAGACTTTGCGGCCAGCCGGCGGGGAGGCGCTGGGCCGCTGGGCTCTGGGGCGCGTGAGGGTTCTGCCCCGCCCGCCCGGCACTCGCCGACATTCACTTTCGGAGTGCTTTGTCGCCGGGGGCTCAGTTATGGGGAGAGGCAGTGAACTGGGGATAGGGAGGCTTTGATATTTGGTTTAATTTGCTTGCCAAGAAGTATCACCGGGTCTTTGAGTGTGCTAAATAAGCTTCAGAATAGAGCCTAAAGCAGAGCTTTGCATAATGACTCAGTAAAATATTTATTTAATGAATAAATGTAGAAATGTCCCCAAGTGGTGGCAGAAGGACAGCTGGTTTTTGATTCTTTTCCTGGTGATTGGCAGGGAAATCCAGTAGTGCTCTTAATTAGTAAAGTACTGGGGGCATTTGGCTGGTGCTAAAGTAACTAACAGTAATATTTCCTCTTTATTGCTAACATCAGGTGTTGCTAATACCTAATCATGCTAGGATCCCCTCCGAAGAATTTTCAGGTGTTTTTCAGGTTTAATTCTCAAAATCTTAGGAAGCAATTACCATAAGTAGCTCCATTGACCATGAGGAAACTCAGGGAGATTGACTTGCCTAAGGTCGCCACCCCCTACTCTCCCCCTATGGGAAGACTGAATGGTGTTGGAAACTCCCCCAAGATGTCTGACTCCAAAGCCTGGCATTAAACCATCACTGTGCAGACTTTGGGTCAATATAAAATCGATATCCTTAATACCATGCAAATGAGGGTATGGTGGTCATGTGAGGGGAGGTCTCAGTCAAGTTTGCTAAAATTCACTTCTTCAACAAAAGATCTTAGTGTCTACATTATATGCCGGGCTGGGTAGATGTTGAGGTTGGGAAGGCTGTTACAGAGCAGAAATAGAGTTCTGATCTGAGGGAGCTCAGGGGGAGGCAGAAAAAAAGGCAAACTTACATTGCAGCGTCAGAAACATGGATATGCTAAGTGCCCAAGAGGGTAGTGACACCCAACAGCCCTGGACTCAGGGAGGCTGACCACTGGAAATGATAGAGTAATAAGAGAGCAGGTTGGGGACTTGAGCCAATCTGAGAAGGAACCACTAGAAAGGAATTCCAAGAGCGTGGTAACAGAGAAGCCAAGGGAGTAGAGCATTTCTAAGAGGAAGTGAGCCCCGGTGTCTGACACAAAAATTTCCACTGGTTTTGGCAAAGAAGCGATTGGTGTTAATAATATGGAGATTAGTTTTAGGTAGTGTTGGCTAATGCCAATTGTAGTCGGAGACCTTAACCATAGATGCTTGTTAATTCACTTGGCTGTGAAGAGATGGTGAGAAACATGATAGTTGTTAAAGTGAAAAGTGTGGTTCAAAGAGGAATTTTTGGTTTGTTTTTATTTGAATGCTTGGACGAACTTAAGCATGCTTGTCATATTGAAGGAAAAGAGCGAGAGTGAGAGTTGAACAGATGAGGGGGATGGGGTTAAGATTTCTGAGGCTGTAGGAGGATGGGACCTGTAAAGGGGCAAGCATTGTCATCTGAGGTAGCAAGTAGGTTGTGAGTGAAAAAGGCGTGGATTTGAGAATGTGAGGGGATTACTGCTCAGTGATGTCTCTTTTCTTTGAGGAACAGAAGGCAAAGCCATCTACCAAAAGCAAGATGGGGGAGTGGTGGAGAAATTGGAGGAAGGTATTGAATGTTTAGAAGAGTTGTATAGGACAGTGGGCTAGGAAACTGACCAGGGTTAAGTGGAATTGTTAGGGATGGTGAAGGGCCAAGCCTAGGTGGCATGTGGAATCATGCTGGTCCCAGTCTGCAGGGTTGCAGGTCTTCTGCAGCAGCATTTTGGAAGTCAAAATGTTGGAAATGGTTAAGATAGAGTTTAAATTGATCCAGGGTTGGCATCTTGGCTTTTTTTTTTTTTTTTTTTTGGTCTATTTATCGTATAACTGTTGCCTAAATTTTCACAAACACTTGCCTTGCTTTCACACCAAAGCTTCTTTAATGTAAGATTTATGCAAGGGTTGGCAATCTCAAATGCATAGGGGCCAGGGAGGTGATATAAATGAATAAAACTGTGGGTGTCTCTTTTAAACAAAACACACTTTGTTTACATATGTTAACATGTAAGAATATTCTTCCTTTCCAGAAAGAAATATGATATGCTCATTTTTCTCTAAACATGTGTCTCTTTGTCTACCTTTCATTTTTGTGACTTTGAACAGGCACACGTATTAGAATAATTTCACTTTCCAGATAACTCTACTGTAAGAAAAACAGTAGTGCCAGCTCAGTGACAAATAGCAACTGCCAGTCTCCAGGAGTCAAAGTGTAATGTCAAACTGGAGAGCATGTACCCTCCCTGAAGGGTACAGTCACTGCTGGGGGCTGGCTGATTGCTGCCCTGCAGGAATATAGGCCCCGTGTGGCAAGATCTTCTGATCTTTCAAGAAAAGCTTGGAATCTAGGATGTTATGAGAAATCTTTTAACTTTTAAAAAATGGTCGGTAATTAATTAAAACATTTCAAAATACTGTGGTCCAAGATAAACTTATTTGGAAAGCTGGCAAAATTCAAACAAGGCATGCAGATTAATTAACAGCTTTATATCAATATTAATTTCCTGGTTCCAGTAATCGTACTATGGTTGTTTATGTAAGATGTTAACTTTGGGGAAGTTGAGTGCAAGGTATGTGAGAACTGTTATTTTTGTAAGATTCTCTAAGTATAAATTAACTTCAAAATAAAAAAAAGTTAAAAAAATTAGTAAAATACTGTAGTACATTTCTGTGCAAGCCAAACATAATATCTCTGCTGGCTTCCAGTTTGAGCCCTCTGGTTTTCGTCTGGGACTTCCTGGCCTCTGCCGTGCCTAGTACAGCACCCTGTACATGGTAGACAATTAGTAAACACTAGAGCTCTATTTTGGAGAAAATGTTTTTTAAATATCATTGTGTTACTTCTGTGAACTATTTGACTTTTAAAACTGTCTTTTTTTTTTTTAACAGGTTTTGCAAAGGAAGTGAACAGTTCTACTTCTAGATTTTTTCCAGTTTTTTCTGTAAATCAAAACAGCTCAAAATGGAGGCCTAAAATCCTAAAAAGGGACTTAGTCTAATCTCCGGGAGGTAGTTTTGTGCATGAATTAAACAAATTAAGTAGCTAACTAGAGTTTTTGGCATCCAAAGAATGTTAATTTTAAAAATATCATCTAGTTACATAAAATATAACTGTAAAGTAATAATGAGTTCGATTTTGAATTTGATTGTGGAGAAGTGATTGTACCTGGGACACATTGTTGAAGCACTCTTCAAAACTGGTCAGGAAATCTCCCACTGGCTGCTGTGTAGAATAGAAAAAAAGTACCTTTGTTTGGTAAAATTTAAAAATGAATAACAGCTATCTAAAACAAAAAGTCAATATTGACCCTTTGCTAAATTAGAGAAATGTGCAAATAAGACCTTTGACATGTTAAAAGACTTCTACAATGACAAAGAAATGTCAAGAACAAAACTTTTTGATAGGTACAACAAATTTAGACAAAGTAGGAAAGATGAACTTGATGACTGGTGAAGAAATTAACCATTGATAAGGCTATTGGTATTTTAAAAGTCTAAAATTTAGTTAAAATGAGCTATCTCTGAGAATGACAAGAATAAGAATGATGGCTGGTGGTTACATTTTGGTAATCTGAACAAACTTATTCAGAAAGAAAATTTTACAGAGACAGTAATTAACACCAAGAAGGTTTCGATAATAATGTGTAAACTTTTTGGCCAATGAAAGGAAAACTGAAATTAGACATAATAATTTACTTTTGAGGGAAATAAACACTAGTATTGAATATTTCTCCCACCACCTGGAAACAAAGCATTAAAGTCTGTAGTAGAAAATTCCAATATTAAAAAAAATATATTTCCCAACATCTGTGGGACCCAGGAAACCATTTTGCAAATCACTGCTAGAAAAACCATGATGACTTGTTTATTGGTCATTGCTGATATTATTGATGCAGAATCTATTTTTTAATAGTCATGGTTGAGATCATCTGAATTTTGAGAACTCCACTGTTCAAAAGGAGTGGATTGTGACGAAGTAAATTTATTTATTTTTTGGTCTTGATAAATTTCAGTTCAAGCTATGCTATCTGTGAAAAAAAAAAAATTTCTGACCAAAGTCAAGTTTGTACAATTTGGATCTCTATTTTGACCTACAAACTCAGCACTCTGAGTTTGTTTTTAAAAATAAATTCACTATCAGAGTAGAAGATTTGATGTTGGCTCTACACAGAACGAAGCTGAGTTTAAAAGAGCATTGAGCAAATACATTAATCTCTGATTACTTAAAATAGGTCTAATTTACTGAGATTTAATAGTATCACTATTACTAAGTAACCAGGTTCCTATCTATGGGAAATAATTATTATTAAATAAATCTTAAAACTAACCTTTAAGATGTATCAGCCAATTCTGTTACTATTTAAGCTCTTTATTGGGAGGAAAATTTTAGATTTTGTTCTATTAAAATGATCGTAGGAAGAAAAAGTACCTAATTTGAGCAAGATTTGGGATACACCATATTTCATTGAATCTAAAATGGCATCAATTGTAAGACACACCATTATTTTATGTGTACCTCTAAGAAATAGAAATGCTGCTAACTAAAATATGATATGCCATTAATTGAAAGATACCTCTCAATCACAGAGATATTAAAACATGCATCTTAGAAGCAGTGAAATATGGTAACAATTTCTTTTCCTTTTTTGAGGTAGGTCTTATGCTTTTTTTTTTTTTTTCCTGGCTACCAAATTTCACAATTTAAATAAGGTGAAATAAAAATAGTTTGAATATTTTTTCTGTAGAGTACTTACAGAGCATAACTTTCCACCATGAAAACAAGCCAGCTGTGTGAGTCAGACATTTTATCTTTAGGCTGGCCAAATGTCACTTAAGCATCCTAGTAGAGAAGTTTACCTACCTGTGGAAATGTCTGACACTAAATGGCATTTTGATGACCTAAAGCACTCTATACTTTTATGAAAGGTTTTAATTTTCATCACAAGGTTCTGTAGCATCATGTTTACATTGTACAAAGATTATACAAAGGTGCTCTTGTGCATAATTGTCCCTTAATATGATCAGTATAGGATATAAATCTCTCCATACTAAAACCCTAACTGCATTGGAGGAAAAAAACGGAAGGTTTCCCATTCTAGGTGTTCAACCTAGTGCTAAAACTTAAAAAAAAAAAAAAAAAAAATCAAAAGCCATGCACAAAACTACCTCCCCAGAGAAAGGCTAGTCCCTTTTCCTCTCCATCCATCTCTTTATGAATATAGTAGAAAATAGCGTATTCTTGTCAAATTTGATGAAAAGTGCCAACATGTTTGAATTGAAATATGACCTTTCATGTGAACTGTATCGAATGTCTACGTATTCATTTTTCCCCACTGGTGTTCCTGTCTCAGAGAGGAGTCTTGCTCGTGCTGGTTTTTATTACACTGGTGTGAATGACAAGGTCAAATGCTTCTGTTGTGGCTTGATGCTGGATAACTGGAAACAAGGAGACAATCCTATTGAAAAGCATAAAAAGTTGTATCCTAGCTGCAGTTTTGTTCAGAAACTAAATTCAGGTAGCATTTCGGGAGCCACTTCTCAGTTTACTTTTCCTTCTTCAGTAACAAATTCCACACAGTCATTTCCGTCAAGTTTGGAAAACAGTGAATATTTCAGTGGCTCTTTTTCAAGCTTTCCGTCAAATCCAGTAAACTTTGGATCAAATCCTGTAAACTCGAGACCGAATCAAGATTTTGCTGCCTTGAGGAGAAGTTCCTACGGTTATGCAATGAATACTCTAAATGCCAGATTACTTACTTTCCAGAAGTGGCCATTGACCTTTCTGTCACCAAGAGACCTGGCAAAAGCAGGTTTTTACTACATAGGACCTGGAGACAGAGTGGCTTGCTTTGCCTGTGGTGGAAAATTGAGCAATTGGGAACCAAAGGATGATGCTATGTCAGAACACCTGAGACATTTCCCAAATTGTCCATTTTTAGAAAATCAGTTTCAAGACACTTCATACACTGTTTCTAATCTGAGCATGCAGACCCAGGCAGCTCGTATGAAAACATTCTGTAATTGGCCCTCTAGTGTTGCAGTTCATCCTAAGCAGCTTGCAAGTGCAGGCTTTTATTATATGGGTAAGAAACTTAATCTGATAACAATAATAAAATTCAACATGTTTTGTACATTTTCATGGGAAAAATGTATGTATTCATAAGTTTTGGTCCAAAATTAATTTTAGGTCACAATGATGATGTAAAATGCTTTTGCTGTGATGGTGGACTGAGGTGTTGGGAATATGGAGATGACCCATGGGTGGAACATGCCAAGTGGTTTCCAAGGTAATTGTTTTGAAATTCTCTTTGCAAATATGTGGAACTATCATGAGGTGGGTTATATGCGTTAACCCTATAATCAGTCATTACTTTATTCTTTGTTTCAAAAATACATTTGTGAATAAACTTAAGATGGATTACTTAGAAAAATAATTACTTAAAAGGTTTTGATGGAAATTTAAGATAAAGAAATGGGTTTATGGCTTTTTGTGTAATATATATTTAAAAACAGTATAACTCACTATAAAACCAAAATTACATGTTGTAGACAAGTAGAGACAAAAAAAAATTTAAATGTTCAGAATTCATAACCTAAAGATGGCTACAGTTACCATTTTAGTGAACATCCCTTCAGATATCTCCTTATGCACATGTACATAATTGTATACAATTTTATTACATGAATTAGATATTATATGTAATGTTTTGAAACTTTTTTCAATCAACATTATATCTTGGACATATTTCCATTCATTCAACATTCAATAACATTAATTGACGACCTATTGCTAGGCATTGTTCTAGGTACTTAAAATACTCAGTGGGACAAACCCCAAGACTCCTGGTCTCATATGACGATTTTATAGCAAGAGAGGGCAGATAATAAAAACTTAATAAATAAGTTACGTAGCATGTTGGAAAGTAGTAAGTGCTATGGATAAAAAGAAAAAAGAAATCAGGATAAGGGAGATCAGAAGCACCAAGCAGGTTACAATATTAAATAGGGTGATCAGGGTAAATATAGACCCATCTCATCTGTTTTCATCACTACATGGCATTTTATTGTTATGTCTTTCGCTTTTGATTCTATACTTGCTTACACTCTTCTTTTTTAAAAAATCAAAATTAGATGGCCTATATGTTTCTCATGGTCAAAACTTTTAGTATTTTGAATGTTGATTACTAAACTTAATAAACGTATTTTTTAAATATACCATATCTTCATTTATAATAACTTTGTGCTCCCCAAATATTTCAGATTTCATATTCAGATTTCAAAAATTATGAAGGTTAAGAACAACTTCCATAGTTGTTTTAAAAAGTGCTGCTAGATTTCCATTGTGCTAATTTTGTAAATGTATAAAAGGATGTTAAATTGGCTTTGATAGTGTCATGAATTCATTTTGTCCTGAAATTTGACAATGGTGGTATATTATCTAGGAAATGCCAAACTTGTAAATATCTATCTTATTAGAAAATGTTCCGCTTCCTCATTCTTTCTCTCTTGTCCCTCTTCGTATATTTTCAGCTTTTACACATACAAAGCTTATGTATGACTAGTATAATTAGGGAACTTGCTACCCATGTCCTTGGCTCTGTTCTTAATGTTTAGAGTGTTTCTAGGAATCTTAGAACAGTTGAAGAGAGTAACTAGAAGGTCTGAGTGAAGAGAGTCTTACCCATCTACAGTCAGCTGAGAGACTCGTGACCCTTATTCGCTTTGGCCTTGGCAGAGTACCAGCGATGGCCTTCCTCTTGCTTACATCATCTTGCCTTTGACTTTAGTATCTCTTACCACTTCTCATATACTCAATGAATAGTCCAGTGGTTATATGAATGTTTATGTTCATTTGAAATATTTAGCAGTCTACAAATGGCCAGATTAAAATAACTCCCTAAACTTAATTTTGTTTACATTTTAGGTGTGAATATTTGATACGAATTAAAGGACAAGAGTTCATCAGTCAAATTCAAGCCAGTTACCCTCATCTACTTGAACAGGTAGGGATGGTTTGTTTTATTCATTTTTTAATCGTTCATTAGCAACAGATGAATTATTTTCTAATACAAGGAGTAGTATTTTAGTGCAAAAGCAAGAGTTGCTTTAAAAATACATTTTCTTTTTTATAATACCCAGCCATGATCTTAGAGAGTACTATTCTTTGGACAAAACAAATCCAGAATTAGAAACTTCTTGAAAAATAATATTTAACTTATGTTTCTCTCTAAGTATTTTTCTAATAAAGTTGCAATAAATTAAATTATTCAAAGAAAAAAATTGGGTCAGATAGTAGCATTTAATGTTTTACTATATTAATTTTTCTTAAAAAGATTTGATAAAGAGAATTGTGTTGCTATTTTTAATCTTCATAGAAAAGCAAATAAGAACTTATGCAATAGTTTGAGAGTCAAACACTTTCTTGCCATAGTAACTGATACAGGGTCCAGCTTATCCCAAAGGAAGACCCAGGAAACATAGATATTTGGGATGAAAGGCAAACAATGATTGTCTCATAGATCACTGAAAAGGTGTATCCATTCTTTTGCCTTAATAAAAATAGATTTTATTTGTTAATATAATAAAAGAAACTCATTTAGTTTATGGCTTGGAGAATTACTGTTGGATGTAAATAAAATATTGTTTTGACATAAAAAATTATTTTGCCAGTAAGCAAGTCAGTTTGCAATAAGTTGAATAAAAAACATGTCTCGCTCTTTTTTTTTTTTTTTTGCAATGGATAGGATAAAATTTGTATATTTTAATTTTTACCTTTTTTCTGTAGCTGTTATCTACTTCAGACAATCCAGAAGATGGAAATGCAGAGTCGCCAAGTATGTATCATGATGATAATTGCTACATTTAAATTAGAATCACTTGGTACTATTAAGATTGAAATTTGATAATGGTAATAATGTACATTTGTGTTATGATATACTTTACAATGCATTTTCAAATACATTAAGTTGGTATTTCTCAAACTTTAGGGCATAATTGCCTAAGGAACTTTAAATAGTACAGATTTAAAAAATGTTACAGATTTCTAGTCTCTACTTTAAGAAATATTACAGATTGCTAATCTCTACTTTAAAACTATTGAATTGAATCATAGTATCTAAGAGTGGAACTTGAGCATCTGTAGTTTTCACAAACTACACACATGCAGCCTAACCCTTGTTCTCAGACCAGTGTGGGAACAGATAGACTATGACATTAGATTGCTCACATATTCTTTCTATGAAATGAGAGGGAACAAAATATTATTTCCCTTTTTCAATAGGGACCCTGAGACTCAGAGAGTTAAGTGACCTGTCACCTTAAACTTAAAAAGTGATAGGGTCCATATTTGAACAAGCTCTTCTACTCCATTATCTAGTGTTCAATTCAATTCAATAAATATTTATTGTGTATTCGCTATTCTGAGGAAAAAATAGAGAACAGAAAAAAACACAACTACTGTTCCCATGAGCTAATAATAAGGAACACAGACAAATAACACAGGTAAGAGAAAGGAATGTGGTGGGAAAGTAAAGTGTGCTATGAGAATACATGAGGGACAGTTAACCTCAACTTAGAAGATCAGAAAAGGCTTCAGATAAGAGGAAGTATTTGTCTTATCACAGAATCAAAGGGAAGAGTAGGAATTAACCAAGTGACAAAAGGAAGAAAAGAATATTCCAGGCACAGAGAATATCACACGGAAAACTTAAGTGACAAAGGAGAACAGGCACATTTGAAGAACTGAATAAAATTCTCTACAGCCAGAAATAGGATTTGTGAACAGAAAAATGAGTGAGGCAGTTCAGCTGTAAGAGAAGTCAGCACTGCAGGCAGAATTTGATCCAAGAGCCATCAGTTTGTGACTTCTGGGCTAGAGTATAAAACGTGAATGAATAAGTGGCCAGAAATGAGGGTGAAGAAATAAACAGGGTCCAGATTGTGAGATCTTGTAAGCCACAAGTGAATGTTATCCTAAGGACAATGGACTTGTTGATGGAATTTAAGGAGTATGACATAATCAGATTTGTGTTTTTAAAAAATCACTCTTGTTGCAATGTTGAATATGAACTAGATGGGAACAATATTGTAAGAGGCCTTTGCTGTAATAAAGGTGAGTGATGACAATGGCTTCCTTCAAAGAATGTGAAAAAAAAAATGTGAAACCTCATTTGTTCATTCAACATTGGAAAAAAGAACCTCAATTCTGGGTGAGAGGCTGATTCTCAACATTCTCTTTCCTTCTCCCACTCATAGTTATGCCAGATAATGCATATTTTGCATCTGAATACAATATTCCGTATTCTTATTACAGTGACTGAACATATATATCATTATTTTAAATTTAACAGAGTTAATGCAAATAGTGCCTTACATTTTGGGGGCTTTATGCTTTTGATATTGTAAAAATTTTCAATTTAAACAACACACCAATTATCTCAATATGTGTTAAATTCTTTATTCCATATAGTTGTTCATTATGGACCTGGAGAAAACCATTCAGAAGATACAGTCATGATGAATACACCTGTGGTTAAAGCTGCTTTGGATATGGGCTTTAGCAGAAGGCTGGTAAAACAGACAGTTCAGAGTAAAATCCTAACAACCGGAGAGAATTACAAAACCGTCAGTGATCTCGTATTAGATTTACTTAATGCAGAAGATGAAATAAGAGAAGAGGAGAAAGAAAGGGCAACTGAGGAACAAGAATCAGGTACACATATTTGTTAGTACAGTCTCTATTTCCATAATGATTTGATGTCTCTGTATTGTAAGTTACTGAAAATATAGTCAACCTAATCAGATCTTATGTTTAGTATTCTGCATTTTAATTCTGAAAATTTCTTCACATTAAAATATATTTGAACCGCTTAGGAAATTGAAAATGTATATATTGAATGAAAATAATTTTTCCTGCTTTTTCTTATTTTATATTTGTACTCTGGGTAGTTGACTGTGTATGTTATTATTTATGGCATATTTTTGATTCCAGGCTGGTTGCTCACTTCCATTTGCTGTAAACTGGGGTGGGATCAGGGACAATGATTAATTTTAATATTAGTATAACAGTCTGTCTTAGCCTGTGACTATAAATTAAAGTACAAATTATGATTAAGTCTTCTACCTGCCCACATAAGAGCTGAGTTCCCTTTTGTAGTCTCCCTCTAGTAATTAGGAGAGTTCTAGGATACTGTTTCACATTCTCTCAAGACAAGTTACCCACGCCTTCCATATTAGCCTATTCTGCTACTCTGTTGCCTCTGCTCTATTGCCCTTCACAAAAACTCTCTTCCTCTGAGCCTATTCAATCTCATCTGGTTGCTGTGACTACTATCATGACTTTGGCCTTGACATCAAGAAATGATCTCTCCTTTGCCACTCTTTCCCAGCATGGACCAAATCTGAGAGTTGTTTCAACACAGTTTAAACCAGACTGCAACAAGCTCTTACCGGAGATTTAGGGATGACAGAAGGGCATTATGTCACAAATGACAATTGACAACTGTAACTGTACGTGGCCTCTCTTGGTGCCCCTATGCCCATCCTCATGAATCTCCCAGCCTAGCTTCTGGTTCATCTCTGTGTAGCTCTCACTAGCTCATACAAATTACTAGGAAAGTCCCAAGCATGTTTTCCCTTATTGAAGCTCAGGCCCTCAAATATCCACGAAGCCCAGAAAGAAAAAAGAGTATGCCCCTTATCCTTGTCTGAGGCCATCTTAGATCTATTTCTTTTCAGGATGATCGACTGTGAGACTGTCCACTCCATTCCTGGATAAACTTACCCTTGCCCATGAAGGTGGATTTGTCTTCTGGCCAACTCAGACAAACATATCAGACCATAGTAATACAACATCCTATATATTTACCAAAATGTGAATTATTCAGTCCTCCACACCAATTCAACAGCAACATAGTCCAAGTTCATCTTAGCCCAGTCAGTCAAGTTCTCTTTTCACTGTGAAGACCAGGCTGCATGTCCTTTCTGTAGTCTTCTCAGTCTTGGCCATTGGTCATCAGTGAACAACTGCTCAAAGAAGAGAACACCCATCTTCATAATTATTTATAGACCTCATGAAGTCTAGAGCTATTCAGCTATAAAATATTTATATTTATTCCAAAGAAAATCAACAAAGTTTCTAGAGAAAACCCCCAGTCAACAATATACAATGATTTGCATTGTCAAAAAGATCTCTTAACTTCTCAGCTCAGCATTATATCAATACCACCTTGAACAATATCTGCACATAATCTGTACACAAAAAATACTTTTTGAATGGGCGAATTAAAATACTTTCTACTTAGGTTACTGATTACTTTACACTTTCCCAAAAGCTGGGTATGTAATTTCTTGACAGGTGTATAAACAAAAAGGCAATTAAGGATATATTTGTCCAGAATAGAATATGCTTCAAAGGTATTTTCAAGTCTT
Source organism: Pteropus vampyrus (assembly GCF_000151845.1). Lineage (NCBI taxonomy): Eukaryota > Metazoa > Chordata > Mammalia > Chiroptera > Pteropodidae > Pteropus > Pteropus vampyrus. Next base: position 3,739,980 of record NW_011888929.1, read on the forward strand.
CACCTCTTATAAGTCTGAATACAGTCTATGACTTTGAAATGAGACTTTTTTCCATAGCTACCAGCAATCCAACTTTAGAAATCTTAAGAATTTCAGAGAACCTATTACATTATGTAAAATGTAATTAGGAAAATTAATCTTAGAAGAATGAATATACTTCAACATCAAGTGTAAATTATATTTTAATTTTCTAATGCATCACTACTTGTCTAACATAATTTAACAGAATTAAGTTCTAATTCTTCTCCCTTCTGGCTATTACTTCTTTGTTCCTATTGCTCTTTAAATTACTAAGGCTTGGTTGTTCATTTGTTCAATAGATGTTTATGAAACACTGTTCTAGGTCCTGGTCTTTTTATTCTCAGAGCTTCAATTATCTTCAAAATATGTATCTCTAACCTTGACTTTTTGACTAAGCACAATTTTTTATTCTTCATTAAACGGTTCTATTTTTGTGTCCTATTACCTGACGAAGTCAGTGTTTCTAAAACCTGATAATCATCTCTCCCCAAATAATTCTTTAGACAGCCCAACTTCTGTCATTAGTTATAGAAATAGCTTTATGGATCATGGTAAAACTATATAATAATTAATTCATTAACTTAGAGTTATAAGTCACTTTCCAAAGAGATAATACAATTTCAGTTTCAAAATATACAACAAAACCTAGATCTCGAAGAATACAATGATCCTCTAGGACAGGAATGTTATTGACAGTGTGACTTAGTTTTCAAAATGCTATTAGTGACTTTCTCCTTTTATTACAAAATATTTAGGTAATCTTAATATCATATCGAATTTGGGGAAATAATTAAAATTTCATCTTAAAATTCAATTTTAAGGAATTTTGTGGGTGAATAATTTTTTTAAATGTTCATTTTAATTTTCTTGATTTTATTTTTCCCCAATTTGACTAGATTGAATTGAAATTTCAATTTTATTAGGTTCTAAATTTTATTTGGTTAAAGGTTTAGCAGTATTGCCATATGGTTGAGAGCACAGATTATGATGCCAACTTGCCAACCTACCTTGGTTCGACTTTTGCTAGTTGTGTGTCTTCTAGCAATTTACTTGCCACACCATGCCTCCGTTTTCTCATCTGTTAAATAAGGGTACTGGGATCTACCTTAAAGTGCTGTTGTGAAAATGAAATGAGTAAATACATGTACAGTATTTACTACAGTGCTCAGTGTTAGTCCTTATTATAAATAGTAGTAATATTAGGCAAGGGGATCAGGTACCCCCAAACCTAGCAATCAACTTCAATGCCTGATTATGAATTATGGTTGTTTTTCATTCAGTTATATGTGTAGGTATGGAAGAAAGTTTGTGAGCAGAATTTGAACATGTTTGTGTTTGTTTTTTTTTTGTTTTTTTTTTATAAAGATGATCTATCATATATTCGAAAGAATAGAATGGCACTTTTTCAACATTTGACTTGTGTGCTTCCAATTCTGGATAGTCTACTAACTGCCAGAGTAATCAACAAACAAGAACATGATATTATTAAACAGAAAACACAGACATCTTTGCAAGCAAGAGAATTGATTGATATCATTATAGTAAAAGGAAATGATGCAGCCACTGCATTCAGAAATTCTCTACAAGAAATTGACCTCACATTATACAAGCATTTATTTGGTAAGTGCTGGAAAATTACTTTCAAGAACTTTCTAGGTCAATTGAAAATATGCTCTTATTAATAATTTGTGATTATTGAAAGAATCCAATCTAATATATAAACTATTAATTGTATAAAAAGACTAAAAACTTTTGTTGCCTTGACATTATGACAGTTATTTATAGTATTTGGCCAGAGTCTCAACCATTAGTTTAAAAGTATATATTCTGTAACTAAATATTAACCTTATTTGCCATAGTAATGCTTTTTTTTTTTTTTCTCCCTTAGTGCAACGGGACATAAAGTATATTCCCACAGAAAATGTTTCAGGTAAAGTAGTATTAATAATTTAAACTAGTAGAAAACATTATTTTTATTTTCTTGATTTTCATTGGAGGAGAAACAACAAATTGCTTTATTAAAATTTGTTTCTCTTTTTAGATTTACCAATGGAAGAACAATTGAGGAGACTACAAGAAGAAAGAACATGTAAAGTGTGTATGGACAAAGAAGTGTCCATAGTGTTTATTCCTTGTGGTCATCTAGTAGTATGCAAAGATTGTGCCCCTTCTCTAAGAAAATGTCCTATTTGTAGAGGTACAATCAAGGGTACAGTTCGTACATTTCTTTCATGAAGACAATACAAAATTTTAGAATGGATTAAATGTATTGTAATTTTAACTTTTATACTGATTTGGTTTTCTTAAGATTTTTAATTTATTTACAACTCAGAAAATTTTGTTTTACACAAATATAAATATATTTATATAAATATATAAAACGTATAAATATATTTTACATAGCATGAGAATGATAGGCTTTTGTTTTTGTGAACAAAAAATAGGGATAGCACTACAAGTATAATACTAAATCAAAATCTCGGTACTATTGAAATTATAAGTGAAGTAACATTTAAGATTTTTGAAATAACCTTTCAGAATTTTAAATATTTTGAAATTGTATTAAAGACCAAGAACATGGAATCTCTGCTTTTTTGGATCAGTGTTCTACACATAGGTCTTTATATTTGTCAAATAACTTTTTGGAGACATGGTGTTTTTGTAAAGAATTTGGTGAAGAACATTTTAATAAAGCTTTCAGAATTACTCTTGTTCTTAATATTTTTATTTCTATGATATTGAATAACTTAGTCACTCCCAGGCTCCTTCCATACCTCCTTAGGACCTATTGAATATAGGACTACAGTTTAGATCCCTTTCTTTAAGACGCTTCATCATTTACACTTGTAGAGCATGGGGGTGTCAATCATACATGGCTTTAATCTGTGGGATTCTATGGAATGTCTGAGATGAAATCAAATAATCCTTTCAGTAAGTTTGTTTATTCATTCGTATATTGATTCATTCAGGAAGTCTCATGCCAGCTCTATGTTTGAGAAAAGTCCCCAGTTTTATTCTCACCACTCTGGTATTAATTCTGGGACTTGGAAAGTACACTCGTTAGAGCCCTAGGAACTAACAGCTCTTTCTGGTAAATAAATTGTTATGTACTATCAATGCAGCAAAACCTCTTCCTTTGCATTACTTTTCAGTACTACATCCAATTCATAATTCTTTATCCTTTGTTTCCTATAGAGTTATTAGGACTTTAAATCCAGAAGTAACGCTATAATGGGAAATATTTTGGAGGGACAAGCAAAGGCCAATAATCTAAATCAGTTCTAGACGTTTGCTAGAGTTCTACAGAGAAAGATTAGGAACCAAGCAAGGGGGCAGAGAACACATTTCCTCATTCTGATGCTGGGAGACTAATGTAACTGATTTTGCCTCTCTGTTAAAAGGCTCAGTTGGTTAACCACATGTTAACCACAGGGTCCTCCTGGAGTACTAGGCTTAATTAATTGTAATATTGCTTAGGTGATTTGTAACTCAGCTATAGGATATTTAGATAGTACATGCCTTTTTTTTTGCAACATCTATTTTTAATCTGGTTCTTATTGCATTCTATACATATTTGAACTTTGCTTTCTCCATTGTGAAACTTGTTCATTTCTCATTTTAGTAATCTATAACTAATCAACTTATTTATTCAAGTATTTTATTCCCTAAGTATTAAATTGAAATTTTGTTTTGGAAAAAATATATCACTGTAGATAATACTGGTAGCTCCACCTCTGATATGTCAGGCAGCAATTTTGTATACTTGACATGCAGTAATTCATTTGATTCTCTCCAACTTCACTCTATGTCCAACCTGACCTTCAGTTCCCAGAATTGGTGGATAATTTAAACCTCAATACATAATATATAATAAGTGTAGTAATTTAGAACTTTGCAGCGGGCTTAATTTCATACTTAGCTCATCCTCGTTATAATTTTCATGCACTCTTATTTCCTTATAATATTAGCCATTATATTACTTGATAATATTAGCCATTAAGTTCCTTTGTGGACACAGGCAATATGATTCAACCATCTTTACCACCTTTTAACATCTCGCACATCATAGCTTACTAAATAAATTCCAGGCAAAATGATCAGATGTGATGTTTAAGGGATTCACTATTTTAAAAGCAACACTAACACGTTTGGAATAGACTATCAGTGGATTAGTATTGCTCATTGTTTTTTTGCTTATTCTTTTTAAAACTCTGCTTACCCCATCCTTCTAGTTGAGTTAGGCAAGATCTAATTTGCAGAGTTTGTGCAAATAATAGGTATTTTTTTCAAATTGTATGATGTACCTGCTCCTTATCAGATTCTGACATGGCCCTGCATAGTATTCAACCTCATTTTCTGCCCCTTTTCCCTTGCTCACTATTTTCCAGCTACCTTGGCTTTCTTCACTTTCTAAACATGACAAGCTCTTTTGCTTTAGGGTTTTTGACTGGAATGTTCTTTCATTCACTCTTTCCCTGGCAAATTCCTACTCATTGTTCAGGTCTCACTTAGCCTCAATGTTACTTCCTCAGAGAGGCTATCTTTGACTCCTATCCCTTAGACTGTCTTTCAAATGACTTTTTTGATTTGCATAACACTGATCACAATTTATATTTATACGTTTATTTGTTTAATGTCATATTCTATCATCAAAATTTCCATGAGAAAGAGAACCATGTGTTTTATTCACCAGTATATGTCTAGCACCTAGCATAGAGCCTGGTATAGGAATAGGCTCCTATTGAATAAATGAATGAATAAATGACTTTATGTGAGTAGGGGTGGGATGTGAGAGGGGATTTCTTCCTCCTTAATTACCACCATGGGTAAAACACTAAGGCATAATCATTGATCAAGAATCATGGGCTGAATTCTGTACTCCTTTAGATATAAGGAATTTTTAGAGGGGAAAGAGTAACCCAGTTAAAAAAAGATTCATGTAAGGAGGTGAAACTTGGAACTGTTCTATGAACGATGAAACAAGGTATTTCAATTTAGGAAAGAACATATTAACAGGCACAAATACGGGCTTTAGAATCTTAATAATAATGACATTTCTTAAACGTGCATGTATGAGGTATCTATATCCATTATCTTATTTTAGACTCACTGTAATTTGAGGAAGACAGTATAGCACAGGGATTAAAATGCAGGCTTTGGGTTCAAATCACAGCTGAGTAATCTTGGACAAATTATTTAACATCTCTAGGCCTCTGTGCATTTGTGTGGAATGGGGATAATATAACAACTCAGGATTGTGGTGATTTTAAGAGTTAATATACATATAAGGTGCTCAGAATGAGCAAATATTATTAAGTAGATAACATTCTTGTTTTTTAAAGGTGAAAAATTGAAGCTAAAAGAGGTTAAATATATTGCCTAAGGCAGGGGTCCCAACCCCTGGGCTGCAACCATCTGTGGCCTGTTAGGAATCACGCCGCACAGCAGCAGGTAAGCAGCTGAGGGCTAGCAAGCAAAGCTTCCTCTGCAAATGCAGCCTCTTCTCAGTGCTAGCATCACCGCTTCAGCTCCACCTCAGATCATCAGGCATTATATCCTCATAGGAGCACTGGTCTCTGGTGCCAAAATGTTTGGGGTCTGCTAACCTAAGGTTTCAGCTGGTAAGTGAAAGAGTTGGGAGAACTCACATTTACTACTACTATAAATTGAAAGACACCTTAGGAGTTCTTTAGCTTAACAATCATCCTACCAAGATATTTGAATCACCTTTATAAGGAACCTCTCAGAAATGCTCACCTATCGGCTTTATTAACCTTAGTAATAAAGGTAAATATGACAACTTAAATCATGCCTAAAAATAGTGATCCAGAACAAATTCTAATTCAAATTAGCTTCAGTATATTACATCATACTATAATATGTAATGACATAATACTATATTCTACCGTACTATTTTCTAAATATATGTAGACACTGTTTTGCAAAACAAATATACATAGAAAAGCATTGTTAAATTTAATAATAGTTTTTCCAATATGATTTTATCAATCAATAGATATTAAAGGTGTCAGACTATACTGTGGGCATCCTCAAAATATTTTGAAAGGTCTTTGTACTTGAAAATATTGGGAACCTCTGGTTCAAAATAGATCTGTGTTTTCTAATACGGTAGTCCTTAGCAGGCTATTGAGCACTTAAGAAGTAGCTTAGTCTAAATCAAGATGTGTGGTAAGTGTAAAATACTCAATAAATTTCAAAGACCTAGTACAGAAGAATATAAAATATCTCAAGATGTTACAGTAATAATATTTTAGATGTTGGCTTATAAATGTTATTAATTTCACTTCTTTTTACTTAATATGGTTAGTAGAAAATTTTAAATTATGTAAATCATATTACATTTCTATTGGACAGCACTGGTCTGGAAAAATATAATTGCCCTTAATTTTATCACTTTAAGACATTAGAGCTTCATCAGAGTATATACAAAGGTAACATGTACTATAAAATATTATTCTCTCTAGGAAGCTACTCTCTCCCTCATAGGCTCGGTTAAAAATCTCCTTCATGTTCCTTTATTGTCCGTGTTTGACTTTATGATAGCGCTTATCATATTGCATGGGATTAATTTCTTGGTCTCTTCTGCTAGTCTGTAAGCTCCTGAAAGAGACTGTTTTTATTCTCCCTGTCCTTAGAATTTATACACATGGTTCGTACTCCATGTTTCTTGAATGAATGAAAGTAGTAATTTGTTCAAGGCCATATAACTAAAGGAGAAGCAGCAGAGATTAAAGCAAAACCTGCTTCATTTTAATGCCCAAGTTTTATACATTGTAATGTATTGCATATATTTGAAAGATTAGAATAATTTTGAGCAATCATCTTTTTAAAGTATATATTTTCAGTATTTAATATAGTTTACCTAAGGTGTGGGGAGAACTCAATTTTCACCTAAGTTTTGTTCATTGTACTTCTATAAAGCTTTGGAATAATTCTACTACTGATTAAACTGGTTAGTCTCCCACATCACTGTTTTCTGGTAAACCACAGGAAAAGCCATCCTAGACCTGCATCAGCTTTTTGGATTCTAGAAATCTTTTCTCTTTTCCTCCTTTGACAGGAAATATGTATAGGAAAAACAAGGTCTTCTATGTCTTGTGTTTGCCATCATGAATTATTGACTCTTTTTCTCCAATAATAAGGTTTTTTTCTTTTGTTATGAGTTTGAGGACTTGGGGGGTCTGTTAAAAAAAAGTGCACAAGGTGGCAGTAGCACACCACTGAGCTTTATTTTGATGGTGCTTGACAGATTGCATGCAAGGGTTAGTCCCTTACAGCAGGTGACCTTCCAAAGAGGTATGGAGTCACTACCAGAAGGGAAAGATGACAAGGGAACTTACAGGCAAAAGGGGAACCAGAAAGAAGGCTTACTGTCTGGGTGATGTTGCACAACAGCTAGACAGTAAGTCTCTGAGTCAGGGAGCTCCAAAGGGCAGGATCAGCTTGGGGTCTTTAAGAGCCAGAGGGTTTGTCATTAGCTGGTGGATGCTAGGTATGAAAAGCAGGCAGGCTTTTAAATGGCTTAAAATATGGTTATTTTATGGGATATACTTAAAGCAATTAGATGTGTAAAAATTTGAGCTTGACAAAGGGAAGCTTTTGAGCTAATGGTCTCCGTCTGTCATGAGACCATTAACACAAGGCTAATAGTATACAAGGGCCATCTTTAATCCATTTAAATAAATCTTTATCCTCCTAACTTTTAACTCATTGATTTTTGAAATTAGAGCTGCTGAGATTCTAATTTACATTAAATAAAGTTCACTAATTAAGCTTTTAAGTAATATTTCTGAAATTAAAAAAAAAAAAGACTTCAAATAGACTTTTAAAAACTGTCATGAACATTCATTTCCCACAATGTAGCTCTAAAAATCTTTTCCACACTTTTCTTGGTCACATCCTCATATGTAAGATAAATTAAACCAAGTGAGCTTTCAGATTATTTTTAGTTCCAAACCTATTGAAAAGGTTTTATGAGGAAAAAAAATCCACTCTTAAGACAGATATATGAAGTGATTTTTTTCAACAGATGTAAAGATATGTTTGTAAGTAACTACAAGTTGGGGAAGGAGATTGGGATATTGCCATAATTTTCAAATTCTTAATGTGTTGGGTTCTGCTTATTTGACTTAAAAAAATAAAATATTTCAAGAATTGGAAAGTATACATTTCATCTGCATACTGAGAGGTACCAGAATATGCCATCCCAAAAAGTGCCTCTTTGGCATATGGATTATTTTGAGCTAAAGGCCACTGCTAATTATCAGCATGAAAAGCTCTAAAAACAGGGTATGTTTCCTTTCCTAAAGGAAATGTACATTTGTTGGCCTAAGATTAAAAAAAAAAAACCAAAAACTAAAAAAACTTAAGCTCCAATAATGACAATAACTGCAATGGGTTACAACTCACAAAATACATTTAAATCACTGGATTCATAATGATAGCTGTTCACTTTTGGGGTTTTTATCCACCAGGAATGTTTCAATATTTTAGGTAAAGTTCTAACTTTTCCATTACCATAAACATGCATCCAGCATTACTTATTTGACTAGTTCATCCTTTTCTCACTAATATGTAATACTAATGTCATATATCAAATTCATGTATGTAATATATGAATGAATATATATTCTATATAAATATATGTCTTTTTGGAGCTCCTTCTTTATTTGTCCATTCTTATGCTAATGCAATACTGTCTTAATTACTATGGCTTTATTATACAACGGTATCTGGTGGACAAGTCCCTTCAATCTTTATTTCCTTAAAACTGCCTTCAATATTTTTTTCCTTAAAACTGTAAATATTTCTCTCTACATGAATGTGAAAAATATCAGGATAGCAACCTCAGCAGTAATAGACCTTATTTTTAAAAATCACCAGTAACTTCATACTGAAAATATGAAAAAACTAACTGAATAAATTTAACACCAAACTACAAGGTTATACAAGATTGAAGTTATAAATTATACCTGAACGTTATTACATACTTTTTGGGGGGAAATATCTAAGGCTTTTGAGTTTTTGAAATTCTAATTCCCCCCTATACTGAAGTATATTATCTTACTTTTTGGTCTAGACAAGAACTGAAAAAGAGAAATAATCTTGAATTCAGAATGAACAATTCTTACTATATATATTTTCCCACATATATAAGGAAGGTTCTGTAACTTTCCGAGAAAATGACTTGAACTAAATGCTTAACTACTACCAAAACTCGTATGCATATTTGCTAGTTTTTAGTCATTGGGAGTCATGGCATTTCTTTTCTCTGTATCACAAACTGTTATAAATACTTTCTTTTTACTATTAACATTGGAACAGAAGAACTCCTGTTCTGTGGCTGATTGGCAGGCAGAAATGACAAGGACAGGAAATGGGAAATGGTGCTGGGTCTTGGAATTCCCCAGCTGCCTAATTAAGTGGCTTGTTATTTGGAAGTTTTTGAAATGATTGCCCCCTGGAGTTCCCCTGAGAAAAGAAAGCATCTGATTTCATTGACAAAGGGTGTCTTCACAGCCCATAAATTAAGAAGTTCGCTGGCTGCAATACAACAAACATTTACTGCACGCCACTACTTTTGTGGCACCACTGGGGGTGGGGGGACAAAACGTCTATGACTAGCAGCACCAAGATTTCTTGCAATTTTCTATCAATTAACTAAAACTTCATTGATAAGTGGGCTCCTTTGTAATTTGCATACCATTTTATATACACACATATATAAATGTATACAATCCATATTAGTCACACTCAGAAAAAACATGAGTGAAGTCTGGCCTGATATACCGTCCACGTTTCTAGCAATGAGCTTCTGAAATGCACTTTTTCGTGCATTCCAGAACAGACAACCAAAGTTTAAAAACAAACAAGTTTAAAAGTAAAAGATACACTGGTCGATTATAAAATAGGTATATTTATAATTCCCAAAAGATTATAAAACCAAGCCTTCAAAATTAATCTTCTGATGCTGTTCTACTTTCCAACACTTCGCTTTTTTCAATTTCCATCGCCAGTTGTTGAACGTTTGTTACACAGCTGAGTTCCGAGGAAAAACGGCTGTAACTGTTTAAAATGGGTACAATTGTTTAATTGAAGCAAAAATGCCACCAGGTTGGCTCCATCCTCAAATGCAGTCATCTGCGACAAGTGGAGGAGTCACACTAGAGGAATTTGGCGAGTAGATGGATCAAATAACTCTGAGGTGACGCGGAGAAAAGGTGCCAAACAACCCGCGCGCATGGGCGTTTCCGCAGGATTTCCCAAGATTCAAACTCGGCTCACGGTTTGCCACGTCCCCCTCGGGAGAATGTTAGGGACAGAAAGAGAAAGAAACGTCAAAAGTACGCAAACCGCGAGAATAAATAACAAAATACCAGGTTGTTGGGGATGGTCCCGCTTTAGTCCGCGGGCTGACCAACTGCCCGCAGTTGACCACGCGCGCGGCACCGCTCTGCGACCTCAGACTCCCCGGCGCCTCGCGCGGCGGTGACGCAGTCCCGGCAGCGGCGCGCTGACGTCACCGCGCGTCGGCTTGTTCCCTGTCAGGGCGCGGGGCTTCGGGATCGCTGAGCGGGAGCTGGCAGGGGACCGTCTCCCGCTGGCATCGCTCCTTTCGGGTGTGTGGAGGAGGCCGCCGGGCCGCAACGCCGTTATAGGTGTGCTGCCCTTGCAGTGAGGTGAGTGCAGCTGCTTCCGGGCCCGGGCGGCGCGAGGCGGTTTGGGGCGCGCGGGCCCCCACGGCTCACTTCCCAGAAGCTGCGGCCGGGCCGGCCGAAAGAAGCCATGGCTTGGGGCCTGCGGCCGGCGGGTCGAGGGTCTCAGTGGACTCTCTCTTCTCGTCGAAGCTTTTATTTCATTAGGAAGCTCCAACTTCAAGAGTTGCACTCGAAAATAATTTTTGAAAATTGACCTGTTTGCATGCTTGTCCTGGCCGCCGCCCACTTTTCTGGCCTTTGGACTTTAACCAAGACGTTTTCTCTTAGAGTGTTTGCAGGGTTTTCAGTATAGCCCTCGATATTCCTTTAATTTGTTGAAACAAAGACAGTTTTTCGTTTCATATTTAACTAAGATCTCATATTTAAGATAGTTTCAACTGCGTTCCATCTATTGTGTGCTGTGTGAAATAACTGCGAGAAATTAACGGGTAAATCCCATAGTTGCTCTTCTTTTCCATTCTATCCCTCCACCTTGCTACAATTCGCATAAAAAGGGCAAAATCCACAGTACGGTACTTGTGGATAAAAGTTATAATTTAAAGATACGATATCAAGTCCTGGTGTAACGAAAGCATTCATGCAAGTGGTCATATTCCCAAGGCCAGTGTTTTCACAGGCCATTGTGCAACGTTTTGTTTTCGAGGTGCTTTATGTGGTTGTTGTTTTGGAATTGGGAGGGAATCATAGAGTGTAAGGATTTATATTAATGAGTGCCTGATGCATTTTACTCTTACAGGTCAATTTGCCTAGTCCTGGAGAGACTTGAAATTAAAAAATAACGTTACTGTCTAATTATTGCTCTACTGTTGCTGATGGGGTACAGTGCCTTTCGTTACTGTCTGTTTTTGCCTCTAGCAAACTGCCAGAGATATTAGCCTTAATATTAAAAGTTGTCACCAGAAAAGGGAAGGAGACCAAGGACAAAATATTTTCCTCTGAGGAAATTTCCATCTGTTTTCAAAGTTGTATGTTTAAAAAGAAAAAAACATATGTATATATACAAACACACAATGCTATGGGGGCTATGTTGTATTTATTAAAACCTTTTATAATTAGAAAGTTTTGGTGACACATTGCTGGAATTAAGAGGTATCATCTAAAGTGTAAATCATTTTTAGAATTTACTGAATAAATTGAAGCGTCTATAAATTCTGTTTACCTTAAAAATGGTTTTCTAAAATAGGTTTTTTTGTTTGTTTGCTTGTTTGTTTGTTTGTTTTTCAGATTTACAGCCCTGAAGAGACTACTTTTTCCCCTCATTTTTTTTTTCTGCTGAAGCAATAAATCCCATTATGGAGACCCAGAAACTTTATAAAGGGATATAGTTTGATTTCTGTGGAGTGTAATTTTGTGTATGAATTGTATTTTTAAAATACGAAGGGTTTTCGTAAAGAAGGCTAGTATTAATTACTGGTACATTATGCATAAACAGTAATTCTTTTGGTAATACAATATTTTATTAAGCATTCGTGATAACACTAGAAAGGACAAGCTTTATCTTGATAAATTGATTTATCTTTAGTTACACAATGAATAATATAGATGCATGATCCTTAAGACAGGTTGATTTTTAAATGCAGTGTAGAAAGTTTCTGTGGAAATTCTATTAACTAGTTTTTGGAGAAAGTACCTTCGATTGATCAACTATAATAAAGTGGTATGCCAAGTTAGGAAATGGAAACATAATAATTAACAAAGATAGAAAAATTAGCAGTTTCTGAGCTTTAAGCAAAATTCATTTCTCTTGACATCGTACACTCTGTAACAGGTATAGGTTCAACAAAGCTTGTGTGTTATCATTCCCAAAAGTTGTTAGCTGAAACTAATATAGTCTACTTAAGTAAAAACCGATGATAAGCTGTGTGAAATTAGCCTTTAGATACGTGTGCCCATATGAAGACCTTAATTCTTGTTTATTAGATTAACAAGATTTTTTTTTGATAATCAAATTAAAGTACTTGTAGAGAAAGAAGCCTCCATATAGTTTTTTCTTATAACAAAATTAGTAAGTAATTGGCTTGATATTCAGGCTTTGTAGCTTGTAACCAAAAGCAAATTAAAAGTATAATTTAGGTACTATATAGTTGTTTAGAATTTTGAGAATATAAAGTTTGAAAAGTCAAGTCTTTTTTGAACATTTTCAGAGGTGTGTCAATTTCTTTCAGGCCATTAGCTTAGTATTACACCAAAGAATGAGCCATTAACACTTGAGTTACCTAAAAGAGTTAATATAATCTCAAAGAGTACTAAAGAGTATTTTGGTAATTTAGAAGCGATATCCATTCCACCTGAGTGTAAATCCAATAAAGGAGTGTAAATCCAATAAAGGAGTGAATTTCAGGTGCGAATCCAATAAAGGAGTGAATTTTACATAAGTAGGAGCCTATCATTTGATTGTTTTTTATAGTAAAAATCTAGTGTGAAGAGATGAGAAATTTCATGTGAAGGTTTTTATCTATCAAAAAGTAAAATCACTCATGCACAAAACTACCTCCCAACGACTTGTCCCAGGTCCCTCATATCAAAAAAATTAACAGTATAATGGAAGATAGCACCATCTTGTCAAATTGGACAATCGGCAACAAACACAAAATGAAATATGACTTTTCATGTGAACTCTACAGAATGTCTACGTATTCAACTTTCCCTGCTGGTGTTCCTGTCTCAGAGAGAAGTCTTGCTCGTGCTGGTTTTTATTACACTGGTGTGAATGACAAGGTTAAATGCTTCTGTTGTGGCCTGATGCTGGATAATTGGAAACAAGGAGACAATCCTATTGAAAAGCATAAAAAGTTGTATCCTAGCTGTAGCTTTATTCAGAATCTGGTTTCTCTTACTAATTTGGAATCCACCTTTAAGAATATTTCTCCGATGAGAAACAGTTTGACACATTCGTTATCTCCCACTTTGGAACATAGTGGCTCATCCAGTGGTTCTCATTCCAGCCTTTCACCAAACCCTCTTAATTCTAGAGCAGTTGAAGACTTCTCCCCATTGAGGACTAACCCCTACAGTTATGCAATGAGTACTGAAGAAGCCAGATTTCTCACTTACCACATGTGGCCATTAACCTTTTTGTCACCATCAGAATTGGCAAGAGCTGGTTTTTATTACATAGGACCTGGAGATAGGGTAGCCTGCTTTGCCTGTGGTGGGACACTAAGTAACTGGGAACCAAAGGATGATGCTATGTCAGAACACCGGAGACATTTCCCCAACTGTCCGTTTTTGGAAAATTCTCTAGAAACGCTGAGGTTTAGCACTTCAAATTTGAGCATGCAGACACACGCAGCTCGACTGAGAACATTTATGCGCTGGCCATCTAGTGTTCCAGTTCAACCTGAGCTGCTTGCAAGTGCTGGTTTCTATTATGTGGGTAAGATACAAACTAATATACAGCTTTACATTTTATCTGGTTTATTTTGATTTATATATTAGAATGTGAATTCATTTTAGTCTTTTATTTTCTTAAGGTCACAATGATGATGTCAAATGCTTTTGTTGTGATGGTGGCTTAAGGTGTTGGGAATCTGGAGATGACCCATGGGTAGAACATGCCAAGTGGTTTCCAAGGTAATTGTTTTTAAAGATACTCACAAAACTGCTTAAAGAAGTAGGCATGCTTTCATGGTTAAGTTCACATCTCAATATAACAAAGCTTCTCTTACACCATTGGAGAATTAGCCTTTTAAAACACCAAATTTGAAAAATATGATAGAATGTTCTGTGTACTCTTCTTTCGTAAGCCATGTATTCAGGATATAGTTTAACTTGACTCATTTACAATTGCTGTACATTTCATTTATATCATTTCTCATTTTGCTTTAAAGAAGACTTAAAGATTACAGAGATGTAAAACAGAACCAGGAGAACATCGGTTAGAGTTAGGAAGGGAAAAGGAAAACAAGAAGGGACCTAAAATGGATTTAGGAATAAGATAAATATAAAAATGCATATAATAAAGCCTGATTGTTAAGTCTGATTATAATTGTATTTTTTTCTGTGCAGTTTTATCGTGTGATGTCACCTATCTCCTTTTAGTCACTCTCTTGCAGTATCTTATTTTTAGAAAGAATTTAGAGGCAGTGTTGTTAGTAGAAATAGAATTAGAAATTAACTGTTTTTGTTATTGAGTAGTTATGTGAACTTGGATAAGTTGTGTGATGTCTTTGAGACTGTTTCCTCTTCAGTAAAATGAGGCAGTTAGATAATTTGTTTAAATTGTGATCAGACATACATGCCTAAAATTAACCATTTTAACCATTTTTAAGTGTATAGTTCTGTGGAATTAAAGTACATTCACATTGTTTAGTAGTCATTACCACCATCCATTTCCAGAACTTCCCAAGCTGAAACTTGTACTCATTACACTAACTCACCATTTACCTGGCCCCTCAACCCCTGGCTACCGCCATTCTACTTTCTGTCTCTATGAAATTTGACTACTCTAGGTACCTCTTGTAAGTGGAATCATATAATATAGATAATGTTTTGACCTGTGAGTGCCTTTCACAATAAAGAGGAATCTCTTAAACCTCTTTAACCTCTTTAGGAAATTAAAAAATCCTTTTGTCATTTTTGCTTAAGATAAAAAAGAAATTTGAAGTAATAAATATTTTATTATGGATCAGTATGTTGTTAAAAGTTGTGTTTTAAAATTTTATCTTTACTATTTAGAATATATCAAGGTAAATTTTGACTTTCTGAAACATGACATATTTTGTTTAAATAATTTATGTAGGGAAAAACGTCAGAATTTTTAATGACTTAATGTTTGGTTTTATGGGGTTGTGTACATATAATTTGAAATTAATACTGTATGAAAAAGACAAAAACAGCTTTCCATTTCCAGTGTTTGAACTGCTGCATTTTGTCCTTTATAAAGCAAAACAAAATCTTGGCTTACTTCTGTAATTTGTGTTTTGTTTTAAATGGTTAAATAAGGGAAAAAGCTTAGGAGTGCTTTTTTTTGTGAACACTTCTGAAAACAAATTTTAATTGTGAATTGTCTTTAATTTTAGTAAAGGAAAAACCAAAATTGATAATTGTTATCAGTATATTTTAACATATTTCATTTATCAAATATTTGGGTGCCTACTGGATACCATTTTAGATGCTGAGGATATGTAACAGTAAATAAGACAAAGAAATCCAAAAATCCCTGTCCCCGTGGACTTTATTGGCGGAAGGGGCAGTCAGGGTTTATTATACTTCCTGTCTTTAATCATTATTACTATAAATCAGTCCCAGAAAAAAAAATTTTTTTTAACTATAAAGATCAAAACACAATGACAACTAGCTAGCTGTGTTATTTGGGTGATAAACTTGTCTTGAGCATGTTTATAGGATCTTTACTAAATTCTACCTATTCACCAGTTGAGGTATATTTGGGTTGTTTCTGGTTTGGAGCAATATGCATAAAAGCTGCTCTAAACATTAATAAACATTTGTGGACACATGTTTTTATTTTGGGGGGGGGAATGCTTATAGGTGTTATTGGTGGGTTGTATGGCAAGTTTTGTTTTTAACTTTATAGAAACTGCAAAATTATCTTCTGAAGTGGCTGTACCACTTAAAATGTTAAATTTCTACCTGCAGTGTATGACACCTCCAGGTTTTCAAAATTCTTAACAACACTTGGTATTGTCAGTCTTTTTTTACTTTAGCCATTTTAAGAGATGTGTACATAGTGGTATTTCACTGTGATTTTAAGTAGTTTAATTTTTAATGATGGTAAGCTTCTTATTTGCCATCTATACATCTTTGTGAAGTGTCTATTCAAATCTTTTGCCCATTTTTAAGTTTTCTTTTTTTTTAATATTTGCAAGTTCATAATGTACTCTGGATACAGTCCTTCAGATGTGTTTTGCAGACTTTGAGTCAGTGGCTTGTTTTTTCATTTTCTTAACTGTCTTGATGAACAGAAGTTTTTAACTTTGTCAATGTCAGTTTATCATTTCTATCTTTTATAGATTATGCTGTTGGTGTCTTATCTAAGAAATATGTACCTAAACTAAGGACAAAGAAGATTTTCTCCTGTGTTTTCTCCTAGAAGTTATATTATTTTACATTTTACATTTATATATGATTCATTTTTAGTTTATTTTTGTATGGACATAGGTTGAAGTTCATTGTTTTTTGCACATGGATATCTAGTTGTCTAGCACCATAGATTGAAAAACAAAGGAATGAAATGGAAACAGATGTGATGTGAACTTCCTAGTAGTTTGAAAACAAGTATTTGGGAAAACTGTTAAATTATATATAGGTGAAAAGATGTGATTCATTATTTTTTGGAAGAAGGGTTTGTGCTTCAAATATAGAAGAGTGGACACTGGGGAAAGATTAGCAGTTATTATATTGTGAAGATAATATTTTAGGAATACTGAATTATAGTTTCTGAGACTATGTTAAGCCCCAAAGTAAATTGTCTAGAATAGCATTTTTTAAGCCTCAGTTTGTGATCCTTTGTAGGTCTAGACTCTTTTATTGTTGTTATTGTGTTAATGGAATTAAATAGAAAATATCGGAAAGCCACTTTTCTAGAATGATTGGGTTATATTTTTGGTATAAAACAAACAAAAAATTTTCTTTTAATGTTTAGGTGTGAGTTCTTGATACGCATGAAGGGACAGGAGTTTGTTGATGAGATTCAAGCTAGATATCCTTATCTTCTTGAACAGGTAAATAACTTTTTATAATTGGCAATATCAGATTCTCCTAAATAATAATTATAAAAATATCATTAGAAATGATATTTACATCTGTTTTCTTATTATAGTTAGGTTTTGTAAGCATATTAATGACACATTTAATTTTTATTTTTGTAACTACCTTGTTTGTTCAAAGCTTTTTAAAAAAATTACTTTTTGAAAATCACTTGACATGGTACTTACTATACAATTTGTGGTAGAGTTGGAGGAGGGTCTTTAGTGTCCCTCCATCTTTTTCCGAAAAATAAACAAAAAATAAGTTGTCAGGAATTTGGAACCTCTGAGGGTGATCTGGGTGAAATATCACTTTCTGAATGGAATGAGAAATCATTAATGCTTTTTTTTTACTTTCCTGAAACTATAGAAATACTTGAATTCAATTTGGAAGTAGATGAAGTGTAAGGAAATTTTTATGATGATTAAGGTATAAAACAAAGCAAAGTGAAGTATTATATAAATTACCTAGTTTTCAAAAGAGTTGTGCAGTACTTAATGGAAACTTATCATAATGTTGCTTTGTTCAGGTTGTTTGAGATTTCTGATTTTACCTATTAATTTTTCTCCTGTTTGATAGCTGTTGTCAACTTCGGACACTCCTAGAGATGAAAATGCTGATCCACCAAGTATGTATGAAAATATATAGAATGGAAATTTTTGTAAGAATGTTAAGAATGAAAAATATGTAAACAAAGGATTTCTGAGGTCATAGGAAGAAAAGGTTGGGAAGTTAACTAATAAATGTTATGTGTCTGTTAAGATTAATGACACCGTTAGAAGATTCTTGGAATTATACTATTCTTAAAGTGCTGACATTCCAACTGGGGAGACAAAACACATGTAAAAGAAAAACAATGATAACAAATAGTTTAAAGAATACCAATGAAAGGTGCAAATAAGCCCTCCAAGGAGGAAAAGTTGTTTGCTGTAAGCTAGTATATTTGAAAAGTCCCAGTTCACATAGGATTTAAGAATTGGGGCTAGATGTTAGGTACTTGCCAGGTAAATAGTATTATAGTGCAAGGCTAGGAAATATATCTTCTGGTTAGTATTTAATTTTCGCCACATCTGATATTTAGTTAATGTATTAACGTACATATGTTATGGTGTCCAAAATAGTAAAGATAGTAGTCCATTGTTTTCTACACTAATAATGTTTAGGATGGGTTGGTCTGTTCTTGGCACATCACTTCAAAGAGGGATACTGGCAAATTTGTAGCAGAACCAGAAAAAGGTGAATAAAATGTATAAGAATCCTACAAACCATGGCTTAGGAGGGTTGTTGAGAATTTGGTTGGCAGTAGCTACTTGGAAAAGAAAAATAGTTACGTGGGTATATGATAACTGTCTCCTGTATAATAGAACTGGAAAAGATAAGACAGTAGTGCTGACTGTTCTTACTTTAAATTTGTAGCAACAGCTTTCTAGTGGGCTGTCCTGCATTCCTACTGCAGTTCCCTAATAACAATCACTATGCTAAACTTCCAAATGACTATTTCACATTTTCTCCATAAGTTTCTTTCTTTTTTTTTTTTTTTTTTAGGTGAGGCAAGCCTAGGTTGACCTCACAGATTGCAAGGACCTTGTGAGCTTACAATCCCTTATTTTTTTATTTTTTATGCCTACCGCACCTGGTCTTCCTAGGTGATCTCCCATCCAAGTACTAATGAGGCCCAACCCTGCTTAGCTTCCGAGATCAGACGGGATTGGGCTTGTTGGGGGTAGCATGGCCATAGACTCTCCATAAGTTTCTGACGCTCTCTTTCTTACCTTAGTCTTAGCTCATAACCTTATTTCACTGAGAAAAATAAAAGAATCAAAAGAGAACTACTTAATCTTCTCACCAGCAAAACCACCAGTCTATGTAATGTACCCATATACTCTGCTTTCTGTTCTTTTATGACGACTGCATTGTCCTTGCCCTTATCTAAGTTCAACTCTTCCACTTGTCCTCTTTCCTCTGAATCTCATCCCCTAGTGTCAACTTAAGAACTTTGCTTTGGCAGTAGTCTACCCTCTCTTACATAATGGATCTTTAAGTTTGTCTTGAATCATTTATTTCAGCATACAAACATACTTTTGCCAGTCCTAACAAAACATTTTCATGAACTTATGTTGCCATCTTACGGTTGTCTCATTTCTCTGTTTCCTTTTACAACAAAAAGCCTAGAGAGATTTATCTGTGCATACTTTCTTCTTCATCTTCCATTCTTCTTTTAACTTGTTCTGCTAAAAACTATTCTTGTTTTCGTCAACCAGTGTCACCATAATAAAAAAGAGATTAAAAAAAAAACCTATTCTTGTCAGTCGCCGAGAACCACCATCTTAGCAATCCACTACTTGACCTGTTATCCGCATTTGAAACAGTTGAGTATTTCATCCTCCCCCCAGCTTTATTGAGATATAATTGACTTACAACATTGCGTAAGTTTAAGATATACACTGGCATAATTTGATACACATTGCAAAATAATTACCATATTAAGGTTAGTTATTACATCCGTCACCTCACACAATTTTTTTTGTGGTGAGAACATTTAAAATTCTTGTAGTAACTTCTAAGTATTCAATTCAGTATTATTATAGTCACTGTGCTGTATGTTAGATCTGCAGAACTTATAACTTATTTCTCTTATAAGGTCCATCCATTTCATCATAGTGACAGGATTTCCTCCTTATCGGTAAATAATATTCCACTGTATGTATGTGTACATGTAGTCACATTTTTTTTATCCATTCGTCTATTGATGGACTCTTAAAGGTTGTTTCCATGTATTGGCTACTATGAATAATGCTACAGTGAATATTGGGGTGCAGATATCTCTTCAAGATAGTAATTTATTTTCCTTTAGATATTTACACAGAAGTGGTATTGCTGGATCATATGGTTCTATTTTGAATTTTTTGTGCGACCTCCACACTTTTTTTTTTTTTTTGGTGCCGAAACCTGGGAACAAACCCTTCACACTTTTTTACATAATGGCTGCTCCAATTTACATTCCCACCATCATTGCACAAGGGTACCCTTTATTCCACAGCATTGCCAACACTTATCTCTGGTCTTTTTCTGATAATAGCCATTCTGAAGGTGCGAGATGATATCTCATTGTAGTTTTGATTTGCATTTCCTAGTGATTAGTGATGTTGAGCATCTTTTTATGTACCTATTGGCCATTTGTATATCTTTGGAAAAGTGCCTCTTCAGGTCCTCTGCCTATTTTCTAATTAGGTAGTTTGGTTTTTTTGCTATTGAGTTGTATGAGTTTCTTATATTATTTTTGATATTAACTCCTTATCTGATACATAGTTTGTAAATATTTTCTTCCATTCTGTAGATTACCTCTTCAGTTTGTTGATGGTTTCTTTTGCTGTGCTGAAGATTTTTGCATTTGTTGCTGGTGCTTTTGGTGTTATTTCCAAATAATCATAGCCAAGGCCAATGTCAAGGAGCTTTTTCTCTCTCTTTTCTTCTAGGAGTTTTATAGTTTCAGGTTCAAAATCTAAGTCTCTAATCCATTTAGAGTTAATTTTTATGAATGTTATAAGATAGTCTATTTTCATTTTTCTCTATGTGCATATCAGTTTTCCCAGTACCATTTATTGAAAAAACTAATACATGACAAGGGAGCCAAGAATACTCAGTGGGTAAAAGAATTGCTGACAGAATTGCTTCTGGAATTGCAGTCATGTTTGGTTGAAGCTGTTACAAGGCGCTCTTGCCGGGTCTGTGGTGGGATCCATGATGGGCTTGTTAACAAGAATTTGGGCTGGCGTGGTCTGGTCCCTTGGTGGATGGGACTACCTCCAGTATAGTTTTTGTTTTTGTTTTTAATCCAGTCAGCCATTCTGTGTCTTTTTATTGGAGAATTTAGTCTGTTTACATTTAAACTAATTATTGATAGTTAAGGACTTACTGTTACAATTTTAATTGTTTTCTGACTTTTTAAAGTTTCTTTGTTCTTTTTTTGCTGTCTTCCTTTCTGATAAATTTTTCTTTGGGTTTACCATGAGACTTACATAAAATATCTTAAAATTATAACAGTTTATTTTAAGCTAATAACAGTTTACCTCGATCATATAGAATAATTACATTTTCACTTCTCTTTACTCCACATTTTACAATATGGATGTTATATGTTATATCTTTTCATATTTATGCATTAGCAAATTATTGTAGCTATAGTTATTGTTGTCTTTTAATATTTGTACTAGAGATAAAAGTGATTTACACAGCATTGTTACAGCATAGGGTGTTCTTATTTTGACTGTATTTACCTTTACCAGTAAGTTTTACACTTTTATATGTTTCATGCTGTTACTTAGCATCCCTTCATTTCAACTTGAAAAAATCTCTATCAATTTTTGTAAAGCAAGTCTAGTATTGATGGACTCCCTGAACTTTTGTCTATCTGGAATGTCTTTATTTCTCTTTCACTTCTGAAGGACAGTTTTGAAAGTATTCTTGGCGGTTTTTGTCTTTTAGCACTTTGACATATCAAGTCAGTCTCTTCTGTCCTGTAGGTTTTCTGCAGAGAAATCTGATGATAGCCTTAGGGGGTTCCCTATTTGTGACAAGTTGTTTTTCTCTTGCTTCTTTCAAACTTCTTTCTTTATCTTTGACTATTAACATTTTAATTATGTGCCTTGGAGTAATCCTGGGATTGATCTTGCTTGGGATATTTTGAGCTTATTGTTCCTAGATATCTATGATTTAGGAAGTTTTCCTTCTTTTTTAAAAAATTATTATTTCTTTACTTTCTACCCCTTTCACACTCTCTTCTTTTAGGGCTCCCATGATGTGAGTGTTCATTTATTTGATAGTGTTTCATCATCGCATAGGCTTTCTTCATTCTTTTCATTCTCTTTTCTTTTTGTTACTATAACTGGCTAATTTTAAATGCTCTGCGTTTGAGTTCTCTGATTCTTTCTTCTGCATGACCAAGTCTGTTACTGAATCTTTCTATCGAATTTTTCAGTTCCGTCATTGTATTCTTCAAGCTCCAGGATTTCTGTTTGGTTCTTTTTTATGGTTTCTATTTCTTTATTAAACTTATAATTTTGTTCATGTGTTTTCCTCATTTCGTTTAGTTATCGTTCTTTGGAATTTCATTGAGTTTCTTTAAGATGATTATTTTTGTTGTCAGGCAAATCAGTTGTCAGACAAATCATAGCTCTCCATTTCTTGAGTTGGTTACTAGAACATTATTAGTTTATTTTGGCGGGTCATACTTGCCTGATTTGCATGATACATGTCGCCTTGCCTTGCTGTCTCTGCATGTGAAGGAGCATGCATCTCTTCTATTCTTTACAGACTGGTTTTGGCAGGTAAAACTCTTCTTCTGTAGGGTCCCCTGGCTGACAGAATTACTTCTGGAATTGCAGTCATGCTTGTTTGAAGCTGTTACAAGGCGCTATTGCTGGGTCTGTGGTGGGATGCATGGTGGGCTTATTACCAAGAGTTTGGGCTGGTGTGGATCATATCTGGTCCCTTGGTGGATGGGACTACCTCCAGTACATTGTTCAGTAGGCTATTATTGGGACAGTGGTCTGCTTCAGTGTCCACAGTTGGGTTCCAGACGGTGGGCCTATTGCCAGATATGCAGATGAATGTGGTTCCCTCCAGGTCCCTGGGAGGGCTCCTGTCTAGACACTGGATTTGTCCCTTGATGGGCAGGATGGGCTCTGGACCATGGCTGAGAGGGGCTGGAACCAATCCTCAGAGCTGTTTCAGGTTCTGTAGCCAAGACTGAAGTCTTGTAGACCTAGCTCTGGAATCATGGATGGGCATGGCTCCTATGAGGTCCCTCAGTGGATCGGAATGCTCCTTAACTGTGGTTAGGAAGACTGAAGTTGTTTTAGGATCTCCTGAGGTACAAACAAAAGTGTCTCCCACCAGGTCCCTGGCTAGCAGTACTGCTGTGGACTGGGGCTGAGAGAGACTGGAGTCAAGTATAGGACTATTTTAGGACCTCTGGGTGCTATTGGGAGTGTCACTTGTTGGGTCCCTGTGCCAGCAGGACTGTGGACTGCAGCTGGGATGGGTTGGAGCAGTCTGGTGGGTTTACCTCCGGTGGCTCCTGGACCATGGCTGGATCCAGTTCATAGGCAACTTCCATGTCCACAGCCAGTACCGAGGTCTGTATGCCTTTTACCCAAAGCAGAGTGGACCCGGCTCCTCTCCATTCTCTTGCTGTGTAGTGTTGGTGACAAGAATAAGTTAAATGGGATTATAGCCAAGACCTGAAGAGTATGAAGTTGTTTCTGAGTCTGTAGGCAGGACCATGGTCAGTGAGTCAGCTGCTCAGTTACTGGCCTGTCTTAAGACAGCTCTCCTTGGTCTTGGATTGCATTGAGGTTTCATATCTTCTGGCTGGATCTCAAAGCTCCCACAAAGGCACTTTGTCCGTGGATGGATTCCAAATTGTTTTTGATGGAGTATATGAACAGGAAAGATCTTATTTGGCAGTCTTGCTGACGTCATTCTCCTTCATTTCTTCTTAAGACATCTTGGCTTCCCAGACACTACACTCTTGGTTTTTCCCTATTTCCCTGGTTGATTATGAATAGTCTCATTTGGTGACTACTCCTTTTTCAGACCTCTAAATGCTGTAATACCTCTCAGTGCTCAGCCCAGGTTTATTTCTCCATTTTCTGAGATCCAGGTTGGCTTGTCCAACTAACTACCTGTTTAAGTTTCTGCTTGGTTATAACGGTTATGTCAGAGTTCATATGACCAAAGCAAACATTTTCTCCCTGTCCTTTAGCCCTCAGATGCTCCTTCTCTGGTCTTCCCCATCTCAGTTAATGGTACCCACTTGCAAATGTCAAAAGTTGACTCAAGTTAGGCATTATTCCTGATTCCTCTCTTTACTTCGTATATTTAATCTATCGGAAGGCCTTTCATCTCTATAATATGCCCCAAATCTTACCATTTTTCTCCTTTTCCACTTCTACCAACCTAATCCAACCTGCTATCACCTTATGTTATAATATTCTAACAGGTCTCCCGGATTCTATTTTAATTTATTAAAGTTTATTACCAAGCTGCCAGAATCATCTTATGAAAAAGAAGTCAGATTTTATTAGTCGCCTGCTTAAAACCCTTTTAGAATAGTCTGGCAAACTTAGAATAAAATATAAACTTCTCTCAAGGCTCTGTATGATGTGTGCATCACCTTCCTCTCTCACTTTTCCTGAATATATCAAGCTTTACTGTTGACTTCAGGTTTTACACTTGCTGTTTTCTTTGCCTGGAAGACTTCTTTTAGATATTCTCATAGCTCACTCCTTTTTATCACTCAAGTATTTGTTCTAGTATCATTTCTTAAGATAGGGTTCCCACATACATTTGAGCAAAGGAGCATAGTACATACACTTTGTATGTACTATTGCATATTTATATGTTTATTATATCAGTTTTCCAGCAGATGGCAGTAAATTGTTTTAAAGAATGATGTCTTTTTGTAATTTTCACAGAGTACTATATTGGCTATCATTGACCCTCTTACCAGAAAATGCTTCCATGATCACCCTATCTAAATTGTCTTCTTGCCTCTTAGTTTGTTTTAAACACCTTATACTTGAGAGCATCTGTCACAATCTGAAATCATATTATTTTGTTTACTTCTTTAACCATATATATATATTTTTGTGAACCAGTCTTCTATTTTACTGTACTTCCTGTCTTTGTTACTCTTGCTGCTTCATCTTTCATTTCTTTAGATTCTGTTCATCTTCAAGTCAAAGGTCTAATGCCACCTTTTCCATAAAGTCTTTGTTGATTTCCCCCACTTTCCTGGCTTAAGTAAGTTAATTTCATACTTGTAAATTGTGTAGCATATTGGTTTCTAAAATAACTTTACATCAGAATCATTTAAAAGATACAGATTCCTAAGCCCCATCCCTACTATTTCATTAAGCAGCTCTGGAATATAGCTTGGGAAGTGGTATTTTAAAATAGTACAGCATATTATTTAACCCCAATTTGATCCTGATCAAGTTCAAACTTTTGTTGGGATTATAGGTAGTTGGTGCATCTCGCTCATCTCCCTTACCAGGATACATAAGCAGCATGAGAGTAAAGACTATGTCATAGTCATTATTTTTCCACATGTTTTTATATTTGTGGAATTTAACATTGTTAAATGTGTTTTCAACTAGTTGTTCATTTTGGACCTGGAGAAAGTTCTTCAGAAGATGCAGTCATGATGAATACACCTGTGGTTAAAGCAGCCTTGGAAATGGGTTTCAGTAGAAGCCTGGTAAAACAGACAGTTCAGAGTAAAATCCTAACAACTGGAGAGAATTACAAAACAGTTAATGATATTGTGTCAGCACTTCTTAATGCTGAAGATGAAAAAAGACAAGAGGAGAAGGAGAGACAAACTGAAGAAATGGCATCAGGTATTTGGGAATGTTAGTCAAGTGCATTATTTCTCAGTGAGGCTCATAGGACTGTCTTATATGTTGCAGGACAGTTAGCATCCTTGTATGTTTACTAACTCCTGGTAGTTCCCAGTCATTTCCAAACTGCATATGCCCTTCTTCACTGTGGGCAGTGGACCACCCTACTTGAGAACCACTGACTATAGCTTTTTTCTATATGTTTATTTTCCAGTAATGTTCTCTGATATATGTTAATCAGAAGATTTTAGCATAACCCTTTTTTTGAGCTATATTTATTCTTTAAGACAAATTTAAGTTATGAAAAAGCAAGATTTTAAAGTCAAATGCAGGTCTTATTTCTCTTGAAGTTTCTTCAAATCATATTCCTAATATGGCATTTGACTCTCTAATCCTTGTAAGTGATCCTGAAACAAAAAATAGAACTGATGATGAAATCCTAGGGCTTGATAAAAAGCCCCTGTCTAACCTAAGGATAGGGAACTGATTTTGGTTTTCATCTAGATTGTTAAGTCTCAGATTTCCCAAAACAAGTCTTTTGAATAATCATTCCTTCGACAAGTATTTATTGAGCATGAACACTTGTGCCAAATACTATGCTAATCATGGTGCTTGCTCTCAGCTTATAGACTAGCTGTGGAGACTAGTATGTGAAAGATAAGAGATAAAGAGCCGGCAGAGGTTAAGGTTGCATATACAGTGTAAACTGGGGTATTTGAATTGGGAGACACTTTTTCTGTTTAAGCTTATAAGTATTAATAGGATTAGTTTAAGGGAACCTTACTGTGTGGCCATGTAGCAGAATGTTTAAAACCTGACTCTAAACTGAGACAGATATGTCTTTAAATCCTGGCTCTCTCAGTTACCAGGTTGGCAATTTATTTAACCAGACTTCAGCTTTCTCATCTTTAAAATGGGTATAATCATAATAGTGCAAATCATGTGGAATTAAATGAGATGTTTCAAATAAAACAGTTTAGTACAGTGCCTAGCACATCAAAAATTTTTGCTAAGTAGATTGATTTGGGAAGTGGGAGGGGCTTAGTGAAAGGCCTGAGCAGAGTGAAAACTTTTAAGGGTGGTTAAGCAGTAATAAAACACAGGTTAAATGAACTCACTGTAATCTAGTCACCAATGTTTTGTTACTGTCTCTTCGTGAGGCTCAGAGAATAATCTCGAATTATGGATTTGGAATTATGGATTTCTCAATAGACAAGGTCAAAGAAGGAATAGGGAAGAGTTTGGGGTGCTAATAAAAGATCATTGAAATGCCTGGCTGAATTGGTTTTAGAATCTAGATGAAAACCAAAACCAAAATTGGTATATCTAGACTAGAACTGGAAGTAAACGAAGCTGGGAGACAGCTCTTAATAGTGGAATTGGGAATGACATGTTAATATTTAAAAAGGTAGATAACAAATTTGAGGTCAATTATTAAGGTGAAAGGATAAGTTGTGATCAGAGAAGGGAATTTCATAGTTTTGAGTTGAGCATTTCACTTCTAGAAAGAAGTAAAAGGGGAGAGAAAATAGACTTCACTTTTCACAACTTAGTTCTCATTAAACTTATAAATGTAAAGTTTTGTTTGTTTGTTTGTTTTAAGGCCAAAAACAGGCAGTTAAATATAATGGAGATTGGGACAACCAAAAGAAGGAAGTTTCTGAAAAATACCTCGGGAATTCATGCCTATGTTCCATAAATATAGGAAATTAAATGGATTCGATGTGATTTGAGATTAAAGGAGAAAACATTTGCTTTTAAAAAAAGATTAGGCTTGATTCATATGCAGTTTGTTTTTTTAATTGGTATAAACCTAGCCATTAATAATAATAATACCAATAATATTAGTACCAAAATAATATTGGTAGTTGTGTACCAGATATTATGCCAAATACTTATTTAATCCTCACAACGAGAGGTACTATTATCTTTTGAGAGAGGTACTATTATCTCTATTTTATAGATGAGGGAACTAAGGTATCTGGAGGTTAGGCACACAGCTAGTAAGTGGCTAGGCCCGCACAGGAATCTCTATCTTTCCTGACTTTATAGCTTAGACTCTAACACTGCAGTACAGTAGTTCCTTCTTATCCATGGGGTATACATTCCAAGAACCCCAGTGGATGCCTGAAACTGCAGGTAGTGCTGAACCCATATTTACTATGTTTTTTCCTGTACATTAATACCTATGTTAAAATTTAATTTATAAATTAGGCACAGTAAGAGATTAATAACATTAAATAATAAAACTATAATAATATACTATAATAAAAGTTATGTGAATGGCTTTGGGGCCATTATTAAGTAAAATAAAGGTTACTTGAACACAGCACTACAATTCTGTGACAATTGATCTGCTAACTTAGTGACTAATGTGTGGGTAGCATATATAGCATATATACACTGGACAAAGGGATGATTCACATCACAGCTGCAACAAAGTGAGATTTCATCCCCCTACTCAGGATGGTGCTCAATTTAAAACTTATGAATTGTTTATTCCTGGAATTTTTCATTTACTGTTTTCAGACTGTGGGTAACTGAAACAGTGGAAAGTGAAACCCCAGTTAAGGGAGGATTACTGTACTGCTTCATAAGCATGGAGTTGAAAAGAACACTAGGAGACCTGGTTCTTCAACTTATGGTTCCTGTGACCTTGAACAGGTTACTCATTCTTTTTTGAGTCTTTTTCTCCCTATTTGAAAATGAGAAGCAGTCATACCTACCTTGTTTAATTGACAGGAACTTTATATCAAATAAGACAGTTTACATAAGAAGTGCTTATAAAAGTAAAGTGATATGTATCTTTTTGAATTAGGTTTTCATTCTCTTTGAATGAATATCCAGAAATGGAATTGCTGGGTTGAATGATACATCTATTTTTTAGATTTTTGAAGACTCTCCGTTCTGTTTTTCATAGGGGCTATACCAGTTCGAAGTCCCACAAACAGTGCACAAGGATTCCCTTTTCTCTATATCCTCACCAACACATGTTCTTTGTTGACTTGTTGATAATAGTCATTTTGATAGGTGTGAGGTGGTATGTCATTGTGGTTTTGATTTGCATTTCCCTGATTAGTGATGTTGAGCATCTTTTCATACGTCGGTTGGCCATTTACATGTACTCTTTGGAGAAATGTCTTCTGCCAATTTATACCTCCTATTGTAAGGTATAAAAATGTTGAATCACTATATTGTACAGCTGAAACTAATCTAACCAATATAAGATTTTATAGCAATTATACTTAAATTAAGAAAAAAATTTTTTAAGTAAAGTGACATAATGCAAATAGAAGTTAGTATTCCATGGGAGGAAAGTACAGAGGTGCGAAGTTTTTACTGTCTTCTAACATTCTCTGCTTGCTTTCAACACAATAAAGAAAAAGCAAGATTCTAAACATGTAAATATATTGACTATAAAAAGACAATAAACAGATCCTACCTGTATACTATATAATATACCTTTGCTAAGTCTTCTGGAAGTTTTCCAAATGACAGACATTAATGTGCAAACAAGTAATTTTGTCCCTCTTTTTAGTAGGAGTACTTTAAAATCTAATGGATTTTTTTTCTTTCTTTCTTTCTTTTTAAATGAAGATGATTTGTCATTAATTCGGAAAAATAGAATGGCTCTCTTTCAACAGTTGACGTGTGTGCTTCCTATTCTGGATAATCTTTTAAAGGCCAATATAATTAATAAACAGGAACATGATATAATTAAACAGAAAACACAGATACCTTTACAAGCAAGAGAACTTATTGATACTGTTTTAGTTAAAGGAAATGCTGCAGCCAACATCTTCAAAAACTGTCTAAAAGAAATCGACTCTGCGTTATATAAGAACTTATTTGGTGAGTTTTTTGGTAAAAATTTTTTAGAAATCCTTGGAATTATGTTCATCTTTGTATTTGACAAACAGTAAATCTAATTAGCAAACTATAGTCTATAATTTAACATGTTCTAAAAAACTTTGCCCAAGTAGTATGGCTAAATATTTTCTGATAATATATACCTAGAATCTTTGTTGTTCAATAAATAGTAGATAAAACAAGATAGGTAGTGGGTTAAGCAGTGTCGTATTTGGTAAAGTGATGCTTTTTGTATGTTTATCTTTCCTCAGTGGAAAAGAATATGAAGTATATTCCAACAGAAGATGTTTCAGGTAAAACAAAAAGACTTAAGACCAATGTGAAATTATTATTTAATTATTAATTTAAAAAATCTATTATTTTTTTTAATGGGAGGTAAAGTAGGAACAGTTTCACTAAAGTTTTGTTGTTGTTACTAGGTTTGTCACTAGAAGAACAATTGAGGAGATTGCAAGAAGAAAGAACTTGTAAAGTGTGTATGGACAAAGAAGTTTCTATTGTATTCATTCCTTGTGGTCATCTGGTAGTATGCCAGGAATGTGCCCCTTCTCTAAGAAAATGCCCTATTTGCAGGGGTATAATTAAGGGTACTGTTCGTACATTTCTCTCATAAAAAAATAGTTTATATGTTAGCCTTTATGTAAAAATCTTTAAAATATTGTTGAACATTTGACGCCATCTAAAGTAAAAAAGGAATTATTGGTTCTTTAATTAGTAACATATGTGTTCTACCCTGCTTTGGTACTAGTAATGTTGTTTCAAAAAGTTGTATTGTATATTGTATTTAATCTTAATCTCTGTTTATATGAAAGGGAAGATTTATGTTTGATAGGCTATTGTGCACATGTGTGAACATAGAAATTAAAGAAGTAGTCTCAGTGCTATTATGTATAATTTCAGGAGTGACTGAATTTGGTATTCTTTCTGAAAGCTTTGAGTACTACATTATAGTATACTTTAAAAACTGGAAACTAGGAACTCTGGAGTTTATCAGTTATGGTGTCAGATTTTCTTTGGTGATTTTCACTTGTGTAGTAAAATAAGAGTTTTCCTTTAACTGATAAATAAGCTTTTCTCTGATTTGTGAGAAATATCTTAATAAAGTTCTTTAAAAAGACTACATCATCAATTTTTTTTCCTTGATTTAAAAAATAATTTTAATATGTCTTTATAGGGTTATCAGGATTAAGTGAGATAACATACATAAAGCATAGTACCTGTCACATCGTAAGCATTCAAATGCTAGCTGTTAGATAAAAATTAGACTATTGAAACAAATTACTAAGATTTTTAATGAAAATTATTGGGGTAACATTCGTTAATGAAATCAAATAAGTTTCAAGTGTACACTTCAATAATACGTCATATGTATGTTACATTGTCTTTTTACCACCCAAAGTTAAATGTTTTTTAATAGTAACATGAGAATTCTTTTAGATAACATTTGTCTAATGCTTTGTATATTACAGATGTAATTTGAATTTAAAATTCATATCAAAAAACTCATAAATAAAGCTAGGTAAATCTGCAATGGATTTTCAAAAAATAGTATAATTGCTTTTTTGCATAGGTGTTGATGGGATGAAGGAAGAGGTGGAATACAGGCAGTAGTAAGTATCTCCTTTTGGAACCCAGTCTTACCTTGACTTTTCATAGATCTGGGTCTTTGGCAGACTTCTGAGACCAAGTGGAAAGCAGGTCTGATATTAAAAACTCCATTTGTCTTCTCACCCCACAACTTCGTTAGATCCTTTTAAATAGAAAATACACTAGGAAGAGTAAAAATTTATCCTTCAATCTCTTCTGTTGCTTTTATTTCCATCTCGATGTGCTGATTTATTTATTTAAGTCTACAATGCATACATCTAGGTGCAAGACCTGATGTCAGTGAGGGAAAGTTTCTTGTCATTATAGAAGGAATGTTAAGAGAGAATTAAATCCTTTAAGAAACTGTTCTCTCTTTTCTCTTTTTGCTTAGCAATAGCTACAATATATTGAGGATCCACTGTGTGCCAGGCACAGTGCCACATTCTTTAAACTTTAAAGATGTGTTATGGGCAAAATTGTATTTTCATAAAATTCATATGTCGAAGCCCTCATTCTTAGTACCTCAGAATGTAACTGTATTTGGAGATAGGGCCTTTAAAGAGGTAATTAAGGTAAAATGAGATTGTATGAGTCCTAATCCAATCTAAATTGCTCTTACAAGAAGAGATTTGGATAGATACTCAGAGGACCACGTGAAGATAGCGAAAGAAGATGGCCATGAACAAGCCAAGGTGAGAAGCCCCAGAAGAAACCAAATCTTCCAAAATCTTGATCTCGCTCTTTTAACTGCCAGAACTGTGAGAAAATAAATTTCTGTTGTTGAAGCCACTTAGCCTGGTACTTTGTTATGGCAGCCCTAGCAAACTCATACAAAGTGCTAGAAACTTCAGAGCATTTTAGCCCTATTCCTTTCAACAACTGCAAAGTAAAATTTGAACATGGATCTACTTGACTCCTTAGCTTGTGCTTTTTAGAACAATTGTCCTATTAAGCTGTATTAATAGTTTTTAAAATTTCATGGGCTGCCATCCAACTATAACTTCGAGTTCTGTTTATTTGAGAGTTCATCTATTTGGTCTTATTCAGCTAGTCAGTTTTAATAATATACAAGAACTTTTTTTTTGCATTCACTAAAAATATTGCTTAAAATAGAAGTAAATGGTAATTTAATTATTATTTTATTTATTTACTGAATTCCGTGTACCTAGATGAGAGAGTAGGGTTTGAGTCCTTATCATTTCTGCCCTCCTAATGATGATAATCAGTGTCATAACAGGTATTCATTATGTTGAACAAATAGATGAATGTATCGCCTACTCAATACAAAATAAACTCATTAGTGCATAGTAGCTATCCTTAGAGTATGTATTTGGAAAAGGAAGAACTTTTCAGATAATGGTGAATATTCTTTTTTTGATGCTGCACCAAAACTTGACATGTGGTAGTTCCTTAAAGATAGTTGGAATGTGGAATCTAAAATAATATCAGTGATATTTTTAAAAACAAATTAAATTCAAAATTTATATTTTATTTTTTAGAGTAATTTTAGGGTCACTGCAAAATTGAGCAGAAAGTACAGAAAGTTCCCATGTACTCTCTGTCAGTACATGCACAACCTACCCCATTGTCAACATCTGTTACAGAACAATAAAATTGTTAAAACTGGTGAATCTACATTGACACATCGTTATCACTCTGTTGATAGTTTACATTAGGGTTCACTCTTGGTGTTATACATTATATGGGTTTTGACAGATATACGACATGTATCCATCATTGTCATATCATAGAGAATAGTTACACTGCCCTAAAAATTCTCTGTGCTCCACCTATTAATTCCTCCCTCCCAGCTAACCCCTGGCAAGCCCTGATCTTTTTACTATTCAGTGATCTTTGTATTCTGTTATATTAAGAGCCAATGATACACTTGGAATGGATCATTAACCAATGCATAATCTTGTGTCATGCATTGGTCATTTGGAAAATATTTGTTTACTGAATTATGCAGATCTCCCAAATGTTGGCTCATTCCATTACTCAGTATCAAAAAATCACATTTGTTCTCACCATCTGTATCATTAGGGCAAGTCTAAGTATTGGGAGGCTCTCAAACTCACAGTGGTGGATACAAGTTTCTAAATTTTAATTTTTGCTGAAAAGCTTGATTTTTATCATTAACTACAAACACTGTCAGTTGTTTCCTCAGACTCACTTTGAGAGAATCACCGCCAAATACTTGTCTGTTAGTATTTTTTTCTGTTAAAATAATTTTATTTTTCAGTCATAGGTGACCTTCAGTAGTATATTAGTTTCAGGTGTGCAGTGTTAGTCGTTAGACTTATATAACTTATGAAGTGACTCCTACCCCTCCCAGCCCCCCCGCCCCCCGCAGTAAGTCTAGTATCCACTTGGCACCATACAGTTATTACAATGTTATTGACTATGCACTATGCTGTATTTTACATCCATATAAGTATCTGTAAGTATTTTTGGTCAGTTATTCTTTTAGGTAAAAATTCTGTTCCATGAAAAAAGCAACTGTTTCAGCTTGCAGTGCAATCACACAAATGCTTTTCTTCGAAGCAATCATTGTGCTTTTGTATGCAGTGTAAGCATTTCACATGTACTCTCTTTTGTCACATAAAAAACAATGTTTACCCAAGGGCCAGATTTAATAAAAATAATTTTACTGCTTCATCAAGAATATTCTTACATGCAAGTGGCAGTTTTCTTACTGAGAGGATGTGACAGAGATGGCTGCTAGTATACTTGATGCTGCTACCTTGATTCATGCTAAGGTATCAGCAGTTTTACTACCATTGTGTTTGTGCCATGAGTGAAAATGGCAAATAACACCTTAGTATTATTTTTGAATTTTCAGAGCCCAGAGTGTCTCAGGGACCCTCAAGAGACCCTTGGACCACTCTTTAAGAACCATTGGTGTATGGTAACCATTAGTCTTATCGTTTATGAAAATTAATCCAGGAAGGATTGCGTTAGGGAGAACATTTAGTCTTTCTTTTAAAGTGTCCTGCAGCATAGTTCTCTTTGCCCCTGCACTTAACCTTCCGGGTGCTTTTGGGAGAGAAACTTGAGTATGCCTACTAGCTCAAACCCATCTTGTCATTCTCATGGGGAGCCGGCCTGCATGCAGAGAGTGTACTCTCCTTCTCTGCGATTTTGGCATCAGTGGGGCTGGCCTTGGTTTTCTAGGATTTCCAGTGACTGAGTGGTAAAGTTTCTTTCATTCAGGGATTCAGTATTAAGAAATCTATACTTAAATGTTGTCCTCCAAAGCCTTTATCAGTAATAAAGGTATTTTTGTGCTGACTCTTTTTACCCTTTATTTGTTATGAATTTGGGTAAATGAGGTGTTATTTATTGGGTCCCACAAACCCACAGTGGATTTTATTGCCTGGTTGATCCATTGGGATACACATGATTAGCTTAATAGAAATGGAAAAATGATAATAATGTTAGGTCCTGTTATATTTTTGGTATAATGGTGTCCAGACAGGTTTTAACCAGTGAGTTCTTGGAGCTTTTAATCCTAGAAGCTCTGACAATAAAGGGCGGTGGGTAATTACCTTGTAAGCCACATAACTCTGTTGCTTAGTGTGGTATAGTGAAAAGAGCCCAGAATTTCAAATCCAAAGACTGTCTCAGTTCTACCCTTTAATAAAGCTTTTGAAAGCTTTTGCCAAGCCCTTTCTAACTGAGGCTCAGCTTTTCTGAGGGTCAATTTCTGTCCTACTTATTTCTCACAAGATTATAGTGAGTACTAATGTAGAACCGCATATAAGAACTATGGTTTTTGTTTGTTTGTTTGTTTGTTTGTTTTATTAGCAGGCTGTGCTAATGACAGTGTCATTGGTCTGATCCCCAAGCAGCAAGCATTTTATTTCATGTCTGACCTGGAAAAACTGAGTCATAGCAATGTGTTCCATTCAGTGTTGTTTTGTTGTTGTAAAGGCCGAGTAAAACTTGAATAGATACTTGTAAAAGATTTAAACAAGGTAAATGTATATATAAAAAAAAAAGTTTAAGTTCTCCTGAATTTCTCCCTACTACTACTTTCAGTCTCCTCCCCAATTGTAATCATTAAATTTGCTATGTATTCAATGTGTGTGGGTGTGCATACATACATGTGCATACATACACATGGTTATATGAATGTGTTTCAGGTTACTTTTTTACTTGACAGTATACCTTGAAGATCTTTATCTTCCTATGTCAGTAGGTAAATACCTAATGATTTTTCTATAAAAATAGACATCTCTATTCAAAGTAACAAGGAAACAAGATTTTTCTCTATCCTCATCTGGCATACATACTCTCTATATATAGCAGTTCTGATGATTACATATATAATCTCTGTTTCCACCAGAATTCACTATCTCTTGAAGCATATCCATTTTGAGGCTATTGTGATTGCTAGAGTAATTCAGAGTATAGCATAATTTGGAGTAATGGGTCTATTTTATAGACACCAGAGGTGAAAAAATATGGAGGCAGGTATAGTGATTAGTGATAGATTTGGTACATGTAAAAGCACAGAGGTGCTAAAGAATAAGCATTGTCAGAGAACAGGGAAATGTCTTATATTTTTCATATTTGTTTTAAAGATATGGGATACTGAGGCTCTGAGATACATTTTAATCCAAAGAAGAAAATAATTGCCGTAAGAGAGATTCAGATAAAGTGCTATGGGGACTTTTTTCCAAAGAATTTTTGGTAAGGTAGTAATCAACTGGGTATTGAGGGTTAAATAGGATTAGAGTTGAAGAACGGAGAAAAGTGTTTTCCAGGCAGAGGGAAAAATATGAAGAAAAAATTCATGAAGCAGTTTTGGAAAAATGAGTAGAAGGGTCAATGAAGATGAATAATGAGAAACAAGGGTGGAATGGTAGGATGGGATCAGGTTTAAGAGGACTACAAATTATGGGCTTTGCTATCTAGACATCATTCTGTAAGTAAAGATCTATTGGTTTTTAACTGAGGAGTTAATGATTATTGCTGTTATTTATATAGAATAATGTAGTGGCAGAATTGAATTTATATATAAAAGGGATTTAGGAAGCCTAGTTGATTGGGCTTCGTTAAATCCTCAAAGCACCATAAATAATATTGAAAAAACATCAGTTGTGTCAAAAAATGGAGAAGAGGTAGCAGATTATGAGGATGGCTAAAGCTTCCTTAAATAACCACTGGCCCTGCTGCCACTGGGGATGGCAATTTGTAAAATGTATGAGACTGCAGAAGGTCTAGCAGTGGCGATCTCTACAGGGATTTTCAGGAGTTCACTTGGTGTTAATCGTCTTTCTCTTCTATTCTGGCTTTAATTTCCTAGAAGCATTGTTATTAACCTGAGAAGGCTTTTGGTTTATTCCTCTTACCCCCATTTTAAAATGAGTTAAAATTCACATAAAATGAACCATTTTAAAGTGTACAATTCTGTAGCATTTAGTACATTCACAATGTCCTGCAACCACCACCTTTATCACATTCCAAAACATTTCACCACTCCCAAAGGAAATCTGTATCTTTTAAGTAGTCAGTTCCCACCTCCTCTTCCTCATTACCAAACATCATTTGCTTTCGGGCTCTGTGGATTTACTCTTTTGGATATTTCATATAAATGGCATCATAAAATATATGGCATTGTGTCTGGCTTCTTTCTCTTAGCACATTTTTGAGGTTCATCACATTGTAGCATGTATCAGTACTTCATTCCTTCTTATGAATGAGTAATATTCCATTGAATGTATATGCCATTTTTGTTTTTTAGTCTATTCATTCATTAATGGACTTGGATAGTTTCTACCTTTTGGCTGTTGTGAATAGTGTGCCTATGAATGTTCCTGTACAGATGTTTGAGTTCCTTCCCACTTTCAGTTCTTTTGGGTATATACCTAGGAGTGGAGTTGTGAGCCATGTGGTAATTCTCTTTAACTTACTGAGCAACTACCAGACTGTTTTCAATACCGGCTGCACCATTTATTTTATACTTCCACCGACAATACATAAGGGTTCCTATTTCTCCACATTTCCTATACCTTTTTCTCTTTTCTCTCTCATTTTAAAATTATA
The DNA here is from genome assembly GCF_000151845.1 of Pteropus vampyrus. Taxonomy (NCBI): domain Eukaryota; kingdom Metazoa; phylum Chordata; class Mammalia; order Chiroptera; family Pteropodidae; genus Pteropus; species Pteropus vampyrus. The sequence goes on from NW_011888929.1 coordinate 3,777,361, forward strand.
GACTCTTAGTGAATGTGAAGTGGTTTTTCACTGTGCTTTTTTTTTTATGGTGACATTGGTAAACAAAATGCAGTAAGGTTCAAGTGTACAATTTAACCATAAGGGGGGTGTGTGTGTGTGTGTGTGTGTGTGTGTGTGTGTGTGTGTGTGTGTGTATTGCATTGTGTGTTCACTGCCTATAGTTAGATTTCTTTCCGTCACCACATATTTGACCCTTTTTACCCCATCTACCTCCATCCTCCCCCCTCGCCCCCCTTCCCTCTAGTAACCACTAGTCTATTGTCCATGTCCATGAGTCTCTGTCTGTTTGTCCTGTTCCTTTGTTGCATTTAGGTTTATATCCCACATATAACTGATATCATGTGGTTTTCAACTTTTTCTGTCTGGCTTGTTTCACTTAGCATAATGATCTCATCCATCCATGTTGCAAATGGCAGTATTTCATTTATTCTTATGACTAATATTCCATTGTATATATGTACCACAACTTTATCCAATCATCTATCGTAGGATTTATTTTGGTAGGTTTCCCCCCCGCCCCCCTCTTTAATTCTCTCCCACCCCCACTTCCACCCCTGACCTATGGATGTTGCTGTCGCCCTTTTTTTTTTTTTTTTTGAAAACAACTGGATCTCTGAAGGCAGAGCGTCTTCTCCCATGCGCTCATGGCATGCACCTGGGCGGGGCCAGGTGCACCCCGGGTGTGGTCTGTGGCTCCACCTGTGGCACGAACCCAGGACCTTCTGCATGTAAAGCAGACGTGCTGACCATTACACTATGGAGCTACTCCTTTTTTGGTAGTTTTTTCATGATTGTTTCAATTTCCATACTGCTGATCAGTCTATTTAGATTTTCCAGTTCTTCTCAATTCAGCCTAGGAAGGTTGTATCTTTCTAAGTACTTGTCCATTTCTTCTAGGTTATTAAATTTGGTGTTATATACTTTTTTGTAGTATTCTTGTATGATCCTTTATTTCTACGGTGTCTGTTATAATATCTCCTCTTTCATCCCTGATTTTGTTTATTTGTGTCTTTTTTTTCTTTAGCGAGTCTAGGCAGGGGTTTGTCAATTTTATTAAACTCAAAGAACCACCTCTTCATCACATTTATTTTTTTCTATTGTGTTGTTTTTTTGTTTTCAATTTCATTTCTGCTCTAATTTTGATTATTTCTATCCTTCTGCCAATTTTATGCTTCATTTGTTCTTCCTTTTCTAGTTTCTTAAGATGAAGCATTAGGTTATTTATTTGGGCTTGTTCTTATTTTTTGAGATAGACTTGTAATGATATGAACTTTTATGACCACTTTTGCCATGTCCCAAAAGTTTTGATATTTTGTACTATCATTATCATTTGTTTCTACATATCTCTTGATCTCTCTTTTTATTTCTTCTCTGACCCTGTTATTCTTCAGTAGCATGTTGTTTAATCTCTGTGTATTTGTGATTCTTCCCGCATTTCCCCCCCCCTGCTTCATTTTAACAGTTGATCTCCAGCTTCAAAGCATTATGATCAGAGAACATGGTTGGTATGATTTCCACCCTCTTGTATTTGAGACTATCTCTGTGTCCCAGTATGTGGTCGATCCTTGAGAATGTTCCATGTGCACTAGAGAAGAATATATAAGTAGCTCTTTTGGGATGGAAGGCTCTGTAAATGTCAGTTATGTCCAATTGATCTAATGTGTCACTTAAGGATGTTATTTCCTTATTGGTTTTCTGTTTGGATAATCTGTCCATATCCGACAGTGGGGTATTTAGGTCCCCTACTATGATAGTGTTTTGGTTTGTGTTTCCCATTAGTTCTGTTAGTAATTGTTTTATATATTTTGGGGTTCCCTGATTGGGAGCATAGATATTAATAAGTGTTATGTCTTCTTGGTACATGATTCCCTTTATCATTATGAAGTGTCCTTTAGTCTATTTTATCCAATATTAGTACTGCTACTCCCACTTTTCTCTGAATGTCATTTGCTTGAAATATCATTTCTACCCTTTCACTTTGAGTCTATATTTGTCTTTGGAGCTGAGATGTGTCTCCTGGAGGCAGCATATGGTTGGGTTTTGTTTTCTGATCCAATCTGCAACTCTGTGCCTTTTTATTGGTGAATTCAGGTCATTTACATTTAGGGTTATTATTGAAATATGAGGTCTTCTTATACCATTTTATCTTTTGTTTTCTGGTTTCTTGATGTTTCCATTATGTCCTTGTTAAGTGTCTGTGGTGTTTTTGTTTTTGTTTTTGTTTTGGTTGGGTTTCATGGATCTTCCCTCTGGTTCTTCTTGTTTAATGTTATATACTTCAGTTCTGAATCTTTGGTATGTGGTTACCATTACAGATATGTAAAGGATAGTTATATATGTATAATAGTTCATTTTCTTCTGCGTGTGCCTTTCTCTCCATTCCCCTTTGCAAATTTGGATCTTTGAATGTTCCCCTTTTCTGTTGTTGTCTCAATTTGTCTCTACGCTGAATGTTTATTACTATCTTGCTATAGCAAATCTCTTCTTATTGTTTAAGCTTATAATGCCCCATTCTTAATAAGGGCTGCACTTCTCTGCTTCTATCTGCCTGCTAGTCGCCTTACTCATAGTTATTTTTTTCTTTTTTTCTTTTGGTCATTTTGTTTTAGGCGAGCTGACCCCTTTCAGTATTTCCTGTAATTCAGGCCTCGTAGTGGAGAATTCCCACAGTTTTTGTATGTCTGGAAAGATCCTTATTTCTCCTTCATATCTAAAGGAGAGCTTTGCTGGATTCATTATTCTTGGCTGGTAGTTCTTTTCATTTAATAGTTTGAATTTTGTTTCCAGTCCTTTCTGGCTTGTAAGGTTTGTGCTGGGCAGTCCGATGATAATCTAATGGATTTTCCTTTATAGGTTACCGTCTTCTTTTTCCTGGCTCCCCTGAGAATTTTTTGTCATTGATTTTCGATAATTTTAATACAATGTGTCTTGGAGAAGGCCTTTTTGGGTTGAGACGATTGGGTATTCTGTTGACTTCCTGAATTCCAAGCTCCAGGTCATTCCTTAGATTTGGAAAATTCTTACCAGTCATATCTGATAATGCTTTCTAATCCCTGTTCATTATTCTTATGTTTCCTTTCCTGATGGTATCAGCTAATTCTTGTAGTTCTCTTTCATTATTTTTCATTCTTCGGTCTCTTCTTCCTTCTGAATTATTTCTAGATTTCTGTCTTCAATATCACTGATCCTTTCCTTCATTTAGTTGACTCTATTTCCCAAGCTTGCTATTTCATTTTTCATCTCTTTCAGTGTGTTCTTCATCTCCAGAAGTTCTATTTGGGTTTTTTTTTGAAGGTTTTACTCTCCTTGCTAAAAAACTCATTCTGCTTATCTAGTTGTTTTTTCAGTTCCTAGAATTGCTGACATGAATTATTTTTGATCTCATTGAGTTTTTTCAGAAGTACCATCCTAAATTCTCTGTCATTTAAGTCGCTTATTTCTATGTCTTTAAGCTTATTCTCTGGAGATTTTTCTCTCTCTTTCTGAGATGCCTCGTCACCTTGGTTGTTCATGGTGTTTAATGGACTATTTCTCCACCTGGGCATTAATAGAAGTATGCTTTTTTTCCCAGAAAGAAGATGTATTATATAAAGGTCTCTCTTTAGCTTGTTGCTAAGAAGGCGTTTTCTTTTGGTTTCCAGTAGATAGTGTCTAAGCCTCTTGGATCCCTGCATTATATAGTCTCAATGCCTTTTTTTTCCCCTTATAAATATTCAACCATACTCGCTACCCTCAGTCTCAGTCCCTGTCAATGTTAGTGATAGTTTTGGTAGTGTTTGTTCAGATTCTCCTGAGGCTCTGTGGTGTTCGGTCTTGGAAGGTATGGAGGGAGGGGCCCTCTGGGTTGGGGGATGGGAGTTGTGTCTCAGCCTAGTGTTTTGCGGTTGATAATAATCACCTGTCTTGGAAGGTATGGAGGGAGGGGCCCTCTGGGTTGGGGGATGGGAGTTGTGTCTCAGCCTAGTGTTTTGGGGTTGATAATAATCAGCTGTTGTTTCTGTGCCATCCCCACTTCTCTGCTTTCTGTCCTGATGTCTGGGTACTGCCACTGGCCGCTTGGAGCTCACAGCTCTCCCAGGCAGGACTGTTTGGAGAACTCGCCGCACCTTCACCCCTCCCCCTCCTTTTGCAGGGTTCTCTGGCTGCTAGAGGCAGCATCTTTGTTTCTCCCAGTCTATCACCCAACTCCCGCAGTTCTGACCTGTGGTAGCTCTTATTCATGGATTCCCTGGCTCAGATGTGCTTGTGTGCAGGTTAGGTATTTTTTGTTGAGTTTTAGAAGTTCAGCTTGTTGTTTCAAGGGGAGAGATCTGGGGATGTCTCTCACTCCGCCATGCTTCTGACGTCCTGCTAATATTTTGTTGAGGATTTTTGCATTTATATTCATGAGGGATATGTTAGTTTGTAGTTTTCTTGTGTATTTCTGTGGCTTTGGTATCAGGGTAGTGCTGGCCTCACAGAATGAGTTAGGAAGTGTTCCATCTCCATTGATTTATATACGTATGTATATATACATATACATACATACACATATACATATATACACATATATACACGCATATATATATTCGTGTGTGTGTATATATACATATGTGTGTGTGTGTGTGTGTGTGTGTGTGTGTGTGTGTGTGTAAATGCTGTTGCTTCAGAGAGAAGGGCATGTAGCAAAAGGCTTCTCAGAACATGTCATCCTGTCCTTTTGCTTGTGGGATCAGGCCGGAAATTTCTTGGCTACAAGTGCTTTGTACCTAAAGATGGAGCTGATGGATGGATGGATGGATGGATAGATACGTGATAGATTAGAAAGATTAGATAGATTAGATAGATAATTTCCTGACTAATCCCACAGCAAAAGGACAGGATAACATGCTCTGAGAAGCCTTATGCTACATGCCCTTCTCTCAACCTTTTGAAACATCAGCATCAGCAAGCAGTAGAGAGATCAGGCTTGGAGGCATGGGAAGAATTCTATATAAAAGAGGTAACACTTAAACTGGTTCTTAAGAAATGGTTAAATAATTATGAGAAATGTTTTATTAATAAAAATAGGCAAGGCCTTTGAGTAGTTGGAAATGATAAATCCAGACACTTCTTGGCAGAAGTCCATCTTTTCCTGAGATAGGAAGGCAAAGGGTTAGGATGGATGGGTGTGTGTGTAAGAGGAAGTAGATGTGGTAGTGGTTGCTGGTGCAGGAAAAGGGCAGGAAGCCGACTGAGTACTTTGTATTCCCAGTGAAATCTTCCAGACTTAATCACTGATCTCCAAACAATTTTCTTAGTTGTCAGCTCTTTATATTGAGATGTTGATTAATTGTGCCCTCTTTACTACAAACCTACTAATGAATTTCTAAGATCATGTAACAGTAGACTAGGCATAAAATGTTCATATTTATCAAATGTTTTCTTACGTGTATTTCTTAGTTGAATGTAGTCTTGTTTTTGATTGTTGCTTATGCTTTAGGTGTCCCATCCAAAAATTTATTGCCAAGACCCATGTGAAGGAGCTTTTTCTGTTTTTTTTTCCTAGGAGTTTTATGGTTTCTGGTCTTACAAATGAGTCTTTAATCTATTTAAAGTTAATTTTTGTGAGTGATATAAGATAGTGGTCTAGTTTCATTACTTTACATGTGAATATCCAATTATCCCAACACCATTTACTGAAGAGACTATATTTTTTCTTCATTGAGTATTCTTGGCTCTCTCAAATATTAGTTGATTATATAGGCATGGATTTTTTTCTGGGCTTTTAATTCTGTTCATTGATTCATGTGTTTTTATATCAGTACCATACACTTCTGATTACTATAGCTTTGTTTTTTTCTCATCCTCTCACCACTCTCCCCTCTGGCAACCATATGTAGCTTTATAATATAGCTTGAAATCAGGAAGTGTGATGCTTCCTGCTTTGTTCCTTTTTCTCAGGATTGATTTGGCTATTAGGGGTGTTTTGTGGTTCTATACAAATTTTAGGGGATTGTTTTTTCTGTTTCTGGAATTTTGGAATCTTGATAGGGATTGGAATCTTAATAGGGATTGCATTGAGTCTGTAGGTAGCTTTTGGTAGTATTGACATTTTAACTATTCTTCCAATCTATGAATTTGGGATACCTTTCCATTTGTTTCTTCTTTGATTTCTTTCATCCTTGTAGTTTTCAGACTAGAGATCTTTCACTTCTAATTTTATTCCTGAGCATGTTATTGTTTTTGATGGTGTGTATTATAAATGGAACCATTTTATTTTCCAGGTAATTCATTGTTAGTGTATATAGAAATGCTACTACTTTTTGTATGTTAGTTTTTTATCCTGCAACTTTACTGAATTTTTTAATTATATTTAACATTTTGTGTGTGTGTTATTTCTAGGATATTCTCTATATAAAATCATGTAATCTGCAAATAGATGTCTTCCTTTTTAATTCCGATGACTTTTTCATGCCTGATTGCTCTAGGTAGGACTTTCAGTCCTATGTTGAATAGGAGTGGTGAAAGTGGGCCCTTGTCTTATTGCCAATCTTAAAAAGCTTTTCAACCTTTCACCATGAATATGTTAGCTATGTCATACATGGCATTATTATGTTGAGGTACATTCTTTCTACACCTGCTTTAAGAGTTTTTATCATGAACATATGTTGAATTTTGTCAAATGCTTTTTTTCTGTGTCTATTGAGATGATCATGATTTTTGAAATTCTATTAATGTATCACATTGGTTGATTTGTGGATGTTGAACCATCCTTGTGTCCCAGGGAAAATTCCTCTTCATTATGGTAAATGGTCTTTTAAATGTGTTGCCAAATTTGGTTTGCTAGTATTTTGTTGAGGACTTTTGCGTCTGTTATTCATCAGGAATATTGGCCTGTAGTTTTCTTTTCTGGTAGTGTCCTTTTCTGGCTTTGGTATTGGGGTAATGCTGGCCCTGTAAAATAATTTTGGGAGTGCTCCCTCCTATTTGATTTTTTGGAAGAATTTGAGAAGGCTTGGCATGAATTCTTTATAAATGTTTGGTAAAATTCACCAGTGAAGCTATTTGGTCCAGGGCTATTATTTGTTGGGAGACTTTTCATTACTGATTTAATCTTATTAGTAATTGGTCTGTTCAGATTTTCTCTACTCTGGATTCAATCTTGGTAGGTTTTATGTTTCTAATAATTTTTTCCATTTCTTCTAGAGCTATACTCATCAGTGGGCCAGGCTGACTCAGCTCTCCTGATCTAGCAGGGGTAGACCAG
>NW_011888929.1:3784934-3799236 GCF_000151845.1 Pteropus vampyrus
ATGAATATAGTTTTTCTTGTGAGGGAGAAAAAGTCAGGAATGTCCTTAGTGACATCACTCTTCACATTGTTTTGTATGTATGACATACTTTTTAAAAAATAGCTGAAACTTGAGTATTTTTTTTTCTGGACAGATATATTTATTACATCTACTCCCATACCATTGGGTCAAAAGCAAGAGACATGCCCAAGCCTGAAGTTGGTGGGGGTATATAAACTCACCAAAGCAAGGATAGGAAGAATTGTGTACAAATAGTACTGTATAGGGTACTTTTTATTATATGAAGGATTTCCTGAAAACTGCACCTTTCCCCCTTGTTTACCTTATAATACATATTTATTCTCAGTTAAATTATATCGTTTTAAAGAAAAAATGTTGAAAACAAGCATGCTTTATGTTAATGCATTTGCAGCTGATTTATATAGGGAATGGTAGCTTTCTTAAATTTCTGCTATGAATATACCTATTTTTAAAATTGTACCCATCATAATAAAATGTCTTCAAATGAAAATCCTGTGAGCAGTGCTTCTCAAACTTTGGTGTTCATCAGAATCAATTACCTGGTAGAATTGTTAAAACATTGATTGCTGGGCTCCACCCCAGAGTTGGATTTAGTAGGTCTGGGGTGGGGCACAAGAATTCACACTTCTAACAAGTTACTGAGTGATGCTGATGCCACAGGTAACTACATTTATAGTGTCAGTTTAGCCCCAACAATCTGCTTTTTTATTTTGGGCTTTTTCTATGCTGTTAATTTCTTGAGTTTGATGAAATGAAGCAAAACCACACACACAAAACTCTTGAACAAAATTTTATTCTAAAAATATATCTCAGTAACAAATACCAAAAGCTGGTCATATACTAAACAGAAATAAGAAATTTGCTTAATTTTTTTTCCTGAAAAATACAAAATTATCATTGTAATACTCTGCTAACTCTCATTTATCTGTATTTGAATTGTTCCTTTTATAGATTACCCAAGGACATTTTAAAAATCATTGAGTGGATTCAGCCTAATATTTAGCTATACATTTGGATTGCTTTTATCTTCAAGTAAATACATTCCCAAGGAATGTGAACAAAACTGAACATTTGCTTAAGTAAACATAATTAAGAAAGATAAATTTATGCTTAGGAAAGGTGCTCCAAAGCAAAATATTGGTTTGCATAACTGTTTCAATTTTTACACATAACCAAAAAAACCTGATTGTACTGACATACTGGTATCTGAAACTAACAAATTATAGAACTATATACAGAGAAAAGAACTAAATTTCAAACCCAAATCACAGGAAACTTTAAAGGCATATGATGACATTTAGTAATTAAAAAGTGAAATTATATCTTCAAAGTGCTAAAGAAGCAAATACTCAAGAAAATGTCAGGCCTGTCTACAAAGTTTTGACTAAAGTACTGAAATATCAAGAATGTAGGGGACAAAACAACTTAAATTTAAAAGAACCCCATTACTATAAAATGTATCTTAAGTAATTTTTACAAAGTTATGAAAGCAGTAGTGAAAGACCAGTTAGCGCTAAGTTAATAACATACAACTTATCAGCCTACATCTCTTTTCGAACTAAGGTAAACGTGTTTCATAATATTTCTTCCAGACTGCATGTGTCACGTCCATATTCATCTTATCAACTGGCCATAATGCAGTGAGTAGAAATGATCCTTTTATATCAAAATTCTTGATATGATTTGAAATTGTTTGTAAATCAAAAGCTGATCATAAAAGTTGCATTTAATTCCTATTAAATGTAGGTGCATGTTCACTTGAACATCTTAGCTGCTGCTTAGACTATTAGAAATTGGTGTGATTTACTTTGACCAATCCAAGATAGAAATAGTATTTAATCTGACTAAATACATCTTTTGCGAAAACTTGACCCTGAGTTTTGAGTGCTGGAATATAAACTGAAACACACCAAAATGTTGGCTAATATTGGTGTCCCTACAATTCTGTGCTTTTTCTATTAACATAATACATATGAAAATACCCCATTATCAGCAAGGAAGGAAGTGGAGTGGTCTGAAGAATGCCCAAATAAGGAAGCAGGAAGTGCCCTGTCTTAAAAATTCCTGTTTTAAAACTTCATAAGATTTATTCTAAAATATTTTCCCAAATTTGAGTAAAACTGTTAGTGTGGGAACATGCAGTATTTTTATCCTGTAGGGTTTAGCAGCCTGAGGGGAGCTGCACAATCCCTGGCCTGATAAATAGAGGATTAAAATCTGGTCTGACTACAGAGTTCCAAATGTTGTTTTGGAAATCATATAAGGGGCTTTTTAAAAATTAGGTGTGTTTGCAGTAAACATTTCTAGATACTGAAAGCAGCTCTACATCTCAAATATTCACTAAATATATAATCACTGAATATAAAATAAAGCAATGTCCAGTGGTGTCGATATTCTCACAGTAGCAAATTAACTTATTTAATACTAAAAACCAAAGTCTTTAAAACATGTTAAACAATGAAATTTGCTGAAATTACAGATAGAAAAAAGATTTATCAACTGCCATTGAACACTCGAAAGAAATTATTAAAAAATACAGGCTCTCCAGTGGCTCTCTTAACAGGGCTAAGCCCAAGTATTGTTTCTGCTTTTATTTGATCTTTTTTTTTTTTTTGCAGGAAGTGGGGTGTAGTTTGTTTCTAAACTAAGTACTAAGCTTTAAAACATATAAGATATTGATGCTTCTGGAAGACATTTAAACTTAAATTATGCTTATGATCTGGTTTACTCAAAATTTCTGCTGTGTGGCATTACTAATTAGGATATATATAGCCCTGAATAGCATTGAAATTCTGTTGTGTGAGCAACAAAGACAATCAACATCTTGAGTGCCATGACAAGCTCCTCATTTGTATGCCCAGATGGCATCATGCCCTTTAGTGATGCTGTCTTCCAATTACTTACCATTTGTGACCAATACCACAAGAAAATGGGATAGGACTTGTCTTACCATATATTTTCCAAAAGTGAATATAACCATTGTATTAACTGTATGTTCCAAATGTTCATTAAAAACCCACACCAAACCCTTTTTTAGTAATCACGAGGAATCTTTACATATTTATATGGTATATTGTACATTATATGCACATGGCCTGCTTATACTATTTTCAAAAAGAGAATATTGTCGTAAACTAATTGATAGGGTTGCATCAATCTTCTTTCCATTGGTCCTGAGATTTCCTTAAATGATGGCATCATGTTCATCACTGTAATATAGCAAAAGTTAAATTACTTTGTTTTGTATTTGTATCAAAACTACATATATATTCATATTTTTAAGTAAAGTAACAATTTCATGTTTCAGAATCAAAACTGACTGCTTTGTGTAAAGTTTTTTAAATAAAAGTACCTGCAGTGGTTAAAGATTCAAACGGTGGTTCAAGTTGTCAAACAGACCTACACTCAAGTCTCTGCTCTGCCTCTTAGTGGCTGTGTGACTTTTCATCACTTAGCTACTATAATAACCCTCTTTAAAAAAGAAAAACAACTAACATTTCTGGAACATTTACTGTGTGCCAGATGTTACACTACAGACTTTACATTCATAACTCATTCAATCATCACAGTAACCCTATAGAGAGGGCGCTTTTATTTACTTGATTTGTTCATTATTCCACTTTGCTGAGGATTAGAAGCTAAGCAGTCATGCGAACTCTCATCTTGACCACTCTGTACTGTGCTGCTGCATCATTTAGATAAGCATCGGAAAGCACCCGGCTAGTCAGTAGTCAACCAGACTCAAAACTAAGTGTCTGCTCTAAATCCCAACTATTTTACTCCACTGTCTCTCCATGCAACTCTAAGAAACATAGGAGTTAACATTTTAATCAACGTTTTAATCAGCTATTATTCCCAATAAATGAAAACTACAGTGCTCGTTATTACTAGACATAGAAGGTCTCTTTCTTTAGTGGGACAAACATTAAGACCCTACTTATGGAATGCCATTTTTTATAGCTTCAAAGGAACTACCAGCTTTAAAATGCACTTTTATTTTTTTACACAGCACTAAGAAAAACACAGCCAATTAAACTACAACGGAATGCCTTCTCATCCCACAGACTGTAAGATATATCCTAATTTCAGAGGTGTTATGTGGACAAAAGCAAAAATGTGCACTCAGACTCAACTAAATATGGTATTTTCACCATCTACTGGGTTCCTATGTGAAAATAAGACTCCTATTAGAGTCAAATTCTGCTTCTGCCAGCACAGCTTCCTTACAGTAATGAGGATGACTTACCCCATAGGGCATGCAGCATTATACAGTCATATATATGCAAGGAAAAAATTATCCCATAAAGCTAAATTTCCATACTTTGTAGTTAAGGAAGTTTAAAAGGAAAACCACACATTTTAATTTAATTGCTTCACTATTTTATAGCCTCAACTATATCACCATTGATATTATAAAAAAATATTGATTATAAAAAATCAAAATGTGTCTTCTATTTAACTGCTTAAATTTACCAAGAAAACAGACATTTCTAGAAATACGCAGTAATTTAAAAAAATATTGCAAATTTTAAGCTCAGTCAGTATTTCCCAAATGTTTCTGATATGCAAACTCTGTGTGAGATGCATCTGTGTATGATAACTTAAAAAGAACAGTTTGGCAAATGGTCATCTATTTTATGGTATTAAATACATTAATAATTGAAAGAATGAATTAGTATTAGTATATACAAGACTCAAAAGAAAAACCCAAAAGGACTTTGTTGGAGTAACAAAAACTGGGAGATAATACTTCCAAAGACCTACAAAATTCATATGAAGGGTGAACGTGGTTTGGTGATCAGGATTTGTTGATAAAACTCATGTGAAAAAGACAGTTTTACTACAGATAAAATTATAATATACTAACAGCTCATTTGATATAGCAAATTATCAGGGAAAAATGTGACTCTCAGAAGAATTTCTTTAGTTGCTTTGTCATAAAGCAAAAACCATGTTTTCACCAAGGATGTTATTTTGGTGTTACTGACAAACACAAGACATGCTAGGTCAAAAGCCACATGATACCTGATATAGTATTTCTTATAATTAGAGATATAAGCAAGTGAAAAAGGTTGGCTTAACTTGGGTCTCTGGTAAAAAAAAATGTATGACACCAATAAAATACAAACATTTTTACAGGTGTGTATACATCCACTTTTGTTTGCAAATAAGTATAACCAGAAACTGTACGTAAACAATTTACTTTGGTCATAGAGGGCTACTGGGATTATAACTCATAAATCTGTGAATTATTCATCCGTGACATGAATACTGCCCGTTATTTTGTTACGATTTTTAAATAAATACAGAAAAAATAGCCAATCAACTCACATGGTTCTATACCGAATGCCTCTTCTTGAATAGTATGTTTTGCAGCCAATGTAGAGAATAGATAAAATTCCCATTGTTAATGCAATACCACCAACAAAGCTGCCCAAATCAATTTTTGAGCCCATGTTTTCTTTAGAATTTACAGTTGCTGTGACTAGAAAGAAACAAAATGAACAGGCTTTAGTGCTTTTTAAAAACATTGTAATAAGCTAAAACTTTCTGAATTTCTATATTAATGAATGCTGAATTGGAGACAAGAGGGAATCTAAGCATAGAAAGTTGCTCTCCAAGTGTGCCTAGCAACTTGCCTGGCTCTAGTTTTCTTCAGTTTATCCAACACATCTTTAATGAAAAACTCCCAGTGCCTGAAATCCCACGATCTTAAGGTGTTTGGTGGTGTTGGAATTGGGCAGCCTAACAAAACCTCAGCGGCAGTAATACTTGGGGAGGTTTTTTTCTTATGAATCTTCTTAAGAGCTCATGCCTTAACAAAATAGGTCTGAGTAACAGCTGTAATCTTGAAACTGGGTCTAATTTGAATGTTTCTAACTGGAATTTTTCCCTTTGAAAAAATTGTGAATTTAAACTATTTTGATTTTATTGTGGCAAGAACCCCTGAGACATTAAAGTTGACTTCAATACATAAATTGTAGTAATAACCTAGATGGAGTAAAATATATAAAAACACAGAAGAAACCATAAAGTTTATTTGTTCCGATAAATGAAATCACTAGTTTTGAAACAGAATTTCAGCACTGGATAACTTAGAGAAGAATCTTCTTAAGGTTTTTGAATTCATGGTTTTACAGGCATTATATTTTTTAAAATGCAAAAAATAAAGAGTGCTGAGACTCTGATGCTACATATATGATTATATCTATACCATTTTAAAAAACCTTTATGGCACAAATGAATTAAAACCAGTTTACCATGATTTTGGTTTAGAAATCTTGTAGAGTGAGCCTGCCCTAATTCCTTCCTATAATGCAGTAGAGTTAAAGGTATGACAATTTTCAAATCATGTAAAATAAAATCCCATGTTGAGATAAATTATTCACAGATGGATCTTCTATAGTCGTTATTTGGTATGATTAAGTTGGAAACTTTTTTAAAAGTTTAAATGGGACAAGAACACTAGCTCAATCGATTCTTTTCCTGAATTATGTAATAGGAAATTGTCTAAATTTTGGTATTTATTGTAGAATAGAATGATGATCTAAATGTGGCATTTAAGAACTATTTTCAGCATAGGAAAAACAGGTCAATTTTAATACATACTTGTTACTGATGAAGAAACAGATGTCACCGAACTGTTGTGGACTGTGGTCATCGTGGATGTTGACATCTGGGATGTGTTTGTTATTTTGGGTATAGACTTTGAGGTGGTGGAGGTCATATTTGTTGAGACCCCTGGTGTTGTCATTTTAGAGGTTGCTATGGGTTTCAAGGTGGCGACTGAAACATTTTTTGAGACTGTGGAAACTGGAGTTGTCGATGGTTTTGCTGTGGGTTTTGAGGTGGTAACTGTTACTGAGGAAAATGGAGTTGTAGATTGTTTCACAGTGCTGTTGGAAGATTCATTTGTATGGCTCGAAGACACATGTGGAGTATTCCCTGCAGGAATATCAAGAAATATTAAAACTGGACCTATGACTTAGGGAATTAAGATTCCACTTCCTTGTCACTTTCGTGGTTACACATAAAGAGATCTAACAAATACAGTGGCAAGAAAGATACTTAGTTCATTAATAGTTTGCACTATATGGCAATAAAATATCTCAAACTAGTAAAACACTCAACAAGAACCAAGCCTAGATTTACTTAAAGGGATTTTTGTGAGGATATGAAAAAAATAAAACCCAGAGGACCGAGTTCCTTCAATACAGAGATAATCTCTGAACCATCTCTATCTGAACATCTTACTGTAATTCCTACCACAAATATTAGTTGAATGGATGAATAAATTAATGAACGTAAGGAGGGTTTTTAAAGTTAAAAGTTTAAAGTTTCTCTGCCACATCCTTCCAAGGAGCTTTAAAGACAGCAGTAGCATGTTTCAAATTCCTACATTTTCTAATCTTTGGGTCTCTATTGTGTGGTCTCTTCCACTGAGTATTATCTAATGTGTTTTAAAAGGCCAAAGGAATTAATATTTTGTACTACATAGACCGATAAGCTATAATTTTCAAGTAGATGATACAAATGCTATGAACTTGAATTAATCTTATTATTCAATTCTGAATGTTCTATGTACATATAATATACTTTAGCATTGAAATAATCACCTTTTATTTTAAACTAGTGAGTGAATTCTATTGTAGTGAAATTAAATACAGCAGAGAACCAGCGTTTATCTCATATCTTTGGAACAGAATGATCTCTGAAGAGTAAATCAATGAACACAATACTGCTTCTGGATTTATCACACACACATGCAACTCTCCTCTCCCTGCCAAAATAAATTATTCAAAAATACTATACAAAGTCACATGCACAAAAATAGGGAGCTGTAATGGGTT
Source organism: Pteropus vampyrus (assembly GCF_000151845.1). Taxonomy (NCBI): domain Eukaryota; kingdom Metazoa; phylum Chordata; class Mammalia; order Chiroptera; family Pteropodidae; genus Pteropus; species Pteropus vampyrus. The sequence continues at coordinate 3,792,806 of NW_011888929.1, forward strand.
AGTTCTCCACTAAGAAAATGCACATATGTTAAAGAAATAACTAAGCAGCTGAAACTATCTATAAATTGACAAAACAGGCAAGTAAGTTTTGTATTAAACTGTGTTTCACGATGTTTAAATGTGTCAACTGCAATACAAGGATGCTCTCAAGGTTAGAACTCACATCTGGTAACCCAACTTCCTTGCCTGTAATATACGTAAATGGTCATTTGCTCCTCTACAAGTAATACTATCCCACCATGGAAGCCTGGATGCCTTCCTTCTCCCTTAACTGTTCAGTTACTGACTAATACCCCCAGGGGGTGACAGAGTTAGCACCTGCAGAGATCAGAACAGACCATCCTGGACTTGCAAGGGTTTAAGCCTTATCAGACTTTGCCAATCTCAGCCATTCGGTCTTCTCCAGTCTCTGAGAAGCTGTAAAGGCATGGGAGTGGGCAAAATGGGTGAAGGGAGTCAGAAGGTACAAACTTCCAGTTATAAAATAACTCATGGGGATGTAATGTACAGATGGTGAATATAGTTAATGCTGTATCACATAACTGAAAGTTGCTAAGAAAGTAGATCTTAAAAGTTTTCATAAAAAGGAAAAATATTTGTAACCATGTGAGGTGACAGAAGTTAGCTAAACTTATTGTGGTTGATCATTTTGCAAATATCGAATCATGTTGTATGCCTCAATTTAGTATTATATGTCAATTTATACTTCAAAATAAAAAAGTACTAAAAATCAAAAGAAGTTGTAAAGGCCAGAATAAAGTAAGCAGTGTCACTGTGCTGTGTGCCCATTCCTACCTCTGTTCATGGAGGAAAAGAGAACACTACCCCTCATTTCAAACCCAGCTGAAAAAGCTTCAAGGAAACCACCTCAAGAGCAGGGCCAATATCTCCTGGACTTGAAGGGACGTAGAGACTAGGATTTGACCTAAGCCTGAAGAGTAAGTCTAAAGATGAGATGGTGTGGCTGAACTAGAAGTAGACTCTATTTCCACTGACAGCAGAAGTGCTTGTTTCCCATGAACCAAATCAGGCCCCGTGGGGTTGCTTTAAAAGACAGCCTCCCCAAAGAGTTCTGCACAGAGGGTCAGCTGGAGGAGAGGCCCTACTGCATCAAGGAAGCTGAAGTGGGAGAGGCCCCAGCTATAGGCTCTCCCAGGAATCTTCCTAAGAGAACCAAGTCAGCCATCCAGAGGGCACCTATGCCAGCTGCAAACATCTCAACCTTCACCCAGCTGGCTTTCTTCCCATAAACTCCTTTAGTCCTAATCTTGTAAGGGTCAAAACCAGTAGAAGTGAGGGGAAGAAAGGCAGAGTAAGGAAGGAAGACAACAATGTCACCTTTCCCATAGCAGTTTTCCAATCCTGAAGCAGGCCCAGGCTGGCAGAAAGGAGAATTTCCAACTTTGAATCACTGTAGAGTTTTATTATTTTGGTATTATTTTGGAAAGCAAAGGCACCCTACTAAATACAATTCATTCAATAAATTGGACATGCTACTGACAGACAACACCTTGGCTAGTGTAGGTGGGAGGGTGGAGCTGCCAGTGAAGAGGTGCATGTGATACCTAGTTGTTGATGCTTAGCGTTATTACAGGTTGAACTGTGTCCCCCCCATACCCCAAATTCATATGTTGAAGTCCTAATCTTAGGATGTGGCCTTATTTGGAGATAGGATCTTTACAGAGTAATCAAGTTTAAATGTCATTGGGATGGACCTTATAAATAGAGGTTAAGTAACTGGTGTCCTTATAAAATGGGGAAATTTGTAGATGGATATACATAGGAAGAACGCCATATGAAGATGAAGGCAGAGATCAAGATGATGCTTCTATAAGCCAAGGAATACCAAAGATTACCAGTAAACCACTAGAACCTAGGCAAAAGGCATAAAACGGATTCTCTCCCATGGCCCTGAGGAGGTAGCAACCCTGCTGACAATTGGTTTCTTGGACTTTCTAGCCTCCAGTACTGTGAGACGATACATTTCTGTTGTTTAAGCCATCCAATTTGTGGTCCTTTGTCATGGCAGCCCCAGAAAACTAATATACTCAGGTTCGCAGTTTTTTCAGTTTTTACAAAATGTCTCTCAGCAGCTACACTGGTACTTACTAGTGGTTGTGCTGGTTCCTTTTACAGATCTTTGAAACTAATCACTGTGAGATGAATTAAGTCAGACAATACTTGTCAAACCACTCTCAAAACTTGTTTAAATAAAACTTGAAATCATCTAAAGATTTTGATTAGAGAATTTCTCAATCTTAACTCCTGGTTTCTACTAATGTAATTACAGGAAAATGAAAGGGCTGTAATAATGGTGTCTGTGCATCTTCCTCCCCGATAGCTGCGGTGTTCAGGAAGAAAAGAACAAGAACATACGTACATATAAATATGAGTTATGTTTTGTCATAGCTGTAAAAATACTCAAAACAGTCCAAACAGCTCTCCATTTTTGTTTCATGATAAGAGAACTATTCCTCGTGCACAATTTTTCTATGATAGTATCAGAGATTCCATTTATTGAGCTCTTTATCCGTGCTGGTGATGTGTTTCCAGGCACAGTGGGTACCAGCTCTGTATCATCTCAGCCATTTACTTACTTGCTGGGCTACCTTAGACATGTTACCCAAATTCTCTGAGATTCACTCTCTTTCCTCATCCATCAAAAGGGATATCACAAGTATTTGGACAAAGTAACTGAGATAATTTGTGTTGAGCATTTAGTAGAGTGCCTACTACTTTAATAGAGGACATGCACAATGAATGTCTTTGTTTTAGCATTTGTTTTAGCATGTTTTATTAATTTTATCTCCATTACAGAGCTACTGTAAAGTTCCCTATAGAAGTCAAGAGTAGGCATGGTCAGATCTCCTGTTTCCATGATTATCATTGCTGCCATCTGTATAACATGATATTGAAGAGAATGCTATTAGGGGTATTTTCAGTTCAAGATGTAAATATCCAGAAAGAAAAAAGTGATGCCCCAGGCTTTTTCTATTAATATCAGCTGGCCAACGACACTATGAAGCAGCCAATTTTCTCTAGTACTAAGTAAAAGAACTCATTCTCTTCAAAGTCTGGATTTATTTCAACTATCTTTGTATAACTGCGGTGTTGAAATAACTTTCCTTATTCCTATAACCTTCAGTCCAAAAACATCCAAGCACCATTTTTCCCTTTAACGTAAATATTTCAAACTTAAGAGTAACAATTTGTTTTTATTAGGGCATCAAATACACACTTAAACCAGAGCTGAAAATACATAACCAATTTTTAAAATTTCAGTTATTTTAAAATGGCATGGTAGTAGCTTTTCATTTCCTGTTATAGTTGTCAAAAATACTGAGCTATTTAAGACACGGACTATAAATTTCTGGTGCCAGAATTATTTTGAGGGGTCTGTGATTCTAAGCATTGCTGGCATCTTGAGCAAACTGAAAAATAACTACCCTTGTGAGTGGCTCTAGGAATATTTTTAAACCTTGAGGACTTCTTTCCCATAGAGAAACTAAAGATCAGTGTAATCCCTGAAATAGTCATTATTTAGAAAGCAAAGAGGCCATCGCACAATGTCAATAGACTCATTCCAAAAATTCTTTTGAATTCAAATTACCTTAGAGCCAAAAATGCACAATTAAAAATTCTAGATTAAAAAAGTTGAATCTAATAAGAAAACTAGACTTAAAAAAAGTCTTACCATAAAGAACTGTTCATTTTCTGAAAATCAAATATATTTTACAAGTTCCTAAATTTATTTGAATTTAAAAATTAAAATTCAAAAAAAGAAAAACAACTGTATATATACAAACAGAAAAATGACAACTGGGGTGTTTTAAATAGTTATTAATAAATCTGCAATAAATTTTATTTCCACATTTTAGTTACACTATCATTCGCTCTGCCTAAATCTTTTATTAATATAAACAGGATGTTTGTTTACTCTGGCAAGAACTGAAAGAAATATTTTCAGTCAAAGTAATTATTTGCCTTAAGGACAGTGAGAACTAACAACTCTGAGATACAGTCCAGGTTTGTTAAAGGAAATTCAGTATGATGGGTGATCCTGTTAATCCCCAGAGCTGTATGGAATAAAGTAGCTGAGCAGAAAGGGTTGGAAAAGCAGTAAGGCTTTTCAAGGCAGTCAGACTACCAAGAGACAAGGTCTGAGTTGGCTGGGGCTATGGAGACAGCATCCAGGCTTCATTATGTTTTTGCCATAGGTCTTGTCCATTCTATGCCATTACTACAGACTTAACCCACAATTAGTAACCCTGGCTAATTACAAAAAAATTTTATTTTAATTTAAAAAAACATGAACCACAGTCACAAGGGCATCAGACATGACTGATAATATTTTTCCTCTGTTCCTGCTCAACCCTTCCAAGCCTCTTATCCTGGCAATCTTTATTCTCCATGTAACGGAATTCACTCTATTTGCCAACACATTTCCAACACGTTTCAGTCAGCCTGGCTTTTCACTACTCAAGAACCAACCATGCTCACTCATCTCAACACTTGTTTAGTATCTACTCCATGCCAAGAACTATACTAGGATATTACAGACACAGAGAACATATAGTTCTTATCTGAAGGAGTTCACAGGCCAGTAAGAAAGACAAGGAAATAATACCATTACAATATGGTGTGTCAGAGGCCAGTTCCATTTTCGCATCCTTCGCAGGCATCTCCCTTTTTATTGAACACACATTTTTCATTTTTCTGAACTCTTTAATTATATTATTGTTACTATTAAAAATTAATGTCTTTATCTTTTCAATGGAAAAAGCTAGTTATTAATTACAAGGTCTGCATCTTGTGTTTTCATTTTCTTCCGCAAAAATGCCAGGCACAGTTTTGGGAGAATCTGATCATTTCCTGCATGGGTTCCAAACTATGTAACGAACTAGAGGGAAGACCAAAATGATGTCTAAACTCTTCACCATGACGGACTAGGCCCAAGTCCCTTCTGCTGCTTAATCTTCTGCCACTTCCTTTTGCCCCCACAGATCTAACTATTCACCTCTACCCTGGCATGATGTTCATGTCTGTGTTTCTGCTGCTTTGTCATATTCCTCTCCCTGGAATGTTTTCCATCCATTTGCAACATGGTGAAATTTTATTAATGTTCAAGGCCCAGTCTAGAAATCACATTAAAGTTATATGGACTAAATAGACCACTTAAAAGACAAAGATTCTCAGACTGGATAAAAAAAAAAAAAGTCAAACCATGAACTCTATAATGATATACCTTAAACATATAATACAGAAAAACTGAAGAGTACTAAAAGCAAAACTAGAGAAAAGTTATATGATAAAATGATTAATCAGAAACAAGGTGATGGATGGTTCTGGTTCAAGATGGTGATGTAGGAAAATCCTAAACTTACTTCCTCCTATGGATATACCAAATCTACAGCCCCATATGGTTACATTTCCTCTGGGGGGAAAAAAAACCTCAAAAACTAGCTGGACCAACATTCACACTACAGGAGCCCCAGGGGCAGAAAATTTATTGGAAGAAATAATGGCTAAAACCTCCACAATCTGGGGAAGAACAGATATCCAGATCTGGGAAGCCCAGAAATAAGAAGAACCCAGAAAGACCTACGCAAAAATTTGTAATCAACTTGTCAAAACTTAAAGACAAGGAAAGAATCTTAAAAGCAGGAGAAAAATAACTTGTTACATACAAGGGACCATCCCCCAACCTCTCAAATAAGACTATCGGCAGATTTTTTAGCAGATAACTTTGCTGGCCAGAAAGGAGTGGTGTGATATATTCAAAATGCTGAAAGAAAAATTTCCGAACAAGAATACTCTAATTGGCAAAACTGCTGTTCAGATCTGAGAGAGAGATACGACTGTTCCAGAAAAACAAAAGCTAAAGGAGTTCATCACCACTAGACCAGCCTTACAAGAAATGCTGAGATTTCTTTAAACTGGAATGAAAGGGCACTATTTAGTAACAAAAAAACACATGAAGGAATAAATCTCACTGGTAAAGGTAAAATTCAGAATGATCTAATAAAAGTGGTGGTTTAATCACTTATAAAGCTAGTTTGAAAGTAAAAAACAAAACTAGTAAAAATACAACTACAAGAATTAGTTGAGGATCACAAAGATGAAAAGATATACATGTAACATCAAAAACAAAATGCAGGGACAGGGAAAGTAAAACTGCAGAGCTTTGGAATGCATTCAGACATGTTATCAACTTGAAATAGATTGTTATAAATATAGGTTGTTATATGTAAACCTCATGGTAACCACAAAGCAAAAACCTATAGTAGACAGATAAAAGATAAAGGAATCTAAGCATGAAGAAAGTCATCAAACCATAAAAGAAAGCATAAGAAATAAGGAATAGAGGAACTATAAAACAGCCATACAACCATGAACAAAATGGCAATAAGTCCATACATGAAATGTAAATG
>NW_011888930.1:0-32674 GCF_000151845.1 Pteropus vampyrus
AGCACCTGCAGTAAGCAGTGCATGGGCTGTGTTTGAGGCAACATTAGTGATTAAGTGGGGTCAGCTATGGGTTGGAATTTGGCCTTACTCACTTATTTGTAGTGTGATTTGGACAAGTTACTCACTCATTAAGTCTCACTTGCTTTATCTTTTAAGTGGGTATCTTGAGTGGATATCCTCAGAAACAGACCCTGAGGTAAAAAATGTGAGTGTAGATCATATTTGGGAGCATACGAAGCAAAGGTAGCGGGAAAGTGAGACAAGGAGGAAAAGGAAGCCAACACAAGTGTGTCCGTGAGTAGAACGCCACTGTGGGCAGCTGAGACCGGATCCCACGGAGATCCTCTGACCCCGGCATGTATAGAACATGCCTCGGAGCTAACCCATCCATAGGGCGAGGAAGCTATTTATTTATCAAGTACTTATTTATCAAGTATTTAATACTTGATAAGTGTTTATCAAGTACTGTTCTGTATTATTGAGGGTTACTCCCCGGACTGTGAACTCTGTAGTAGTTCAGGCCTGCCCCATGCACCTGCAGCCTTCTCCTGAGGCAGAGAAATGCTAGCATTTGTAGGATGAAGATGTTGACACAGTGATAATGATGAGAACTAGGGGGATGCAGGCCAGAGGGCATTAACACCGATTTTCTCCAGTGGGAAGAATATATTACCTCAGAGCAGTACTGTGGTTATTATATGTGATCAGACATGCAAGCACTTGCATGTAATAAATTTTAACAAAAATTGGCTAATTTATTATTACATATCATCCTTGACTTGGATGGTTATCTGTCTCATGAATATGTGGGGCTGCAGTTCAATATTCTGTAACAATCTCACATGATGTGAAGTTTGGCTTTTGTATGTCCTTAAACTATTCCTTTTCTACCTCTTGGTTAGTGTGTCTTCATTCCAACTGACCAATTGGCAAAACTGTGAGGAATACATTCTTCTTTATGTATTTGAATGTGATACTACTGTCTCTCCATTGTATGGCATTTTAGAGAATTGTCCTCTTTTTGGTATTTTTTTACTTGGTTCCTCTCTTGACAAATATTTTGTATGTAAATTGTTTTAAAAGTAACTTTTCTCACCAATTATGTAAGAATGACATGCTTATACAAAGAGCAAACAATTATTTCTCATCCCACCATTGAGATAATCACTGCTAACCTTTTCTATCTCTTTTTCTTCAGGTCTTTATATATTTATTTGTATATTCATCCATCTCCCACCTGATACCGACCCCTTCCCTTTCCTCTCCTAACAGCATCCAAATTTTTGAGGATGTGAACACTCCCCACCATCAGAACTACGTAGAATACATTTTGGTAGAACAGACCCAGTCCACCTCCAGGAATGGGTCTTAACTGGCCTAAGTCTTTCATAAAATGCCACCTCTTTCATAGACTCTTTGGTTCAAGGATGGGTATTATTAACCCAGGCCTAAGCAAATCAGTGTACAATATTCCTCTCGTTAGGAAGCAGTCATTATATATACCTACAAGGGACCAGTCAGGTTAAGGGAAGGACCTTTGTTTGATGATTGAAGGGAGACACCATCTCCCTTCTGCTAGACCAGAATGAGAAAGCCTTGATTATTGCTGACAGCTCTCCACACTATAAAATTGAGAGGCCTGAGTCTTGCCTGTCATTGTGGATGAGAAAGTAGAGAGAATAAAAGAAGGAATGGATTGGGTCTATATTAACTAACAGCTAACTCTAGAGACTACTGAAGGGGTGGGGTAGGGATAAATCATGTCTCTCCTGCATGTTTTCTTTCATATTCAGGGAGATGCGAAGGATGTTCCCTTGAAGTTCCTCAGAATAATAGGAGTTCATGGAGATAGATAATACAAATAATTATTTTTTCATAGACTTGGAGATGGTCTATGGTGAGTGTCAACCATTTCAGGAAGCCACGTGGCCTTAACAAATACTTTTGCAAAATACCTTCCATCTTTTCTCTGCTATAGGGAAGGTATATCAGCATGTCTTCTTTGCTCAGGGGTTGAGGAAGTGAAAGAGAATCCTGACATCCTTTTTTTTAAAAATAATTTTTACTTTTCAATTATAGTTGACATGCAATATTACATTAGTTTCAGGTGTACAGCATCATGATTATACATTTATATAACTTGTGAAGTGATCTCTCTGATAAATCTAGCATCCATCTGATATCATACATTGTTATAACAATTTTATCGACTATATTCCCTATGCTATACTGTACTTCCCCATGACTATTTTGTAACGGCCAATCTGTACTTTGCCTTTTTCTATCCTCTCAAACTCCATCCCACCTAGCAACTATCAAAATATTCTCTGTATCTATATGTTTGTTTCTTTTTTGTTTGTTCATTTTATTCCCTAGATTCCACATATAACTGAAATCATATGGTATTTGTCTTTCTCTGACTTATTTCACTCAGCATACCTTCTAGGTTACATTCGTGTTGTTGCAGATGACAAGATTTCATCCTTTTTTATGGCTGAGTAATATTCCATTGCATACATGTATCACTTTTTCTTTATCCATTCATCTATAATGGACACTTAGGTTGCTTCTATATCTTGGTTGTTGTAAATAATGCTGCAATGAAAAGACATATACACACATATGTCTTTTCAATTAGTGTTTTGGGTTTCTTTGGATAAATACACAGAAATAGAATTACTGGGTCCTTCTTTGTCTCTTGTTATAGCCTTTGTTTTAAAGTCTATTTTGTCTGGCATGAGTATCGTTACCTCAGCTTTTTTTAAATTTCCATTTTCATGAAATATCTTTTTCTACCTCTTAACTTTCAGCCTGTGTGTATTTTTCAATCTGAAGTGAGTCTCTTGTAGGCAGCATATATCAGGTCTTGTTTTCTTATCCATTCAGCCACCATATATCTTTTGATTGGATTGTTTAATAAATTAACATTTAAACTAATTGTTGATTGATATGTAGTTATTGCCATTTTATTTCCATATTTTTGGTCTTTTCTACTTCTTCTTCTTCTTCTTCTTCTTCTTCTTCTTCTTCTTCTTCTTCTTCTTCTTCTTCTTCTTCTTCTTCTTCTTTTTCTTCTTCTTCTTCTTCTTCCTCTTCTTCTTCCTCTTCGAGAAGTTCCTTTAATATTTCTTGTGATATTGTTTTTGTGTTGATGAACTCCTTTAGTTTTTTTCTTGGCTGGGAAGTTCTTCATCTGTCCTACGATTCTAAATGATAGCTTTGCTGAGTATAGAAATCTTGGTTGTAGGTCCTTGCTTTTCATCACTGAATATTTCATACTAATTCCTTCTGGCCTGCAAATTTCTGTTGAGAAATCAGCTGACAGTCTCATGGAAGCTCTCTTGTAGGTAACTATTTTTCTCTTGCTGCTTTTCAGATTTTCTCTTCATGTTTAACCTTTGGCATTGTAATTATGATGTGTCTTGATATGGGCCTCTGTGGGTTCATCTTGTTTAGGACTCTCTGTGCTTCCTGGTCTTATATGTCTATTTCTTTCATTAGGTTAAGAAAGTTTTTCACCATTACTTCTTCAAATAAGTTTTAAATTTCTTAATCTCTTCTCCTTCTGGTAACCTATGACATGAATGTTGGTACACTTGGTGTTGTCCCAGAGGCCCCTTAAACTATCCTCATTTTTTGGATATTTTTCTTTTTGCTGTTCTAATTGGATATTTTCTGCTACCTTATCTTCCAAATCGCTGATTTAATCCTCTGCTTCATGTAATCTAGTGTTGATTCCCTCTAGAGTATTCTTCATTTTAGTTATTGGGTTCTTCATTTCCAACTGGTTCTTTTTAATGTTCTAGATTCATTTTCATGTTTCTTATCTCTTTGTCGAAGTTCTCACTGAGATCATTGAGCATCCTTATAACCAATGTTTTGAATTCTGCATTTGGCAGATTGCTTATCTCCATTTAGTTTAGTTTTTTTTTTTTTTTCTCTGAAGCTTTGTTCTGATTTTTCATTTGGGACATGTTTCTTTGTCTCCTCATTTTGGCTGCCTCCCAGTATTTGTTTCTATAGATTAGGTAGAGGTGCTCCATCTCCCAGTCTTTGTCTGGGTGCTAGAGTAGTCTTATGTAGTAGGTGTCCTGTGGAGCCCAGTGGCTCAGTGTCTCTGGCCACTTGAGCTGGGTGCTCCAGGTGTGTCCCTTGTGTGGTTGCATGTGCCCTCCTATTGTAGATGAACCTTGATTGTTGTTTGCATGTCAATAGGAGGGATTGACCCTCAGGCTGATTGGTTGTGAGGACTGGCCATGACTACAGTGGAGGAGCTCTTGTGCAGGAGCCGACCCTAGGAAGTAGATTTACTTGAGCGGGATTCTGGTGCTTGCTGAGTCTACTCTTTGGGTGTGTTGTTTGTGGAGGTGGTTGGGTGGAGCTCTGGTATGGTCTGAAGCTGGCCACCAAATGTGTTGGTTTGGGAAGGGCTCTGGTGCAGACCACAGTCAGCCACTGCCCGCACCCTACCCAGGGCCAATTGGTATGAGCTACAAAGTAATCTGCAGGTTGTTGCCTCTTTTGCTGGTCTTGGAGGTTCCTGAGAGAGGCTAAGCTGTGACCTGAAGCTGGCTGCCACTAGTGTTGGGCTTGGGGCTGCTTAACAAGAGGTATGTGGCATGCTGGATGCTGCTTGTTTGGGATTTGAGAACCTCTGAGAGATTTTAGGAAAGTTCACAGCATAAGCCAAGACAGGCTGTGGAAAAGCCACTTGATGCTGCTTGGGTGGGCCCATAAGTTGGATGGGGAGGGTCTCGGAGAATCACCAGGGAAGGATGAACAATGTTAGCCAGGTTGATGGAGACTCAGATATGATGTCTACCTGTGTCTGCACAATGGGTTGGGGGAGGGCTCAACACAGGAACAATGGCTTCTGCCAGCACTTCTGTCTGGGAGAGAGCTATCTCTTCAGCTCTTGCCCTGAAGCCACACAATTCAATTCCTCCCCATATGTGTCTATTGCCTTTAGAGCTGCTGCCCCATTTCTGGAGTTTAGAGCAAGTGAGTCTACCAGTGAGTAAGTTCATGTATGTACCTTTTAAGAAGAATGCCTGGAGATCCAGCTGCTCTCTGCCTCACTCAGCCACAATTTCCACTTGTTTTCATAGCCAGAAGTTGTGGGGACTTCTCTTCCTGGCACCAAAACCCTGGTATGGGGCTGGGACTTCTCTCTCCTCGGAGAGAACCTCTGCAGTGGAAATATCCCTCCTGATTTTTAAGCACTACACATGGATGTGGGACCACACCCATTCCATGTCTCCACCTCTTCTGTCAGTCTCCAGGCGGCTTCTGTTGTATGTCCTTAGTTTTAAGGCATGTACAACTAGACCTCAGGTGATTCTCAATGATGTCTGTTCTGTAGTTTAGTTGTAATTTCGATATTCATCATAGGAGGATGTGAACACAGTGTTTATCTACTCTGCCAGCTTGACTGGAACCCCTGACATTCTTTTCTTATGAGAGCCTCTCAAAATTTGCTTTAAGGTAGCACTGTGCTCCAAGCCAAGCCACAAAGTTGTAGGAGTAGAGATGTTTAATGGTCAAATGTTCAAACATGGAAAAGGATGAGGGACTGCTGGATTAAGGATTCTGAATCCTCAAACACTGCTTTATCACACCTATAAGTTCTTGGTGAAGCTCTGAGGAGAGAAGATACCTAAGGGGCCTTTTATGCTGGATCTCTGGTTCTGGTGAATGAGGTGAGGCTACATGGAACTATTAGAGGTCAGACTGGCTAGGTTTAAATCTAGACTCTATAATTTTCTACCTTTTTAATCTCAGGCAAGTTATAAAAACCTACTGAACCTCAGTTTTTTCATTTGTAAGGAACATAATAATAGCACTTACCTCATAGGGCTCTGATGAGGTAAGAAACAATTTTAAAGCACTTAGCACAATGCGTGCCACAAAGTCACTTGCCACATCAATATGCAGATACATATTAACTATTACTGCTGCTGCTGCTGCTGCTATTGTTAGTATTATTTGCCTGATCAGACTTAACTGGCTTATACTAGAAATAAGACTCTTATCCCCAGATCCAGACCCTAAACTTGTGTTTGACCTCTTATCTCTCCTGAAGGAAGAGTGAACTGTACGAGTCTCTGATTCCAGAGCTTTTGCTCAGGAGCGGAGCTGGTCATCTCATCTTTTGGTCTTCCTGTGGGGGTGGGGGCATCTCCAGAGAGGGAGGCTTAATCAGTCAAGACTTTGATGCTTCACTAGCCACACAGAAGAGATAATCTCCAAATAGCCAAACCAGAGTGACCATTTCACACAGAGCCAGACACAAGGGCTTCAGCCTCTTTGCTGGGCTTGACTAAAACCCTGCTCTCTAGCACTGCTCCCTATGGCATCCTTGACCGTGATCCTCCTTGGAGTCTTCCTGGGTGGTGGGCAGGAAGGAGAAGGAAAGAGTTGTGAGGAAAAAAGGCTTGAGCTCTTCCTAGAATAGATGATACTATAAAAACTTTGTAATGCCAATTTGGACATTACTTCCATTTTACACAGTGTTTTGATCAATATTTCTTACAAATCTTACTGAATATTAAAAAGCATAACAGAATTCCTTGTAGAAGATATGAAACACATGTGATGCACCAGCATACAAATTTATGTGTACAATTCATACATATTCATGAATGCATTTCTAGTAACCCAAGGAATATTACCAGTAGATTAATTTGGGTAGGAATAGGGCACGCTATGAGTTAGTCTGAGGCCTGGTGCTAAAAATAGGAAAGGAAGAAGGCAGAAGAGGGGAAGAGAACATCTTTTAAGTCCTGCTTTATGTATGTTTTCTCACATGCACAGAAGTATCGATTTACAAAAGAGGTATTATTATTCCCATTGGGCTGATGCCTAATATCACAGACAATAAGCAGCAGAATACAGCTTCAAACCTAGGATGGTCTGATTTAAAAGCCCACATTCTGTCTGTTAGTGCCATCATCTAGTTCCCTTTAAATAGTAGAACACTGTTTTGTGAGGAAATTAAATGGAACTTTTCCTTAATAGTTGCCCTGAGATAACCTAGAATATCTCCTAGCACCTTACTTACTTAACAGCACTCTGCAAGTTCTGGCACTACCTTATCCATGAAAACTTATTCCATAAGACCACGAAGGAAGCCCCTGTTCTAGCAAGGCCAAACTCTGGACTCTAGCACTTTCCCATCTCTTGCCTGTGCTGTTTCTCATATCTGGGATGCCCTCTTCCCACCAATAAAAGCACAAGTTCTCCCTTCCTGTTCCATTGAGTTCAAGGGTTCTTGCATCTGGGAACATGGAGGACACAGCTTTGTGCTGTATGGGCTGATAATCCAACTCTCCAAGGGTGGCATCTAGGCCGATGCCAGTGGAGGTGGAGGAGGAGCCCCAGTGTGCCCTCTGTCTCCAGTCTTGATCACTGTGGAGGAACCTCCTCACCCAACTCAATTTAGATTAAGTTTCTGCCTCTCAAATGGGGCTCAAAACCAAAATTAAGTTCAGAGTAAACAAAAATATTACAGTTTGTGAAGTAGTATTGGGAGATAATTGCAACAGGCTGGTGAGGGTGAAGGATGGCCACCCCAGGCTCCATAACGGGCCAGGCATCACGTCTCTAATAGGACAGACCTTCTGCTCTTCAGCCTCGTGAAGCTTGAGGCAACGTCATGCGCAGGAAAGACAGTTCCTTCTGGCATTGTCGTGGTGGCAAATGCGGTCTATTTTTGAGACAACTTTACTAGCTTTACAATCAAGTGAGAATTTGCCTGGAGATGTTCCATCCAGCATCAGAGAAAGTCCTGGGGAAATTGATTGGAAATGCATTGTACCAGCATGAGTCAGGGAAAAAAGTTGGTGAAAAACATTTGCAAGGAATTAAATATAAATTATATACCATTTGATGGTGATCAGATTGGCAAAGACAAGACAAGAATGATAACACTTCGTGCTGCCGAGGAAAGCTGGTGTGAGTAAAAGTTATTCAGTTTCTTCTGGAGGGCAGTTAAGTACCATGGATCAAAATGTGAAGTGTTTTCTACTGGATGGGAGGAGGAGTTGGGGGAGACGGTGAAAAAGGGCAAAGGGATTAAGAAGTACAAATGGGTAGATACAAAATAGTCATGGAAATATAAAGTGTACATAAGAAAAATAGCCAACAATGTAAAAAATATGTAAGAAGAAGAAGGGTCCTTGATTTAGTGGGGTGACTACTTCTTGAGTTATATAGATCTCTAACCACTATGCTATACAACTGAAACTAATATATTATTGAATGACAACTATAAATGAAAAGAAACTCATTGAATTGTATAATGTAAGAAAAAATGTAAACTGTTTTTTTTTTTTTTTTTGAGTCAGTAATTCTTTTAGGATTTTATCCAAAGAGAAGGATCAGACAGGTATGAAAATATGAGTCTGTGTGAGGAAGTTGATTCCAACTTTGTTTATAGTAGTGAAACATTGGGAATCACAAACATACTAATAAAGAATAAAGTAAATTATGGAATATCCGTATACCAATCAGCAATCTTTATGCAAACAAGCCCAGAGATGTTGTGTAGATGTTGCAATGACTATGCAGATTTATATTTATTAGCATAGTTTGGTGTTGAAGATATATTGTTAAGTAATAAAAGCAGTTTAGAATCAGCATATTTGGTGTAAATGAATTAAGAACATGCATAGAGATGAGAAGCTGATGTATAGCATGGTGACTGTTGTTAAGAATATATACTTGAAAGTAGTTGAGAGTAGATCTTAAGCATTCTACACACACACACACACACACACACACTCACACACACTCACACACACAGAGTTACCGATGTAAACTATGAGCTGTTGAATGTGTTAATTATCTTGATCTTGGTAATCATTCTACAGATATAGATATAGAAAATGTTATATATATTTACATATATTATATATTTATAAATATGTATGTTATGTATATATTTATATTTATATATATAAAATCATCACATAGTATACTTTAATTACATATAGTTATATTTGTCAATTATTCTTCAATAAAGTTAAAATAGTCTGGAGGTCATTACACCAAAATAGTAAAGGCAGGTGTTTGGGGGCCATGGGAACGTTAATGATTAAAATGATTTTTACTTTCTCCTTTTCACTCTAACGAATTCTCTGAAAACTTTCGTAGAAGGAGAGTGGATTATGTTTATGTTTGTTTCAGTGCTGTGGGGTGTTGGACCACGTGAGCCCCAAGGGTCCTCTCCTCTCTGCCATGCTGAGCTTTCTCCTCTCCCCCAGCATTTTCCCTCTTCTCTGAACTCCTGGGGCGGTTAAAACCCAGGTTCTGCCCCAACGTAGGAGTTCAATAAAGCTTTTCCTTCAAAGATAATGTCGGTGACCAATTCATCTTGTGCTGTTTCTCCAGCAGCTTTGTGAATTCAACTAGATTCTATATTATTTAAGGGCAGGAACCCAGCATTACGATGATATTTTGTGGTGGGCCATTACTCCTATACACTTCTGAGAACCCAGAAGGCAGTAAATAATCATTCATGGATTGATTTGGGTATAGACAGGTTGTGGAGGGAGAGGACAACGTGGGTTTAAATGGCATTTCTCAAACAGGGATCGAAGACCTGCAGTGGTTACGGGGTTGATGCCAAGGATCTTGTGATGATCAGAACTGCAGAGCAATGACAATGAGATAAAGCACCATTGCCATTCTGCCCTGGGATCCTTCCCGGTGGAAACCATGGAAAGTCACTTTTGCGCTGCCCTGGGAAACCGGTCCTATGGAATGCTGAACACCTATCTGGTTCTGCTGGGGTACGAAGCTTTCATTATTTTTTTTTTTGGTGGGGGGGAGGGATAAGGGCAGAGGGTAGGAGAAGGAGGAGGGACGGCATCACCCCTGAGCATGATTCAGGGGTAAAATCTGAAAATCAATGGTCTGAGTTTCATACCGCTCCCTAACTCTCAATAAGCAAACTGAGATGAAAACTTTGGTTGCAAATAAAGTATACCATGGAGAAAGAGAGAAGAAGAAAAAAAAAGGAAGAAAAAGAAAAAGGAAGGAAGAAGAAAAAAGGGTAAAAAGAAAGACCAAAGGAAGGAAGGAAGGCAAGAAGAAAAAAATTAGAAGAAAACTGATGGAGGAACTTCTGTAGCTACTGCCTCTGAAAGCTTTTTGAAGGCCTTGGACTGTGTTCTCCTTGCAGTGGTTTAGGGAGCTGTTGGGGTCCTGGAAACATGAAGGCCTGAAGTCAGAAAGATCTGCCAGAGATCCAGCTCTGTTAGTAACCAACCGCGTGACTGACCAACTGCCACTTCTCCAGCCTCTTCTTGAAATAGGGAAGAGATGGCAGTTTCCTCCCAGATCTAACATTCCACGCCTTCCGAATTACAAAAGCACTCATTCTGAAAAGGGACAGGAGGGATTTGTTGGTGGTAGCCATGTTACAAACCTACCCACCTGTTCAATTTTCTTCTAGCCTTTGTTTCTACCCTTTGCTCCCCACAGAAAATGGGCCTTGCCCCCATGAGAACAGCAATGAGAACAATTCCCTTTGTCCGCTTAAAGTCCAGGCTAAGGGGTGACTGTAAAATTTTCAGTCAAATTACAGAAATGACAAGCTCTCAAGTCCTTTACTTAATGATGTCTAGTTTTGATAGATATTCAACTTCTTAACTAGATTTCTGGGTACCCATAAAAAAACCTGTGTGGTACTTGGCTTTTACTAGGTTATAAAAATGTTATCCTGTGAATGTTACCTCTCAGGACTAGGGTAAAACAGCAGTTACAGAGCCATTTAAAAAACTTATTACTGAGATATACCGTGCATACAAGAAAGGTATAATGTAAATTAAGTATCTTGATCATAAACACGCAATTGAGTATTTTACATATGTACACCCCCATGTAATCACCATCCAGATTAAGATAGAGAACATTTGGGCACTTCAGAACATTCTCTGATGCCCCTTTCTAATAAATCACCTCTTCCACCCACCTGCAGAGGACAGGTATTTCGACTTCTATTACTATCGATTGTTTTGTCTATTGTTAAACTTCATATAATGGTGGGAAAAGCCCTTAGGTTCACTTCATTGTCACCACTTCTTTGACCGTCTGGTCAAAGCCCCTCTTCTTAGCCGCTACAGACAGGATCACCAGCTCAATTCCTGACATAAAATACATGTTGCCTGACTGCTGTATGCAACTTCACAATTTTACTTCAGTGAATTAAACGCCCGTCAAGAATATCCAACCTCTTTGATCAGGGGCCAAAAGAGTTAGGGAATAAATGGTGAATCCAGGGAAATCGATCTCATCGAAAACAGATGAACCAGATTCAGAGGAGAAGCACCATAATTATGTAAAGGGATTAAGTGGTTCCCAAAGATATTTTTTTAAAAAGGTATAATAGGAATCTACTCCCTTCTGAACAATAAACCAAGTAAATGCCTAATTCATTTGATTTACAGGACTACCCGGAAATGCAAACAACAACCTGCTATTCAGCATAACGTCACTAGATGGGGCTCTTGAGTCAATCATCCTTTGCTCGCTTTCTTTATCTCAGGTTTTCTTTATTTGAATCAGTTTTACCACAGTCTGAATACACAAATAATGCAAGTTTACAGTTTCGGCATTTCACGTTTTTTTGCTGAACTTTTTGGGGATGGTAATTTGCAGTAACATGGATTTAGTTTTAAATGTGTTAGCTTAATTAATTTTTCATCCGGGGTCTCAGGGAGGTGGAAGCGCCCCTGACTTGCAGGCTGCGAGCTGTTAATCTGGAGTTTATTTCTGGCAGAAGCTACAGTGTTTATTCACGTTCCCCCACAGGGTGTGGCGGGTTGTGGAGACTGTCATTATACTTCACAACTGATTAAAAGAGGCGATCCTCACTGGACAATTCTCTGCGGTGGCCAACAAGTGAACCCAACTGTTTTATTTCCATAGAATAAGCAGTTTCAATCTCTTTATTTAAAAAACCGTAGCAGTGAAAGCTACTGCATTTTGTCCTTTATTATGAATGAAATTCCAGAGTGAGTTTTATATTTAAATACAATTTGACCTTATAGAGAAATCGAGAAATAGGAAGTAAAAACCTTTGCTTTATTTTATTTATTTATTTTTTTTGTCGTCAGTCAATGCCATTCAGGAATAACATCCTCAGTTTGCTGAAAACAGTGACCGGAGCAGCTTGTCTTCGTGTGTAAGTTTTCAAGCCAACTCAGGAGCTGGGCAGTTTTGCCTGTGACGTGTTGTCTTTCTATTTAGGGACAATGTGACCATTTCGCTTTGGCTGCTACCTGAAATGAGTTTGAGTGTCTCGGCTCACTCAATAAGAAACACACAAAAGTCCATACAATAAAACATGCAATTTGGGATTTTTGCCAGTCTCTGCTCAGAAGGTGCCCAGAAATATATTTCTAAAAACTAAATTCCGGTTCCATGTAGAGACGCTCATACTTGCAGATGGGTTCAGTTGGAGGGGAAGGAAGGAAGAGAGAGAGGAAAACCGTAAACTGTGAGGAATCGTGATGGAGATGACGCTGGGACCGAGGCTGAATGAAGGTCCTGCATAGGAACTTGACCTCTTAGCGCCTTTACCTGTCCCTGCCACAGCTCCTACCCACAGAGCAGCCAGGGAGGCGAATGCCCCCGGCGTGTGGCAGTGCACTGACTCTGAGCAGTTTGTCCGTCTCTGCCATTTTCACCAGAGAAACAGGCTCCAGGGCTTGTGACTAAAAAAGGGCTTTGTCATTTGGGTCTAACTCTGAACCAATTTTCATAAGCATGGGATATTAACCAAGAAGTGTCTCAAATTTCAGACTCGAAACAGTCATTTCATCATGGAAGAATTTGTTTTGCTTGTGTTTTTTCTAACTTTTTCTTAAACAGAAGTAAACCATGTTTGTTAGAAAAATTCTAGAAAACATGGGTACTTCAAGAGAAAAAAATTAAAAACCATTTGTAATCATACCACCTAGTTATAAACTCTGTTAACACCTTTCTGTGTATCCTTCGATCAAAGGTCTGTGGGTATAAACATACATAATTTTTTTTTAACAAAAATAGGAGTCATTTTGTACATACTGTTTTATGACTTCTGTTTTCACAAAATTCTATATCATATATTTCCACGTTACTAAGCATTTATATATAAACTCACATTTAATGACTGCCATGTAGTCTATTAAAAGCAATCCCTTATTGTTGAAAAGTAGCTTTCCCCTCCCAATTTTAATGATAGTACAAATGAAACTATAATTAACATTCAAGGGTGATTTTTACTATATATTCTAATCTTCAAATATATCCAATTTGGAAGTACTTGAGTACTGAGGATTCCTTCCAGTATGAGAAACAATGCCTTTTGCAGGAACATGAGCAATATAAATCAAAATTTATAAGAATACAAATTTTTCTCCTCCTTGTGTTAAAACCGTTCCCATATATATTTACCTGAATTATGTGTATATATGTGTATATAAATATATATTTTACATATATTTTATATATATAATATATAAAATACTCCCAAGTGATACACCACTTTAAATGTAATGGAAAATAGTTACTTTAATCCTTGAAGTTGATTCTTACGTGGGTAAATGAAAAGAAAATATCCTGGGAATAAAAGATGCATGAAAAATGTTTTAAAGTCTTTATCGGGCTTGAAATGATGAGAGTTTACATACTTAATCATAAGGGGATGTTTTTAGTCACAGAAATGATCATTAGTACTGCACTAGAGTTAAGTAATCTTTATAGCAATATAAAAATGCCATTTCACCCTTAGATCTTACTGAGATTTTGTGTCTCTTTTATGCTCTTTGGCATTACAACACTCAGTAATTGAATGCTACTTAATAATGAGGATGGGTAATGAAACCATCTAAGCTAATGTGTCCATGAAAATTTCTGAAGCACAAACCCCAAATATCACCACAGTATACTGAGTTCGCCCAAAGCTAGGAAAAAGAGAAATTAAGTGCTATCATTGTGGTGTTTAAAAATTACCCCTACTTTTAAAATTAATAGCCTTTGTTCTTTTTCATCTTCTTCTTTTATTTTTTTTAATGATGTTTTAAGAGGCAAATTCTGTATTTCAGCCTTGGCTCACGTTTTCTTCGGTTGCTTTGGTAGGGGTAGTCATAAATTTTAACCATCCTTCCTAAATTATAAGAATGTCTGTGGTGAGTTTTTTGATAAACAGATGGCTCATATTTGATCTATTTTGACAAAGAGGCAATAATAAAGACAATTAACGATTTCTATTTGCTCACATGAGAATATAGGTCAACGGTTGTTAACGGCACAGCCTCTGGAATCAGGGACTTTGTTTCTGGGGGCTGCAGTTTACTGGCTGTATAACCTTGGGGTGATCTGTTCCCCCTTAGAGGGAGTTTCACTTGAAAAATGAGGATAAAAATGTTGTGAGGATTAAATGAGGAAATGCAAGGTGTGTACCACTGTGCCTATCACAGAAAAGAATTTCAATAAATTGTTAACTATCGTTTTAAAAATTGACTAACCACAGTTGTGTGTTTAGTGCGGGGAGGGGCGGGCAGTGAAATGATACTTTATTTTGCCTCCCAAACAAAATGCCTATGGATTAAGTGTAGTGCAGATATTTCAGACTATTTCATCAGAATTAATTGTGTCATCGTCTAACTAAAAATCCCGTATGAACTTAGTTCAGAGACATTTACATTTTTAGAAACAAAAGCATACAACTTTGGTCTAGATGTTTTGACTTTGATCAGTTCAGTAAAATGACCCTTCAATTGAGATACATGTCTTCTTATCACAAATGTCTTCTAATAATGGCTTTTAGCAAATGTAACTTATTGAACATAGAAAAAGCTGCCTAAAGTATCATTTAATGAAGCACCTTTAAATTTAAAAAAGCAAGACTATCTCTTGTGCCTTCAAAATGGAACTTAATTGGTTCCAAACATGAACTGTTGGATTTTGATCTCCTTCCACACATACAAAAACATCTTTGATTTTGACTAGAAGCCTCGGTTTAAAATTTAACTGAAGGTAATTGATTTGTAAAATTTCAAAAGCAACTCTTTAATCTTTTACTAAACTATTAATAAGTTAATAACCTTATTTCATTGAATTTGCTCTTTTATTATATAAGTCCAGTTCCTTGAGTAGGCCCTTGTTCATTCAAAAATATGCTCTTATTTTTTGAAATGTCGATCTTGCCGTGTAAGAAAAATGAATTTTTAGCATCTTTTCTTAGTCACGGTTTTCCACTAAAATTTACCTTTAAGTAAAAGTGAAGTGGGGGGAGGGCAAGAAAGGGTAAGCATAAAAAGATTTCTTAACTTTATACCCATATGGGCGCAGAATTTTAGCAAATCTCGTTTTAAAGTAAGTAGATTCCAATTTTCTTTAATCTTTCCTAACAAGAGATACAGTTGAATAGAAGATCATCTGATTCCTTTGTCTACACATTTAAAAAACAGCATTCTTTTTATGACTATCACATAGAAAATAATATAAATCATATCTGCCCTATAATAAATAGACTTCTCTATTTGATTTTGTACAGGAGAGAGCTTATACAAACTTTTTCTGTGTCTACACTTTACTTATCAAAATTTCCTCAGAGTTGGTCATATATCATTTACCAAAAAATTGACACCATCTGTTTTAAGCTTGAGATGATTGTCTCTTTACTTTAAGAAATGAATATTTTGGAAATTTAGTTATGTCTGTTCAGTACCTCTCAATTGTTAGAAAACTGGTATATTTAAATGCTCTGATGATGGAAAAAATGTAAATTAATTGTCTTCCATTTGAGATCGATAAGCTAACTGATTTAAAAGGAAAAGCAAAAACAGATGAAGCCTTAATAATGTGTCTCTCAAAGACGGTGCCTGTCTGAGTCTGACGCATAAATGAGAATAGCTAGGTTTTGTAATTCACAAGAACTGGCTCTTCTGTCGGCTTTTAAAGACAGATCTGTGTAGTGGCTATAGGTAGCTCTAGCCTCACAGGCCTGTTATAGGATGGTCAGCAAAGATTCCTTAGCACGAATATTAAAATTTGAACCTAGATTTTTTTAAAAAGTGTATTTTCTTTATAAAGCTCAAATCTTTGGATATCAAACCTTCCAAGCATTCATATTTTTTGATAGTTATTTGTGACCCAAGGACAGTTGAGAGGATGAGGTACATAGTGTCTTGTTCATTCGTGTCTGATCTAACTTCATGAGAATGTAAGTTATGTGACAGCAAGTCTTTATTTTATTCACTATTGTATCCTTATTACCTAGGGGATTTGGCATATAGTAGTACCTCAATAAATATTTGTGGAATGTTGATATCAATTGAAAAAAAAAAAAAGAATGTGATTAGAGAGGAAAAATGTACAGCAACGGAGAAGCAATGCCAATTTTGAACCATAGCAGGCAAGGGAATCCCAGTTTTTCCAGCCCTGAAAGCTTGGAGGTGGGAGTGAATGATGGCTCCACGTAGAGATCGTGCAGACAGTGTCAGCTGTCTAGTTCTCTCTCAAGTCGCTTCAAGGCCTGAAGTGTCTGCCTACTTCCCAGCTTCTCTGTTTCTCAGTTTCTCCTGGGGTTCTTTCGTCTCCCAGTTGCCCTCTGCTTGTGTTGACAGGAAGCCTGGGCTTTGTGGATAATGAGCAGAACAGTGAAGTGGTTGAAAAGTTGGGCATGGGCTTCAGACATCTCTGGACAACAGTCTAGGATTCACCACCTCGATATATCTGATCCTGAGCAAGCTACTTCACCTAACTGTCCTCATTTTCCTCATCTGTGTCTTCGGACTGATAATAATTATGCCTATCTTCTTGGGTTGCTGAAGGATTAATAAGAAGATGCCTGATGTGAGTATCACATGATAAGACATTGTGTGGATGGCTCACTGCTTTCAAGAAGTGTAACTGCATGCAGAGGGATCATGCCTGTAAGCACTTAGCACAGGACTAGCTTGTGAGAAGCCTTTGACAGTATATAAGCTTCTCTTTCCGTGCGAGTTTTTTTTTTTTTATTGTTATCAGTGTTGAGAAACAAATCATGAGAAGGGAACACAGGACATGGAAAGTGGAACGACTCTTACCCTAACAAAAGTGGGGTAATTTTGTACACAGGCCTGCAATCTCCCCGGGCAGAGGGGAGTCAGGCATGTGTCACACTAACATCCAAGTGACCTGCATGCAAGGAACCCTTTCCAATCTGGGCAAAACAATTCTTTTGATATATTATCATAGTCATTTTAGTTTTGCTGATGCAAAAGACATATCTTTCCAGAGTTTGTTTCTCCTCTGAAGTTGATTTTACATGCCCAAATGGTGTTTGCCATCATGTAATAGTTTTGGGTCTTTTAGGCAACTGCTTAGTAGGCTGTTTATGTTTTCTATGTTATGAAAATATGCTTCTATAAGAGACTGCGGTGTCTCATGTGTGGTCTTGTGATTCAAGTGGCCAGCTTCACCATGGGCGCAGTTAAGCAGTTAATCTTTCAAGAGAAAGAAAGGGAAACAATTTGACAGGCTTTTCCTACTTAACTATCAATAATCCATTTGAAGAAAAAAAGAACTCTTCATTAAAATAACTAAGCATAAACATAGGCCAAGGCTACTAATTTTCCTGTATAGAATATGCAATTAGACTAAGATAATAAAGAAAATAAGCACCTAATTACAATTTGATGCCTTTATCATTAACCTTCAACTGTTATGAATGTTAATTCTTTCCCTTGCTTCCCTTTATAACTTTAAACAAAGATAGAAACATTTAGGCAATTCCTTTTCACACGTCTTCCTTGACAACCCCTCGGTCTCCCCAGGGAGTTAAAATATTCATATTTTCCTAAGAAGCTAATGCTCTCTCCTGCCTCTTTGCTCTCCCATCTTTGCATATACTGTTCCTTCAGTAAAGAAAGCTCTTCCTTATTAAGATTTGCTTAGAACAATATCTCTTCCGTGAGGTATTCTTCCAGGCAGGGAGCTCTTTAATAAAGAATTTTTTTTTTAAATCATGTTGTCATTCTAATTATGTGTTTACCCATGTGTCTCCCCACCCAGCAAGACTCAATTTTTTCAGGGACCAGGACTTGGGGTTCTTTTTTTAAAATAATGTAATAGTTTTGAGATATAATTCACATACTACGCGAATCACTCATTAAAGTGTACAAATCAGTGTTTTAATAATATTCACAGAGTTGTACAACCAGCACTACCATTTTAGAAATTCTCATCACCCCAAGAAGAAACCCCGTATTCGTTAGCAGGTGCTTTTTTTCTTTACCCCACCTCAGCCCTAGAGAACCACTAATCTACTTTCAGTCTCTATAGATTTGCCTATTCTGGACATTTTATGTAAACATTTGTTTTTAAACTACACTGCACATAATTAGAAGCAAAGAAAATTTATCAAATGCCAGATTCAAAAATACATCTCTAAATATTTTGTCTTAACACAGAAGCCTACTGAAGTCATATTAACTATAGTAAAATGAAAATACTAAAACGTCATAGGTTAAGCTTAACAAAGAATACTTTACCTGCTGTGTTAGTGAATCACTACCAGCTACAATATACCAGGAGGCAAAGTTACTTGGCTCCTTTCATATATTTTAGGACACAGTTCTGTTCAATTTGAATAAAATTCTGGAAAAAAAAAAAAGCCGCCTCTTAGTATTATGTGCAAGCCACTTGCCTTTTCTTGTCATAACTGAATGCTGAAATAAATCTTTTTAATACAATGAACTATTAAAATTATTTCTTTCCTGAATGATGGCTGAAACAGATGTATTTTAATCTACAGGGCATAGAAAATGAAATTTACATGTCACTGAGGTCTTTCTGGTTAATAAATGTTTTAAATAGAAAGAAAGCACTAAGCTAAATAAATAGGAAACTACGCTGCTTTGCATAGGATTAAAAAAGTAAAATTAGAGGACTTATTCTCCACCAAAGAATTGATTTATTAGGTGAAGTTATTTTATACTATCAAATATCATTCTTTTAGAATGTCATGAAAATGCTGCCTTGCTGTTCTTAAAAAACGAAAAACTGCAACATGTAGTTCAAAATATTGCATCTAACTTGCTTGTTGCGCCTGGTATATAGGTATCAACCTGACTGTATTCACTAATATTGTCACATTTTTTTCTTCTTTTTTTGTGCTAGTGAGCTAAAACAAACGAGTGTCATTCATAGCTTGGCTCTATATTTTACAAAACTTTTTTTATTCTAAATATCACAAGGTCTACCTAAATTTTGTTTATTATGGCCAAAAAATGTCCATAGTTAAAAAAAATGAAGAAATTATAACTGTTCTTTAAAAGGCTCGACAATTTTTTCCCCTTAAAAAAACAAAAGAAAACAAAAACACTTCCTAGGTGCTTTGAACTGTCGTCACACTAGGTAAAGGTAAAAATGGCTGAGTTTTCCTAAATTTCTTGCCTGCAAAACCTTCAGATGACTTTCGTGGACAGACGGTCTAAACGCGCGGCGCCTCTAACCCACCTCCCCACCCTGTTCATTTTCTCGCCTTTGATGAGAGGTTTCCTTGGTGGAATCGACCCTGGGAAAATAAAATTGCAGCTCGAATAACCTGAATTGTACCCCGAACACCACGATGCCTTGAAAACTACTCTTTTCATTGTAGTAAATAGGCTGAAAATACAGAAATTCTATTCCAAACTCACTTCTCCACAGTTAAAAATGGTGGTAAAAGTCTTTTTTTTGTTTGTTTTTGTTTCTGTTTTTGTTTTTGTTTTTTAAAAATGCTTATAGGAAAGGCTCAGGTGCTATCCTAGCCTGATTAAAATGGGTCACGAGTCCCCCTCCTCCTTTTGAATTGCAGCAAGACAGACTCTGATATGATGCACAGATTTTTTTTTTTTTTAAAAAAAAACAGTTTTAGAATTATAATTTAGAGTGTATTGGTTGTATCACCAAAAGACAGGGTGGTTGTGCAATTGTAAGGGAGTATTGTATTGTTGCTGGTCTGAGTAAATCTAAATCTTTTCAAGCTTTGGTTGAGTGGGTTAATTCCAGGACCTGAATTACAAGTGCAATTTGAATTACATTGCAAATGCCGAACTTCCTTCACTTTCGTGAAGTGCTTTCTTTTCCCCTTCTCAGACTTATGAATTCTAGCTATTTTGATGTTTTTCAAATGTTGAAATATTTCAGTTAGCTGTAAAAAATAGCGGTTCCAACTAGAAATGAAGAAAAAGATTTTTCTTCTTTGCCTCTTTGTTTATAATTCCTTTTTGTGTGTGTATATGTGTGTGTGTGTGTGTGTGTGTGTGTGTGTGTGTGTGATTTGCCTCTATTTTGTGAAATCTCCACTTTTAACATCAATTTAAGCCTTTAAAAGTGTAGTAACTCCTGAACCATTCTGGGTGGTATAGCATTAACCTTTCAATAATACAATAAATATTTTGTAGAAAGACTGCTACAAACATTCAATACTGTCTGTGGCTTCGGGTTGAGTGTGTGTGTGTGGTGAAACAAATGAATAGGTTAGAAATTAATATATGATACAAACTGGGGTTTATGATTTGGGGGTTTCCCAAGTATGAACAAATATTGATAAATATAGTCTCTCAGAAACCCTATGAGGTGAATTCATAAGGTGACCCTGATGTTATGGTCGGAGGACAAAGATGTTAAGTGGATTGTTCAGAGCTTGAATTCCCGTCTCCCAGCCTGATTCTAACCACAGGTTCCCTATTCTGAGGATGTGAAAGTTCTGCAATGAGAAAACAACAGGCATGGGGTGGGATTCCAGGGGCTCCGCTGCTAGAAGAAAATGCTAGGCATTTCAATAGTTATAAGTGGTGGGACGCGAAATGCCTGGTAATTATTGAAGAACATACCAATTTATCTGTAGCATAAAGTCTAAGATCAAGCCGCTCAGGCATGACACTATAGTTTTCAGACTGTGGAGGTATTTATCTCACAGTCTTCATAAAAGAAGTCTGATTGAATAATTGTTGTCAGACGACAAGAAATACAGGTTCATATTGAGAGTTCAAAAGCTTGACAGGTTTTTAAAGAGAACCTGCTAAATGGGGATGGATACTAACACTGTAGAAAACTGAAATAATCAAGAGGTTTCAGCAAAGAAGTAGAAATGAGTAATCAATCTCGAACATTGTACGCTGTGGTTGACAGTGTTTTGGGGGAGACTTTGTTCATTTGTGTTTGCACTTTCCCTCTGGTTTTAAAGTCTCCATCCATTAGAGCATCTTTCCTGCATGGGACCTGGGTAAAGTGGTGTCTCATTCATGGAGGCCCAAAAATGACACCAGGAGATCTTGGATCTTGCACAAGACATAAGACCCCTACCTGTCCTCACTCAGGAGATTATCTACTCCTGCAGAATTTTATGCCTTGCACATTTATTACTCTTCTTTAATTTCTCTTGTTTTTACCACATCACAAATTAACTAAGGCAGATTTATCCTATCAAAACTTACACAACTAATGAAATGTTTTGTCGTACCACTGAACATTTATAGGAGATGCCAGCTAAATTTGAAAGTAAAGAATGAAATATATTATTTTCAGCTTTCAAAAAAAATTTAAACAAAACATTACGCTTTCCTCCAAAAGTGGAAGAGAAAATGGCCCTGGAGAAAACTATACTAAAAATGTGGTTTCAGATTAGGAAAAAACATAATCATGGAATTTCAATTTTTAAAAATCATTTGATGTTTTCCCTCCTAAGTCTGTATTTTATTACAATTCTCCCTTTGTGGATGAAATTTTTAATCTATGAATAATTGACTTATTATACATAAGTAATAGCAACTATAATTTCACATATATTTATTATTATGCATTTCTATATATCTATAACCAAGAATATCTCAATGTACCATCCAGTTAATCCAAGCAAAGTGAAAATTTTTTCAATTGAAAAAAAACTTCAGGAAATCTCCAAACATGTATTTGTCTCACCTATTAAGGAAAATATATTCTAAATTTGGAATCCTATATTGATTGATGGACAACACAATAACTTTTGTTCCTCTTCTGTTTTCTTTCTATTTTGAGAAAATAGCATTATGAGGATAAGAATGATGCAATATTCAGGCAGTAACTTTTAAAACAAAGTCAGGGGTTGTAAAATTTAACATTCTCATAACAGCATTAACTTACTTGGGTTGTACATATAGTACATTAAGGGATCACATTTTTCTGTCTTCTGTATAATTGGAAATATTCTATATGTACAATTTGAGTGAGTTAATGTTTCTAGGAGAACCTTAACTTTTGCATTTCTCGACTTTTTTATGTTTGAATTTGTAGCTTTAACATTTGCATTAACATAGTTATTTGCATTTCATTACAGCTGAAGTTAGCTTATTCCAGGACTGAAGGCATAAGTGAATGTTTACTTGAAGATCTGTTTAAATAAAAATATTCAACCTTTTCTTGGTTTACATACATATGGTTAGAAGATACACTAAATTTAAGATTGTGATTTTTTTTTTTTTTTGGTGCTAACTTAACCCTAACAATTTTTGTGCATGGTGAGTGCCCAAGAATTGGGTAACAATCGAATAGGCGAGTAAATGAACAACTGCAACAAAAGTTTATTAGCAATATGGAAAAAAGAAAAAGTGGCATAAGATCAGCGGACTGTTTGGATTAAAAACAACTCCCAGGAAACTTGTCCCAGAAAGGGAAGAATGTCTCAGCCTTTTATAATATTTTGCTGTTGGGTTTTGCTGTTCTAAATGTTCCTATTGTATTGTTTTAAATATTTCTGAGATGAGAGGAAAAATAATTCTTCAATTTTGCATATATAGAAACCAATTTCCTAAAAGATTGTATGATTATCTCAGAAAAAAGAGGAGGACATGCTATACTGCAAAAAATTGATTTTTGGAAACGTATGAAGATATGGATGTAAAATGATAGAGGTGAGGAAGAAAAAAAATCACTGTTTTATGTATGAAGAAAATTTAGCATAGAAATCCTTTTCTCAGACTATAGACTCCGTATGGGCAGGAACTGCCTTATTTTTATGTCTTAGTGTCTAACCCATACTAGAGACACGTTAAATCCTTTTCCAAATAACATAATTAATAGAGAAAATATCTATTTACATTACTCTATGTACTTCAGATAATATTAACCCAAAGTTATTATTTTCAGTGGCACGACTACTACTTAGAGACCAAATACTTTGTCTTGTCTTAGATTATGCTTCTTTATTTACAAAATGTTTTTAGGCATTTGTGAACATTATATATCAAAAATGTTTTTAAAGTGTTTAAATATCTGTAATATGGATTTTTCTCTTAACAGAAAATCGGTTTGTTAAAACCTCAGAAGGTACAAAACCTTTAACAAAAGATTGAGTTTAAGAAATCTTTATTAGAGATAAATATGGACACTAGGAAGATTAAAGTTTGGTGGGGAAAAGGGAAGTGTAGAAGGAAAAAAGGAAGTGTGGAAAGAATCCAAGAGAATAAAAAGCAGTAAAGCACATTTATGTATTCATTCAATAAATATGCTTTGAGCACCTATTATGTGCCAGATGCCTGAATGCTGGGTATTCAGCAATGAAAGATACACACACACACACACACACAAGTCTCTGCTTTCATGGAATTAATATATCACCTGGTAGGAAAGACAGTTAAAAAAAAAGAAATACATAATTAAGATGATTTCACATAGTTAAATACTACAAGTAGAATAAAACAGAGCAGAAGGGAGCTATTTTAAATTAAGTACTCAGAGGAAGGATGGATATTTTTGATTTGATGATCAGGGAACCTCTCTCCAAGGAGGTGATACTTGAAGTATGACACCTGTGTCAAATGATAAACTAAAACAATTTAGTAACAAGTTTGAAAACAACCTAGGGATGGGGGGAGTACAGTGCCTCACAAGCAGCGGGGTGCTTTTCGCTGAGGGATTTTGGATATGAGTGAGTTTATAGAACATTGGAAGAGGCAACTTGGACCAGGGCAGCGTTGGCCAGGAGCTGGGGGATTTTCTTATAAGGCCAGCAGGTCCTATTTGCCAGGTTAGGTAAGTTAGCTAAAGCTGAGTTGTAATTATTGTTTGGTTTCCTTGACAGTGAGCAGTTTCCTGTAAGTGCCCACTGATTTAGGCTTAGGTTGCATTGTGGGCTGGGCTACTGGGGCAGCCTCCATCTTCTAGGTCCCCATATACAAATTAACTTTATCACCAGACAGGTGGAAGAAGGCAGCCATGTGACATTTGGAAGAAGAGTTTTCTAGACCAAGTCAAGCCAGAATTGGTACGCTGGAGGACCGTAAATGGGGTCAGGGTGCCTGGACTTTAGTGAGAAGGAGAAAAATGCTGGTGGGAGCCTGATGATGCTCCCTCAGTGGTAGGAAGGAATTCAGATTTTACCTTAAGTGCCCTAGGGACCACTGGAATGAAAGACCTGGATCAGGTCTATTCATCTATCCATCTATTCATTCATGTATTCATTTTCCTTTTTTAAATAGACTTCATTTTTTTAGCGCTCTTTAGGTTCACAGCAGGAATGAGTGGAAAGTCCTGAGAGTTCCCCGTACCTCTGTCCCCGACTCTCCCACAGGGCTTCCCCCATTATCATCATCTCCCACCAGAGTGCTACATCTACTACAGTCGATGAACCTACACTGATGCATCATTATCACTCAAACTCCACAATTTACTTTAGAGTTCACTCTTGGTGTGGTACGTTCTATGAGTTCTGACATATGTACGATGACCTGTGTCTACCATCATAGTATCACACCGAGTAATTTCACTGCCTACAATCCTATGTGCTTTGCCTATTTATCCCTCCCTCTCCACTAACCTCGGGCAACAACTGATCTTTTTACTATCTTCATAATTTTGTCTTTTCCAGAACGTCCTATAGTTGGAATCATACAGTACGTAGCCTTAGATTGGCTTTTTTTTTTTTTCTGTTAGTAATATGCATTTAAGTTTCCTCTATGTCTTTTCGTGGCTTGATAGCTCACTTCTTTTTATCACTCCATGATATCTCATTGTCTGGATGACCTACAGTTTACCCTATGATAATTTGTTTTTTCATTCAACCAAATACATGCCAACTAGTGTATTTGTCACTGAGAATGTTGTGATTAGCTAAAAGAATTTAGCTTGTAGAACTCAAGGTCTAGTGAGGAAGATAGATATTAAGTAAGTAATAAAAAAAGTGAATATAAAATTACAAGCAGATGGGGACAACTTTTGATATGTATGTGTAAAAAAGAAGCCTTAAGGTCCAGGAAAGGATGTTTTTACAAAATGATGCTGACGTGAAGTGAGGTCTGAAGAGTAAAGTGAAAAGAAAGGCAGTGAGAGAGAGAAGAGCATTCCAGACAGAGGAAGCCTGGCCCGCTGAAGGCGCAGAGAGAAGGTCAGTGCGGAGGCTGAGGAGTGGGCAGGGGCCCACCTGAGTGGGGCCCTGAGGGCCAGGGGAAGGTCAGTTTCATCTTAGGGGTGTTGAGAAGGCCCTGATAGTTTCAAAGCAAAATTGGATCGTGGGTGGTGGGCATGAGGGCAGAAGGCATTGGGCAGAGGAGGAGATCAGAGAGGAGATTTCTCAGTGGTCCTCGTAGCAGCGGTGACTCAAACAAGGGTGGCAGGAGTGGAGATAGAGAAAGAAGTGAACAGATTGGAGAGATTGACTGGGACAACAGGGGAGGGAGCAGGAGGAATGAAAGAGGTCTCCTGGGTTTCTGACTAGAACAACAAGATGGATCGAGACAGGGAGCCCTAGACGAGGACCAGAGTTGACTGTAAAATAATTTAGTCATCTTTTCCCATATTAAAAAAAAATATATATATATCATTGGGCTGCCACTGGCTTATACTGATTTTAGAACTGCAGAGGAGAAATCCTTGCTCAAACCGTAAAGAGGAAAACTGTCTACTGGGGATAGTGCTTAACAAGAACAGTAAATAACAGAATTAGATGCAGAATTCTTTTTCTTATTTGGGAACTCAGTAACTGAGCAAAAGTTAGGCTCATGTAAATACTGATAGAGTTTTACTTGTTTTAAGAATCAGCAAAACTTGTGAGAATAGTTTATCGAATTTTCCTATAACTTTTAAAATAGGCGATAGCTTATAATCAAATAAAAATTATACCTATGGAACAGTGTAACGTAATTTATTATTTGCATGAATTATTTTTTATAATACTAAAAATATCCTCATTAAAAAAATACTCTGTTATCTCCAGTGTGATGCTGGTAAATGTCTAATGTCTGGCTCTTGGGGGAAAGTGGGAAGCCGTGTTTGTGGCTTTTGTGTTTTCTTTTCTGTGGTGTAAATTTTCCCATCACAATCAATTCAGGTTACCAGGGTGATGTTACTAAATGTGAAGTTAAAAAGAGACATGCACAGTCCTCTCCTGCATCCATTTGAGCCAGCTCCGGCACACCACTGACTCTCTCTTTAATGAATAAGAAACGTAGGACCTGGAAAGTAAATAACTCACTCAAATTAACAGACAGTAAGTGGCAGAGTGAAAATTCACACTCTGGCAGAGACCTTGAAGCTTGGGTGTTTAAATACTATGCCGTATACCCCAAGAGCTGAATCATAATGTTGAAAGGTTGATGTGAGCCCAGAGCTCATACAAATCCAACTTTTTTTTAACAGGAGAAAACTGAGTCTAAAAAGTTTTTATTGACTTGTACATGGCTAAAAGGCTGTTGATTGACAAAGTTGGAGCTATAACCCAATTCTCTGGTTACTGCCCTATACTATGTTGTAGCTACTTGGATTTTGCAAACCACCTCTACAGAATGTTTAAATAATCTAACTTTTATAGAGAAAAACTAGAGTGGAGGCTCTTTTCCCTTATACATATTTGGAGTGAAAAATCTCATCATCTGGCAATGTAATTCAACAACATCTCACTGCTTGGAAGCAGTTAATTCATCATGTACAGAATTTCTAAAGAATAGTCATAGCTGCTGTCATTTGTTTAGTACACGTTGTCTATTTCACACAACCTATTTCACATAAACTATAAAGACCTAAGTGTGCTTCCAGCATATGTACCCTAATGTGTGTGTGTGTGTGTGTGTGTGTGTGTGTGTGTGTGTCTGTGTGGGTAAGTGTAAAGCAACAAAACACTCATTGTGTAACTCATTGTGTAACTAGCTCCATAACTAGGAATTGAGCCAGGTTTGGCAATTACAAAAGCCCACACTTGAAGAAGCTGATCCTCTGCAATTCCAGCTCATTTTAAGACCAAGCAAATGACACAATTTACCTTTAATTTCAAATTTAGCAGTTAAAAAGAGAAGGAGATGATGACAATGAATTATGGATCGAACATAAGCATGGCAATAAAAACTGCAGAACTAATAGTGAAATCTCAAAACACAATTTAGCCAAGTTACCAGCCCTCTCCAGATAAATAAATAAAAATGTTAGTCATCTCACAGAAGCATTGTTAAGGAAAATTAGTGAGGCATTGCTATGTACAACTGTTAATTCTAGAGAAATTCTGAATTTCAAGGAGACTCCAATTCTTAAAGCAATTGAAGATGAAGAATTTTATCATAAGAAGATATGGAGTGTGATAAGAATTATTTACCTAATTTTTTGGCCAAAAGTTTTAAGATACAAAGCAAAACTATGCTGCATGTGGAGAAAGTATGCCCTATGTGGCGAAACATTTATTTCCTTGACAAATAATGAGGAAAAGCTTCCATATGTTGCTTGTTAAAATATTTTATTTCTTTATCTTGTTCTTTAAATGAAATCATAAGCTATTAGGAATGGAAAAAAATAAGAAATCATTCTAAGAGTTATATGTGAAAATTACTAAAAAAAAAGTGACTTTCATTAAGGTGAGTGGTTCATTACATATCTTGGATTTAGATTTGGCCTATCGATGTTTCTATAACACAGCAGGTAGACCTGTGGTCTTAGAGATGAAATAATAAATGTGTTATTATTCTCTGTTTTTAGAATGTGCTCAGATTGGGCCTATGGAAATATGGTATCCAAATTAACATGAGATTGAAGATAAAAACGAAGATCTTAAGTATGTGCTTGAATGTTGTGAATGTTACTAGGGAGAATCCTTGACCTTTTTTGGAGCTGGCACTTTAAGCCTGGGGAAAAAATTGTTGCATTTTTGACAGTCATGTGAAGATTGCATTGGGGACCATAGATGTGAGACCCTTTCTCTGTCAGAACTTAGAATTAAACCCACATCAAAAGCATTGCAAGAAGTGGAAGATCAGTGAGACACACTCAGTAAAAGACTCTTAATGAGCAGATAGACTGCTGCATAGCCTCTGTGATGTGTGTCAACTTAGTCTTGACACAACCAATTCCCAATTCTCTGTGCAAGATAGAGTAAGGGTAACAATGATAATTGAAACCCGCAGATAATCCGCGGGTTCCATTTTAACCCTCAATTGTAACTGACTGCCTTGCAAGCCTTTTTGCTGACCAGGAAGGAGTTGCACCTCCTCTTCGTGCTGCAAAAGTGTTGAAAGTGTTGGGGAACCATGAAATAGACAGAAGAGAATGTATCATTCAAGGCCTCAGCAGGAAATAGCAGATACCCTCAGAAGGTAATTAAAAAGAGTTTAATGAAGGGACCATTTTCGAAGGTGTGGACAGGGTCATAGGAAGACAAATGGCTGAGGAAACATCTTGAGGTTAGCAATGACCAGGAGCTGCTCCCACCCCTAAGGAAGAGGAGCAAAATGACAGAGCTGTGAGTAGAACCAGGAAGACCTGAGGGCTGTGGTCCTCTGCTCAGGAAGGGGCCACAGGCAACCAGAGTTCTCTTTACCTTACTGGCAAAGGTGTTTTTCTAGGAGATTCCTAGAATTTGCATAAATATACAGGAGAACGAGTGCCTATCTTTTCCCATTCCTGTCCGCTGTCCATGACAGGCTTTACCCTGTTCTGTCCTCAAGCCTGACCTTACCAACACTAGGAAAGCGTTAACACTTTTGGCCCAATTCTAGCCTTCTTAAAGGCTAGAATAAGTTTTATGTAACACTATCTGAATCTAAAATGCTTAAGTGAGCCCCTGAGTGCCCATGGCTTTCTTGACTCCAGAGGTAGGGTCTCTCTGCAGGTGACAAATCAGGTTGAGGACAGGTAGGTGTTCATGGCCCTACCCTGTTACTTTC
This sequence comes from Pteropus vampyrus, assembly GCF_000151845.1. Taxonomy (NCBI): domain Eukaryota; kingdom Metazoa; phylum Chordata; class Mammalia; order Chiroptera; family Pteropodidae; genus Pteropus; species Pteropus vampyrus. Next base: position 29,136 of record NW_011888930.1, read on the forward strand.
CCTAGGCCTTGCCAGACTCTGTCTTCTGAGCCGGGTCTGGACCATGACCCCACCAACTTTCCTGCCGCTTTTCTGGGCTTCAGCTGTTGTGCTCTGCCCACCATAGTGGGCCTCATATAAGCAACTTCTCCTTTTTCTCCAGCTCCCTGCTCCCAATCTGCCATGTTGTTCCAGCCCATGGAACGTCTGGACTTCTGTCTCTAAGCAGAGACCTTGGCTCCCTGCTGAGATGGATGTGCATGGAGAGATGTGCATGGAGAGACTGAGCAGAAATATACTCACCTCTCCGTTGTAAGGGTTTCTGCCAGCTGGCCTCTTACATTCGTCCCTTAGTTGCTGGGTTAGATGTTTTATACTGCCACCTGCCTCCACGACGTCTGAGTTTGCTAAAACCCTACTAACTCTGCTGAGGTCAGTCCTATATCAGGGTCAGTGATGGTAGCTTCCTAGCCTATCTGATCCCAGTGTCCTTCCTACTGTCCCATGTTGCTAAAATCCCCACTCACGTAATGTATGTCAGATTGCCTCAGATAAATGAATTCTCTGTATTCCAATAATTGATTATATTCCAGAAAGATATGATGTTGAAATTTTAATCAAATAAGAGACACACTGGAGGGCTAGGACTTTATTATTTGCTCTGAAAATGTCATATAAGTTTAAGAAACTTTAAAGTCCTCTTTGGTTATTTCATTAGGAGAAAGTAATCTCATTTAACTGGCACTTTTACATCTACATTCATGCTTTTAAAACACTGAAGTGAGTGTTCTACAGCTATGTAAAGAAACACATTATCAAAGCATTAGGAAATGATTAAACTGACATTTTCTTAAGAAAACGAAAGGAGCAGGAAAAAGCTATTCTAAAAGGACTGAGTGCTACACACTCCAGATATTATCTTCAGTGCTTACTCAGGGATCTTTAAAGAAGCTTATTACCAAGTACCCTAAGAAGACAAGTGTGGATGTGTACAGATCAGAGGAATGCAAGTTAATGCACCTGCCAGATTTTACTATCGTACAAAGTATGTCAATCAGTACTCAGACCTTGCATTTAAAAATGTGTTCTTTCAGGTTTCCTCTGTGCTATATCATTCCTAACTCAATCCTCCAAGTCAGTAACCATTCTGTGTTGCCAAATGTCATAAGTGGCACATATACCCTCTTCCCCCAATGCACACACACACACACACACACACACACACACACACACTCACACACACATACACACGGCTCTTGAGGTTATTAACAATCTTTGCTAGACATAGGAAATTTTTTGAAACAAGAAAAAGTGAGTCTTAACTATTGCAACTGTTGAAAGACACTTATTCGGCTAGCATTTATTAAGCATTTGCTGTATGCTGGACATCCCTTTTGTGATTTCATGCATGCTATCTCAGGCAATCAACATGCAAGTCCAAATTGGTGGGGATTCATAGTCTTCTATGGAAAAAGAAAAAAAAATATGTATGCTAAACTGACTTTATTAGGAGAACATTTCCAGCAGTTAGGCTAGCCCTCAAAGTAAGGAACAAGATTAGGAGGTCAGGGATGGCGAATGGTGATCTTGCCAAGGATTTTGGAAAATAATGCCAGATACTTGCTTTTTTAATATACGTGGGAAGAAGAGTGATCAGGATTGGCAGGTATTCATTATATGTTGTCATGAGTACTTTTCAAGTTTGTTTACTGACTTCGCAACAACAGTTGACACAGGTGACCACACTCTTCTCCAAATGCGGTGTTTCCTTGGCTTCCCGACATCTTACAGATTTTCCCCTCCCTTTCTGGCTATTCTTCTCAAGATCACTTGCAGTCTGCTATTCCTCTTCCCTTCCTTTGAATGTCGTTGTTCCTGAGGGTTCTGCCCATGGAACCCTTTTCATTTTTTTATACTCTCTCTGGAAGATCTTCTCTATCTCTTGGCCTGTACGACACCAAATCTTTTCCGGAGCTTCAGACTCATACAGTGCACATATATACTACCTTCTTCGGCTAAACATTCCAGACTCAACACATTCAAAACCCAGCTCATCCATCTCACTCCCTTATAGACAACCTGCTTTGGTATTTCCTGTTTCAGGAAAAACCATCTCTACCTATTTATGGGCCCTAGCCATGCTGGACCTCATTTTTACTTCTTTTCCATCCTTATTCTTCACATTCTCTAATCCAGTGTCAACCACCAAATCCAGTTACAGGTTAAACTATAATACTTTTTACCTTCAACTTCTTATTTATTTATTTATTTATTTATTTATTTATTCATTCATTCATTCATTCATTCATTCATTCATTCATTTATTTATTTTATCTCCACTGCCATCACCCACACTCTGATAAATAAACAATAGGTTAGATAATGAGAAACTAGAAAATTTAAGCAAGCACTAGGCTGAGAATTTGGGCCCTAGATTCTCATTTCCCCATGGTTAATATCTAGCCAGAAGGATCAGAGTTGTGTTGTGCCTTATTCATCTCTTTTTTGTAGAGTCAGCACTAGTAGATGTTTCATAAATGCTTGTTGAATGAAGGACCAATATCACAGATAATTAATTAATGCAAAATTTTTATGACATTAAAAAAATTTTGTCTCTGGAAATAAAGACATAGTAGGTAAAGGTAGGATAAAATTATATAAGTCGATAATGCGGTGTACTGGAGTATATGGAATCTGCAGCCTCTTCTAAGATCTCTAAGGGGAGAAGTGTAATGTGATAATTAAGGCAGATCCAGGGGCTAAATCCAGGCTCTTTTTCTTTACAGCTATGGACTGTGTGCAGCATTAATATAATCATGCGGTAATTCTGCGTGAAGGGATCGGAGCCCATTTGTTTTCATTTTTACTTCCTACACTGATGCTAGTTTTGTGTCTTTGGTCTGGTTTCCCAGAAGCAAACTCTGAGATGAGGATTAATGTGTAAGTGATTGATTAGGAAAATGCTCCTAGGAAACCTGCAGGCTGATAGAGGAGGTAGGACAGGGAAGGGAGCGGGGCCACATGAAGGTGTGATTTTTTAGCTAAGTCCAGTAGGTTTCACTTGACGCCATGAAGACATTCTGGAGTAGAGATTTTGCTTTTAAATTGTCCCAATCTGATGAAAGGGATCTGGACTTTCTTACTTTTGCACAAATTAGCCACTGCCTAAGGGGGGCTCGAGACCCATCCTCAGTGTTTGTGGATAAAACAGCTCTAACAGTCAAGGTGCTCCTCTGAAGAAACATGGCAAGTGTGGGCGCTTGTAAGTAGGAGCACTAAAGTCAGGGCAGAGCCCATGGGAATAGATAAAATATGGGAAGAAATCTGAATCCAGTAAGAGCACAGACAGGGTTTCCTTCAGTTAGCCTTCTTTAGATACTACCGGCCCTTCTAGTATCGACTGTTTTGATTAAAATCGGAATTGCTACCTACTCTGAGTGAAGAAAACATGATTGCGATGGCTGGCAATTGCTGTCTTGAGAGTCCACACTTGTTTGTTTTATCTTGGGATGGTGTGTGATTAGGAGTGGTTCTTCTTTTTAGTTGGAATGGCCCCCATC